>NC_056731.1:1023523356-1023713356 GCF_019279795.1 Protopterus annectens | reverse complement strand
CTGATCAGTTCATTTCTTGTGAAGGTAAGAAAAAAGGAATACTCTTGTCAAAGCAGACTATTTACAAGTGGTGTCTCATGCTATTCCCTTCTGTATTACCCACCACAACAAAAGAATTCCAAATAGGGTCAAGGCTCACTCTACAAAAGCCATAGTTTTATCTGTGGCCTTTTAAAACGAGCTGGATTCTAGAAGTTTTCTAGAATCAAAAAGTGGTCCTCTGTACCTCTGTACATACTTTAAAAGTGCACTATAAACCAGGTGCATTCTCTGGGTCTAGAACAGGCTTTGCTAGCCTAATTCATTAAGGTGCTCCTGGACCCTCTTCCTTTCTCCTCCCAGTCATTGTAAACTATGATAGTCTACCAATATAGCTACAACTACTGCAACAGCGATCTTCATGAGCACTAAGTCCACATCTGCAGTTTCTACTGCCTCCCACTGTCTCCCTTAGTTTTGTATGCTTTTAGTGTGTGTGTGTGTGTGTGTGTGTGTGTGTGTGTGTGTGTGTGTGTGTGTGTGTGTGTGTGTGTGTGAATGTGAGAGATGCATATGTGTATGCATGTGTATATATGTGTGTGTATAGATATAAATTATATGTGTGTGTGTGTGTGTGTGTGTGTGTGTGTGTGTGTGTGTGTGTGTGTGCGCGCGTGTATATTCCTCCAACGTCATCCTTGCCAGGGCTTTAGGCTTTGTGAAAGCTCTGAAGGATTTGGCATCCAAATTTCTTAAATTAGCACATATCAAGATTACTGATAGTTTGGACTCTTGGAATATGCCCTGAAGCTTTGCGTGCTGGCCAGCTGTTATATCCTTAGGATACAACCCAGTGAAATATTTGGTATGGAGAAAAAATAGTGGAAAGTGGAGAGAATAAGACAGTTGAGAGAAATGGAAAAATGTTAAGAGTTGGACGGTATATGAATTAAAGTGCACTTAAAATTATAAAGCAGAAGAAGTACTGTACCGTGATGTAAACAGGATGTGTTTGCTGTGTGGTTGAATGATACGGCAATGTTCATACTGTGAGGACAGATTAAATAATTCTTGAAGTCTTGTTGACTGAGGTTTGAAGAGTGTGTGTGGTAGTGTCAGTGTGTGACTAGAGAGCAGGGAGGATGAATGAATTTAAAGGGAAACTGTGACAAACAATAAAGCTTCGCACACTGGATGTTAAGTAAGCTGCTCTTCCCTGGGCAGGAATTTTGGTGCATAGGGCACATAGATGAGGAACCTGGCAAGCTGTAGTGTGAAATATTTATTCTGCGTGATCATTTCAGTTTTAACCTCCCTGAGATGATTGGGAATGGGCCAGTTAGAGGGAGATTGGTAGAGCCAGATGGTGGTAGCAAACGAGTGGCTTGATCTGATGCATTTATTTCTAAGTCCAATGAGTAAACTCAGATGTATATTTTTCTTGGTCATCACAAAGTTCTTGACTACTACTGCCAAGTTTCTTTTTGTAAAGAATATATGTATATAATGCCATAAAGATCGAGGAAATTGTGAGTTCGTGAACTGATGTATGTTTAAAAAAAAAAGTGGCCCTATTTGTGATCCTTGCAGAAAGTACATGGTAAGAGGGATGGAGGGCTTGCTATTTTATTGTCAGACATTAAGTGGTGCATCTGGAGTTGGGTTATAGTTTTATAACTTGCATATAAAGTGACTATTTTGTGTAGCTGGAATATTTACACATCAGTCTATGATAATGTGATCAGCATTTTTGTAGTATAGACAGCAAAAGCGTTAATGAGCTGACCTGTACCTGTGATGTGCATTACAATGGAGACCAAAGCCATGTACATGTTTAGGCATTGAGTGGCGACACATTTTCATGCAGCTTTTTAAAAGTGAGTGAGTGTAGAAGTGCACTTAGCTGTAGTTTTCAGTTTAGTGCATTGAACCTCCTTGAAAAGAGAGGCATAGAACATCTGCTTCCAGAGACCAGGTGTCCATTCTGCCAAGCTTCAGAAACTTTTATACTGGGAACTTTTTGGGACATAGTGAATAGCAGGAGGATTCAAGCTGGGGGTGAATAAGGAGGTTTGCTTGTTTGCATTCTCAAATTTTAGAACGGATTTGCAGGCAGAATAATAACGATCAGACTTCTTCAGAACACAATACATAAAAAACCATAGTCCACATACGCATAAAAAATTAGCCTTTTGCATCAATCATTTAGATCAACAATGAGAGGCTCTTTTTAATTCTAAAACCTCTCTCATCGTTATAAAAAATAAATGAAAACTTCAATTTAAAATTCTTATCTCATATAAGTAAAAAAATTTAAATGGTGTTTTTTACTTTTGTTACAGGATGAAAGCTTGACCTTTAAATTAGTAAAATGTAAATAAAGTGTAATTGACTCATGCATGTCATAAGTTTAAATTGGAAATCTCTTGTATTTAGTTTAGATGAATGATATAAGCTTACTTGTTGGACTCATAACCAGGAAGTTCTTTGTTTTTCTTTTATTCTCAAAACCTTCCTGAGAAATTTAAACCTGACATTTTAGATAGAGAGGTAGTCTTTGGACCCACCTGATGCAGAAGTCCTTAAGAAGTTTAATGAGAGAGGCAAGTTGATTCAGGGGTTTCTCAAAGTTTTCAGCCTTCTTCCCCAAATTTGACAAGGTTTTTTTTTGTCCATCCCACTTCCATCATGGTACCACCCTGGCACCACTCTACCTGTCTATGCCATGTCTACTGCCTGTCTTCTTGCCCACCTCTACTTTCAGTCCAGTGTTGCTGTGGCCAGTTATGGAACCTAGGTATTTGGTTGCATGTCTGTACGTCCATCTGAGGGGGGTTAACTTATGTTGTACCTGTTCCCCCCACTTTACTGATCTAATGATGTACCTGAGGGGAGCAGGCATGCTATGCAAGACATAAATAGCAAGTCATCCCCCTGCCCAGGTGTGCTATGCAGACATGCAATTTAGCCATGTTGCAACACTATATTCCCCTCTTCTAGGTACTTACACTGGTATGCCTTCCCGAGCCTCCACTAGGGAATAATATTAGTAGATGATCATAGGTCTGCCCACCCAACCCAGGATGGTAATGCCTCTTTCTCTCTGCCACTCTTGTCAGTCACCAGAGCTACTATTTGAGCTCTCTTTGCTGGGTTATAGTTTAGCTTTATCCCTGTATGTCACCAGAGTGATAAGGGATTTCGTGCTACCTCTGCAACCTTTCACAAAAAAAAAAAAAAAACAAACAAAATAATCAGACATAGCAAGCTGCTGGTAAGCAGACTTAAAAAGCAACTGTAGGATGGTGACAAGAAAGAGGGTGCTCCTAGAATGAAGGATAGTCTAAAAAGTTTGACCATCTTCAAACCCCCCCCCCCACTTCCATCGTGACCGTCCTTTAATCCTTCCCAAATATTGGAATCTCCATTTCTTTCTTTGGCAACCGATAGTTTCAAACAAGCAGGTTCAGAAAGTGATGTATCATGGTTATCCAGTAGTAGTGGGAATCTTTCCCTCCTTTCCAAAGGATTCTACTTCATCCTCCAGATCAGACTGTTCTTTTCTGTCCTATTATTCAGTCCCTGCTGACTCTTGGGGGGTGGAGGGGCTAGAAGTGGCCCTTCCTTCTCAGCTAGGAGAGGAGGGTTTATTCAAGAATGTTCTGGTGCCAGCGAAGAGAAGATTCATGGAGACAAGTTTGGATCTTTCCTTTCTAAACCAGATTATGATCATGCACAAGTTCAAAATGTTATCTCTTAACAATCAAAATTAAAAAAAACATGCTTATGATCAAATTCCTATAACTCCAAATTTCAGACATTTCTGAAGGTTTTCTGTGTTTGTATCACACGATCAGTTCTCTGTATTACCCTTTGGACTATCCACTGCTCTAATGGTATTTACAAAGTGTTTAGCTCCAGTGTTACTCTACTGCAGAATGCAAGGTATTCAAACATTTCTTTGCTTAGATGACTTGCTTATCATTCTGTCCATGGATACCCCTCTTTCAGTGCAATGTCATGTGAAAATGTTTTTGAGAAGGGTGTTTCATAAGAAGTCTCCTGGGTAACAAGTGGCTTTTTCTTGGAATCTTCATTTTGCCTTAGAAAAACAAACTCTGTTCCATCTGAATTGGCTTATAATGGTCACTTCCATCTTGAGGTTCTTAGCACGTCAAACAGTTTTACCAATTGCTCTGACCTCTGCAAGATTTGAATCTGAGCTGCAGGCTCTCATGGTCAGTCAAAGTTATTTAATTTTCCACAAAGATAAAGTTTCCTTTAGGCATAAATTAGTATTGGTTCTTAAGAGGTATCCGAGTTTTCTTACGCCAGGCTGTTACTCTCCGTGTCTTCTTCCCAGAATGTACAAATGAGGGAGAAAGGATACTCCATACCCTGGATGTTCACAATTCAGGTACTACCTTGATGGAACAAAAAGGCACCTGTGTCAAAGGAGGCTGTGTTTCAAAATGGATGTATCATGGTATTGCCTTTGTGTTGTATCTACTGCAACAAACACTTCCTGGCTGGATCAAGGCTCGCTCTGCCAGGGCCTTGCCTTCATCTATGAGCTTTTTGGGCATGGTTGTATGTATGCTAGAAGTATTCTAGAACCAGCAATTTACTCCTCTGTGCATACTTTTTACAAAGTTCTATAAACTACATTCCTTTTCCAGATCTAGGACACGGATTGCTAAGGCCATTCTCCTGGACCCTAATTCTTCCTCATCCCAGTCATGTTAAGTTTTGCTAGTCTACTCAAGTAGCTTAGGCTAGTGCAGCAGTTATCCTTGTGCAGAATACAGTACAGTTAAGTAAACTTATTACATTAGATGTTTGAATGACCACTGCTGCAGTAGCCACTCCCTCCCCTTTGTTTTTGTATGTTTTCAGTGCCAGAGTGTGGACTTTTGTTGTATTCCTAGCATTGTCCAGTCAGAACTTTCGCCTACCTCTGTGTTTTGTCATGAAAGTTTTGAAGAACTTGGCACTCAAACATGACTTTTTATCAGCTCAAAATAACTTCTGCAACAGGGTCTTAAAGCAATGACAAACTAATAAATGAAAAAAGCATCACAATTGCCAAAACAGGAAACACAAACTTAAAATTTTAGTTAAGTGCTTTCATCTCTCACAAAAATTGATACTTTTTCAAAAACAGTTTTGAAAAAGTCTCAGTTTGTGAGAGGTACAAGTGCTCAACTGAAAATTGTTTGCATTTCCTGTAATGGCATATGCAAAGGATGTTTTATAAAGTAATAGATGAATCAGCTCAGCATGAGCTGACTAATATTAGGTTTGGGAAAGGTGCCAGGAAAGCTTTGGAAACTGGCTGGCTGTTCTATTCTTTGCAAGATGTAACCCGTATAGCTTAGGCTACTGCAGCAGTGATCACTCGAACGTCGACAGTTGTGTTAAGTTTGCTTTCACAACCGTACTTTCATTTCTTGTAAAGATAAGAAAAAGGCCAATCTGTGTCAAAGATGACCATTTCCAAATGGTTGTCTCATGCTATTATCTTTTGTTATACCCCACTACAACAAAGGAATTGCAGGCAGGGCCAAGGCTTGGTGTTCATCATATTGATTACTGCTTCAGTAGCCTTAGCTATATGGGTTATATCCTGCCAAGGATATGAAAGCCGGGCAGTTTGCAAAGCCTTAGGTCACCTTTCACTCACCAAGCTGTCAGGCAGCTCAAGCAGAGTTGACTTAATACCAAGTTTAATTGTTAATCTGGGTACATTTCTGTGTAGAAAGTGTAGTTTTTGTCCTGTAATAAGTGCACAACAGGAGTTTATATGCCCTAATACTCCCTTCAGGTTTCAGCCGAGGTTCCATGCAGATTGTAATAGCATCCATCTGATTTATTTAGCTATTTGTGTTTCATGCTCCAGCTACTATGTGGGTAAGACCACACAGAAGCTAAAAGAACAGATGAGTAAGCATTTAAGATACGCAAACAGAATGAAAACTATGCCTTATGATGAACCCAGGTCATCATTTTAATTTTAAAGTATTACAATTGGTACATGTTAATAATAGAGGGGGTGATATGAATAATAATCTGGAGCAAATAGAGTTGCGATGGATCTTAAGATGGAGGCACACAGGTTGCCAGGAATTAATTGTACTGCCAGTTTAAAACCTGCTTTGAAAGCACGTAGGTTAAAGTGAAAATATTTGCATATACCTCTTTAAGAGGTTAATTATATTTAATTGATTTAATTGGTTTATTGCTGAATGAATTTTAAGTACAAGCTTTTTCACTGATGTTTGTTTTAAGACCCGAGGAAGCACTAGCGAAAGCGCTTGTCTCTTATTCATTTTATAGTGTATTTTATTAAAATCATTTCTACAGTTGTGGTTATCCAGCGTTTTTTTCCTTTGTTCACGTGTCAAATTGACTGATGGAGTTAATGTATGCATGTAATGCAAAGGAAAGTGAAACACATACAAGTAGAGAAATAAACATAACTAACAAATATAGTAGTACTCTCAAAGCACAGAGACATTTACCAACACTCTTATATGAAAATAATACCTTCCCCAGAGTTAAATTTACCCTGTTCAAAGTAATGCAAAACTACAGCTTGAACAATGCTTGTTATTTGTCTAATATTGCGCTTGAGTAGGTTAAATAATACTTACTATGGATATAATAAAAATTGCGCTTACATGGAATATATGCACAAATATTGCACAAATAAAAATTGACTTGTGTCCAGACCCTGGGGACTAGTGCCCGAGTTCAGAAGTCTAATCACTGTAGAGTAGAAACCATTATTGGATCTTGTAGTCCTGCAGCGCAAGTGATATTTTCTTCATTTTGTTGTTTTATTATGTTCCTCTTCAGGAAAGTTATTTCAAAGCTAGGACTGTTATGTTTTAACAGACTGCTTACAGGCTGTAATGCACATTTAAATGGAGCATTTGTTTTTTTTTTCTGTCAGGTTAAAATTAGTGAAAGGTAAATGAAAACATTTTTTCTATGGAGAAATTGTTTCATTTTCTTTTGTGGGGCTGGTATAGTTTTTTTAATGTGCTTTTTATTTTTATTTTTGTCTGTCAAAAAATTAACTTTTACTGGCATTTGCCACTTGCATTCCCTGGAAATAAGCACCGTTTTTGGCTTGACCATGGAACAGGCTACCAGTCCCATCCTTCCTCCCAACAAAAATAAAATTTAACAAACGGTTTTTGCCATCACAGCAGGCTAGCAATTTGCCTCTGCCACATGCAGGTGACTGTGCTGTGGCTCTTTTGTTGCACCTCAGACTTCTAATCTTTTACCCTGCATCCCCTAGTTTAGCACTTACAGCCACTATGAACTGGGGATTAGCTATGTTCTCTATGGCTGTTGGGATTCCCTCCGTGGACAAGGGAGAGCCATTCTTGTTGGTCCTGGGAGAGGGAACAGGGAATCTTTCTCTGTTGTATCAGAATGCTGTGTCCATCCTTGGGGAAACAGCTGCTGCCATTAGTAACATGTTTGGCCCCATTTTGCCTGTCAAAAAGAAACTGAAAACCAAGCATATATCTACTCCTCAAATTCCTTTGGATAGGAGAAGTTTATTGGGTCTGGCTCAGAGTTTAATTCAGTGTATTGATCTTTCTTCTGTAAACTAGCTTCTGGTAAAAGAAAGAAGGACACGTCTTCACCTCTTTTCTTGAAGAGATTCAAGATTCTGAATCTGAAGAGGAAGATGCAGGCATGGATACATTTTTGTCTGCAGATTTCTCATTCAGACATCAAAGAAGAGTTCAGTTTCTGATTCTCCTTGTAGGGGTTTCTTGTTCTCTGAGACTCTTGCTAGATTGTGCCGGTGTTTTCAGTGAAGAATACTGTGGTTTCTCAGTCCCTCAGAAAAACTAGTTAAAGAATGATTTTCTAGAACCTACACCCATTTATCGTATGTCTGCTTTAAAGGATGTATGTGCTGCTACCTGAAATTTACCTAATAGTCAGCCAGATGTCCCTAAAACGTCATATAGGATGCATTAAGTTCCACAGTCTTTTAAACTTTTATACAACATGCCCAAACCTGACCCAACAGCTATAACATTAGTTTAGCTCACTGTTGCTAAGCACTTAGTTAATTCCAGTCCCACTCGTTCTAACAACAATAGGAAAATTATTGATAGGTACACAAAAAAAGTTCTGCAACTTTGATTTTCAGAATTTTGAATTGTCAGGCTTGTATGTTAAAATTTGTTCTAATAAAACATTCCTCATACTTTCACAATTTATCTGCAGTTTTTTCTTCTGAGGAAAATCTGCATTAAATAACATGGTTTCTTCTACTGCACCGGTCACTATTCATTGTTTGCAGTGTGTGTATGACTGTTGATACTTCCTGCAGGGCTTTGGCTGCTGATTCTGTTTTGAGGAGGTTTGCATGGCTGCATTCTCAGGACCTCCCAAATTATGTTAAAATGAGATTTAAAATTTTCCCATGGATAGAGATTTAGAGTGTGGAACATCTGCTGCAGAGGTGATAAAAAATGTGATGAAAAGGGCTGATCCAGTGAATCTCTAAGATTTTTCAACCCTCCTTTTCTAAATTGTCCAGGGAATTGTCCATCTCCTCATCCAGTTTTGGCAACAAACAGAATAAACAGTCTCAACAAAATTCAGACAAATGTTTATGCAGAAATGGCAAGAGGGTTTCAGAAACGAGTCTTGAACCTCCCAACGCCATGGACAGTCCAAGTATGAATGATTGTTCAAGCGACCTTGTGTCCCTGTGCCATGCTGGCCTGTTTTTTCTTTCAGAAAGTCTGAATATCCATTTTCCTCCTTAGCAACAGATTGTTTCAGACAAAAGACAAATATGTTTGAAAAATCATTTATCAAAGAATATAGATAGAAGTGGGAGGAAAGTCCTCCTTTCTGGGGGGGGGGGGGGTCATTCCTCAGACTGCATATCCAACTGTCTTTTCACCTGTTCATCACTTGCTTTCCCAAGGAATGATAGAACCAGTTCTTTCTTCTGTGGTGGGAAGGGTTTTTATTCAAGGATGTTCCTAGTGGTAAAGAAAGTGTTTGGAGACCAGTTCTATATCTTTCATTCCCTAATCTGTTTGTGATTAGTGCCCAAATTCAAAACTGTCACTTTGCAACCTGACGCACCTTCTTCCTTCCTTTTTCAAGTTTCCTGGAAAACATCTTTTAAGTCTAGTGTTAATCTTATTCATCCAGACTTCCAATGTTTCTTAAGGTTTTATATATCTGGATCATGTTTTCAGTTCTTTGCCGTAGCATTGGACTATCCACCGCAAAGGAGTGTTCACAGTGTGTCTGGCTCCAGTTATAGCTCATTGCAGGCTACAGGGTATCCACATGTGTTCCATATTTAGATGACTTGCTTATCTTTGCATAATCTTTTTCAAAGTGTCAGGAATCTCTGTCTTGGGTGACATTCAAACATCTTTCTGGAGTCCCTCACACAGGATTGTGTTCCTGGGATGTCAGCTAAACACCTCTGCTCAATGAGGTTTTCTTCCACAGGGAAAAAAAAAAATATCTTTATCTAGACCTATTTCTGAGGTTTTCGACTCAGATTTAGTCACTGCGAGGGAATACCTCAGGATTTTGGGTGTCCTGGCATTTATAATTCTTATAATTCTTTCACAAGAGAAAGACACAGTAGTATTTGAAATCTCTTTGGTTCCAGCATCAAAGCTGTTCACCTTTTAGGACCCAGTGCTAGGGTCTAAAAGAGAAATCTTTTAGTGGAGAAAACAGATATCCATGTCTCCCCTTCTCACTCCCTGCTTCAGAATAGTCAGTCACCATAGATGCTTGGAATTTGCTTGGTGAGCAGTTTCTGGACAGATAAAAGTGCATGGTGTGTGGAACACCAAGAACCGACACAAGCACATAAATACCAAGGAGATGCACTCAAGTCTCTGAGCCATCTTTGGTCCCCAGAGACCTTTTCAAATGATTAGACACTTGTACCCCATTTGCAGCCTAGTCATGTTAGCTTGGGATATAGTTTTATAGCACAACCTCACTCTACAAGTATACTACTTTCTGTCAGAGCAAAATTGTATGTCTCAGAAGATGAGAAGGACCAGGGCAGACCCTCATGAATGGAGACTAGATTAGGAGGTCTTCCTAGATTTAATCCAGCTGTGAGGAATTCCTCGAGTAGAACAATCAACTGGCAAAATTCTGTTCTGGGACTCTAGGCAACATGGCCTGGAAGACCGATGACGTATCTCTTCTGCAGACAGGAATGTTTCTGTATGCCTTTCCACTCCTTCCATTAATATCCAGAGTACTTCTGAAGATTCAGAAGGAATCCCCCCAAGATCATTGTGGTGACTCCCTTCTGGCTCAGGCAGCTGTGGTACTCGCTTCTTTTCAGAATGGCCAGGGGCACTTATCACAAGCTTCCTCACAGACTGGATCTATTCACACAAGACCTGGATCTACTCACACAAGACCTGAAGTGTTTGATACACCCTGAGATCAAGCATCTTCTTCTGACTGCTGTGATGATAAGGTCTTAATTCCCTTTGGATACCTGTTTCTGAGGATGTGCTAACGGAGGCAGGAAAACCTGCTGCTAGAAAATCCTATATTAGCAAATTGAAAATATTTTCTAGTTGCTACCGATGACATAACTAGTACCCGTTTAGGGCAAGTTGCTCTCTAGCTTTACAATGTTAATGAGAGATAGTATCCTATGGCCTTTCTTATTCCTTTATTAAGGGTCATTTATTGGCTATTGCAGTGTGTCTGCCCATGGATGATCCTGTTTCAATGCAGCCTCTCATTGGGATCTTACGTTTGTGTTAAAGAAACTAACACTTGCTCTATTTGAACCAGCTAATTAGGTTGACTTTGAGGTTCTTAACATGGAAATAATTTTACTGTTTGTTCTGACATCTGCAAGAAGGATATTGGAGTTTGCAAGCTTATGGTGGGTCAACCCTATCTCATTTTCCAGAGGGACAGGGTTTCTTTAAGAATTAATCATTCTTTTATGGCTAAAGTGGTGGTATTTGAGTTTACTTTCAGCCAAAGTATACATCTCCCCCATTTTCTTTCCTGAACCTAAAAATGATTAGAGAAAAGATGCTCTATACCGTGAATGTCCATGGACAACTTTGGTACTATATTGACAACTAAATCTTTTAGATCTTCGGATCAATTGTTCATTTCTTTTGGAGGTTAGAAGGGACAGCCTGTGTCAAAATAAAGCATTTCCAAAAAGCTGTCTAAGGCTATTACCTTTTATTATACTCACCATAACAAATCGTTTCCAAGAAGGGTCAAGGTCTGCTCTCCCAGGACTTGGTTTCATCTGTGACTTTTGGAAAGAGTTGGATTCTAGAAGTATTTTAGAAGCAGAAATTTGGTCCTCTGCACAAAGCACTATAAGCTTGATTCCTTCTCTAGGTCTAGATCAAGTTTTGCTAGGAACATTCTCTAGTGGCTCTTGGACCCTTCTCCTTCCTCAGCTCAAAATATAGCTAGCTAGGGTAATGTACCCATTTTGCTAGGGCTACTGCTGCAGTGATCATCAGTATGAGGGATATAGTATAGTTGTCTAAGTTGGACTTACTGTTACAGTAGAGTAGATGCTCAAATCATCACTGCTGCAGTAGCTGCTCTCTCCCTCAATCCCCTTTGTTCTTTGGTGTCTTCTATATGCCAGGGTGTAGACGTTTATTTATTTATTTATTTCCTTGTATTTTCCTGAGGGTTCAGCCTTCCTTTCTCTACTGGCAGAACAGTTCTGAAGAGCTTTATGCCCAAACTTGTCTTTTAATCATCTCGGCTCAAGCTGCGTGACAGTTTGGGCAAATAGAAGGTGCCCTGAAGCTTTGGAAGCTGACTGGCCATTCTAGCCTTTCTAGGGTATAACTTGTATAGCTAAGACTACTGCAGCAGTGATCAGTCAAACATCTCTTGATGTCATTCCCTATCACTGTTGCAGTATTCACAACCTGTGGGATATCCTGCCAAGGACAGCCCAATGTATGTCCAGGACACTAAAGTCTTAAATTCTTATCAGCATCATACAACAGACAAATGTTCCTGTATCAGTGTAGGACACAAAGGTGATTTATGGATATTCCAAATTCTGTACAACTTTGCTGCCAGTCTGAGCACCATAGTAAAACATCAGTCTGAATGTCTTTTGCTGTGCTGGTTATACTGAGCCTTTTGCAGGTAAGTAACCTGTTGGAGTTCCTTTACTTTAGTGCATTTTGGGAGTTCATGTCATCCAAGAAAGGGAAACATCAGTGTGGGAGGCAGATTCCCATAAAAATCAACACAAGAATGGGTAGCAAAGTGTTGCAGCAGTTAGCATTGTCACCTCACAGCAAGAGGTTCTCTGGTTCAAGTTTTGGCTGGGGTGCCTTCTGTATAGAGTCAGCATATCTTCCCTGTGTTCACGTGGGTTTCCTCTGGGAGTTCTGATTTCCTCCTACATTCCAAAGACATGCGTTTGCAGTGTTTCTCCCCAGGCCTTGACTGAAAATGGGCTCTGTCCCAGTCGGACTTTCCTGGTAAACAAAGTGTATGTTTTGTCTAAGCACTTATCACGACCACACTCAGTGTTCTGTTTGTCAGGTGTTTGTGCAGAAGACTCTTTGCAGCCATTTGTCTTCTTTTTCCATTTATCTTGAGAACCAACATCTCAAGTTGTTGGCCTATGGTACCATGGCTAAATCCACCCACTCAGAAGTACATCCACCTCTTAAGAAAAAGTTGGAGTCTGATACTGCAGTCGTCCAGCCTTTGCCAGACGTCTCTTGAGGTGGATGGTAACCCTAAAGATCACCTGGTGTTAACATCAGTTCATGCTGCTGTGACCTTTTTGGAGTCCAGCATGGAAATGGCTTCTTACATGTCCTCCAAGGCTTTGCAACCACAGCTGATCATATCTGAGGGGTTTAGGGGGATCCCTAGACATTAGTTTGAGAGGAATTGCTTGGTATCCTCACTGAGTTAAGGCAAGTTTCTGAACCACTGAGGTTTGTTAAAGCCAACATCCCCCTTAAGACAGAAGACAAAGCACATTTCTCACTCCCAAAGATTGTCAGAAGGAGTGGCAGGATTTTACTCGGGGATTGTTTAATGCGTTTATGACTTTGAGACCATCTCAGTTCGTGCACCTCCTTGGATCTAGGGAAACCTGATTTCTCTGCTGAGGAATTGGACTCTTGAAGATTCCTCGACTTACTACTTTCAAAATGCAATCACCCTTGGAATATGGCTCTGAGGTGGAAGAGTTCTTAATGTCCTGACTCCCCTTTGGAAGAATTGTCCTTTGGGGGTACAGTATTTCACGTGACGGATCATTTGACACTGCTCCTAAGTTTCTGACATCAAGAAAAGATATGAGTTGTTGCAGATGGACTTCCCTAAGCCTCCTGTTTTGGATGCTCTGTTGGATACTTTCAGCTGCTCCTTTAGCTCCTGATTCCCAATTTCCTGCCCCTAAGAAGCCAAGCTGTTTTTGTGAGGTGGCTGAGGCTTTCAAGTTTCTTTGCACATGTCCTCCATCTGACACTACTATGGTCTGTTTTTCTGCTGGCAGGTCTTCTCTGCTTTTGCCTTTCTCTAAGCTTTCTCCCTTTAACAAGAATAGTTGAGCTATGGAGAGCCCGGGGACAAAGATTTGCACTTCTATCAAATTGGCATCAAACTCTCATGACCAGTTATATTTTATCCCTTTTGTCTCAGCTGTGAAGGGGGTCTGTCTGACCTGCCTGATTCAGAGGCTAAGTCCACTGCCTTTCCTTGGTTTCCACATTTCATGTGGCTCATAACTCCATTAAGTGCAGTTATGATGCTGATGGTGTCCTTCAGAGCTGCTGCTTCATTCTGTCATGAGACGATATTCCTGGTCATGTCTTCAGGCTTTGCCTGATGAAGTTAAGACTAAGCTTTTTGATGTTCCACTAGATCATAAAAATATCTCTGGTTCTCCAGTGGCAGATTTAAGACCTCATAGGACCAGGACAAGGTCAAAAAGGACCTCAAACAAATTTGTCTCTCCCATTCCCAAGCTTCAGAGGTATTATCCTAACATTGCCTTTGTTCATAGATGGCTTCATTAGCCTTCCAAAGGTAAGAAAGTCCCTAGGCGGGTTTTTTTCTGACAAGTCAGATCAGACGCTTAGACCTCAAACTTTCCTTT
Source organism: Protopterus annectens (assembly GCF_019279795.1). Lineage (NCBI taxonomy): Eukaryota > Metazoa > Chordata > Ceratodontiformes > Protopteridae > Protopterus > Protopterus annectens. The sequence continues at coordinate 1,023,699,207 of NC_056731.1, read as the reverse complement.
CTGGACAAATCTGCCTCCATCTGACCTTCTACCTTCCCTTCCCCTCAGCCAGGTTCTTTTCTCTCAGACTTTCTCTCACTCCCTATTTGGCAACAGATTACTTTAGACTCTCTTTTTTAATTATTTTTCTTTCAATCAATCAAGGCTACTTTATGGTCTAGACATCTCTTCTCTTTTTCAGGCTTTCCTCAAACCCCTTCAGATTAAATTCCCCAATTTCTTCGAGTGTTGCATGGTTTACTAGATAAGAGCACTATTCAACCCATTCCAGAGGCCCTATGGGGTATAGGGTTTTATTCTAGTATGTTTCTGGTGCCAGAAAGGGGTGGTCTTGGCGGCCTGTTCTAGACCTTTTTTTTTTTTTGGATACTTGCCTCAAGGTACCTACTTTTTGGATGCTTTCCCCTCTTGCTTCCTCAAGACTACCTAGTTTTCCTGGATCCAAAGGATGCTTACCTTCTTATTCCCATTCACCTGCTCTTCAGGAAGTATTTGTTTATATTCTTACTGTCGTTTTCAATTCTCTGCTTTGTCATTTTGTCTTTCCACAACCCCAAGGGTGTTGACCAATTTGATGGCTCCAGTCATAGCTTTCTGAAGGCTTCAAGAAGTACAAATATTTTCTTATCTGGATGATCTGCTCCTTTAGAAAGGTCTGTGTTTCACTATCCATTTCCAGAAGTCTGTCCTGTCCCCCCCTTCATGATCATGTATTCCTGGTGTGCAAGATTCGAACTGTTCCAATGCTGACATCTGTACCTGCTCCCAAGGTACTCTCTCTAATGACCTACTTTCAATCTGTAATTCCACTGTCTCTCCTGCCTGGCAGGGAACTTCAGAGGGCTGTAGGCTTCAGGACCTCAACCATCCCCATGCTCCCTTTTGCCAAACTTCATGTAAGGAAGCTTTATTGGTACCTGTTTTAGGTCTGACTTCAGCAGTGCTACCTGCTGAAGGTTTCCAGTGCCCTTATTTCCTTCTCTAAAACTCAAGCTTCAGTGGTGGATTTAACCCAGCTCTCTCAATCCAGGCATCCCTTTCCAGCCTCCTGTTCCATCTCAGAAGATCTTTGCAGGCACTTTTTAGATCAGGGGTTGGGGGGTTGGTTCAGGCAGTATGAGGGTTAAGGGTCTGTGGCTCCCTCATCAGTGACTGGATCACATCAACATTAAAGAGATGCGAGCCCTTATTTCCACTGTCTAGCTTTCCATTCCCTTTGGTCACTAGGCACTTTAAGAATCTATACAGACAACACTACAGTCATGTGATACATTAACAAGCAGGGGTCACAAGGTCTTTAAGCCTGGGATCTAGCTTTCCAAATGCAATGTTCTCTGTAGACAGTTTACTTTCCTTCAGGACAAAACCTAGTGGCAAACTGTCTGAGCAGATTCAAAAGTACACCCTCATGGATGGATGCTTCATAGGGGTGTTGATGGGCATAATTCATTCGTGGTGTATCCCTCAGTTGTATCTCTTTGCCTCGCTTCTGAACAGACAGATTCCTCACTTCCGTTCCTAAACTCCAGTCCTCTGGCTTTGAAGGTGAACGCCCTGTTTTTTTCGAGGAAGTGGGTGTACCTTCATGATTTCCCTTCTTTTCCACCTCTTCCCACAAGATCAAATAGGAGACTGAAAATTTTGTTGGAGACTCCCTTTGGCTCAGACAGCATAGAGTCACCCTTCCTTTTCATCTGGCCAGGGACAAATCATCACAAGTTACCACACTAGATGGATGATCTCACACAAGACGAGGAGTTTCTTCTTCACAGTCATCTCTCCACTCTTCAATTGACATTTTGGGTGATATTTATTTCATTATTATTAGTCATTTGTTAACTGAGTTAGTTCAACTGAGGCAAAAGCCCATTTTCAGTGGAGACCCGAGGAGAAAAAACTCCAACTATACTAAAAATAAATCAAGTACAAAAACGGTACAAATTCAGTATAGAATATTTACAAAAAACAATTAAAATTTATTTGAATCAAGTTTAAACATAAGGACAAACATGGTAAAACAAGTCCTGCTGACTGTAAAGCTGTGCTCAACCACAAACCAAGTAGTATGAATAAAATGTAGAACACAGCACCACATCAAACCAATAAAAAGCAGATGCCAAAGAACAGTGCAAAATCCAAATAGACTTATTCGAATACAGGTGAGCTCTTTATCGATAAAATCACTTCTTCAGACCATACAATAATCAGCTGCATCTCAAATATTTAAAATTAAATCAATTAAATATCTACCAATAAAAAACATTCAATAGCCATAAAAATGTAAAGGTACAGCTTTCTTTTAAGACAGAAACCATTGCGTGATACAGAACATTTCTTAAGTGATTTTTACTCTTTTCTTGAGACATGCTGAAACTGGTAAAAAGATTATGGTAAATGTAGATGTTGTGTCTGTTTATGGTTATACCTAACCAAATAGGTCTTTCCTATGTAAAAAAAATTCTTAAAGAAGGAGGCTCTCTTACTGATGAAAAAATAGAGTTTATTTGCCACCTTATAGAACTGGTACTAGAATATAATGTTTTTCTATTTGAGAAGCAATATTAATTGCAGACCTCTGGCATAGCTATGGGCATGTCCTGTACCAATAGCTATGCCAATATGGTCATGACACACTGGAAAAATGTAAACATCTTAAATGTTGAACAATTTAATGTGTATATAAAATCCTGTCGGAGTTTTGGTGATGACTTTGGAAAGGAGACCTTGAAAATTTAAATAATTTTCTAAGTGCTACAAATTCAAGTACACCCTTCCTTAAGTTTACTATGAAATATTCTTGCACTTCTATTTTCTTGATGTTACTCTGTATAGGGGCATAGATGGAAAGCTGCATACTAAGAAATATAGAAAACCCTGTTATACACATAGTTATCTTGAACGTAATAGTATGCATCCACCACGTATTTTAGAAAATGTGGTAAGTGGTCAACTTTTAAGAGTTTCTAGGCTCCATGACCAGGAACATGAATTTGAAACAACTATGTGTTCTACTAGTATGGAATTTATAGAATGTGGTTATAAACCTTTTGAAGTTAGTAAAGCATGTGAAAGGGTCAAGTTAGACAAAGTAGTGGGCTCCCATTTTTTTCACGTAAAGAAAACATAAGAAAGACTGTCCATAATAATTATAGCAATGTAGCTTATTGTATGACTTTTAGTACTGACAGCATAGATAGATATAAAAATATTGTTACAAAAAATTGGCATATTTTATCTTTTGACACTATACTATGCGAGTTTGTTAGTGCAGCCCCAAATTTTGCTTATAAAAATAAACAAATTGTTGAAAAGACAGCTTGCTTCCCTAATGCAAGTAAACTACAGCAACTTAGTATTAGAACAACTAGTTTTGGTACCTCTATCTGTGGTAAATGAACTTTTCGTAAATACATTGATGTATCCAATACATTTATACAACCAGACAATGGTAATCATTATGTCTTTAAAGTTAAAGCTAATTGTGACACTAAAATCTTAGTTTATTTAGCACAGTGTGTTACTTGTTCATAATGTTATATAGTTAAAACTAATAGGCGACTTAAGGAATGAATTAGAGACAATTATTATTGTGCCAATAAGGGCCATAGTTATAGTGCCTTAGTTAAACATATACTAGAGAAAGGCACTAACCATTGGTTTAAGTTTATGGCAGTATAATTTATGAAAGTTTTAGGTTGGGTGATATAACTAATGTCACAGAAGGGAAAAAAAATGGATTCTTAAACTATCAGCACATAGAGGTGCAGGTTTGAATGAATCAGTACCTCTTAAGCCAGTTCTGAAAGAAATAAAGCTTCTTAAGCATATTGCTATGTGTGTTTTTATGGCAATAGCCTTTTATGGTTTCTTGTCGTAAAAGAAAGCTGTACCTTTAAATTTTTATGGCTATTGTACTTGAATGTTTTTTATTGGTAGATATTTAATTGATTGCATTTTAAATATTTGAGATGCTGCTGATTTTTTGTATGGTCTGAAGTGATTTTATCGTGAAAGCGCTCACCTGTGTTCGAATAAGTCTATTTGGATTTTACACTGCTCTTTGCCATCTGCTTTTTATTGGTTTGCTGTGGTGCTGTGCTCATTTTTATTCATACCATAAGGATAAACCTACAGGATGTGTAGAGCAAAAGACAGATTGAAGTTGAATTACCTATACAGGTCTATAGTATAAAAGACAGTATTCATGTTACATAAAATGTGTATACAATAGGCTGTTGATAGTTTGTCTTTGGCCTACTGGAGGTTGAGTTTATACCATCTATTTCTCTAACCGCTATATATACATAAAATATATGCACAAAAAGCTGCTAAAAGCTTCTCATTGGCCCAAAAGAGGTCTTCTGTTGTCTACAAAACTTGGAGAGATAAAGATATGGCATAAAGGTGTGGGGGGGGGGTAGGTTTGTTCTGGCATGGACAGGAGCTACAGTTTGCAAGGAAGTTTTTCATTTCTTGTTTGAAGCGGTGTGTGTGTTTGATAGTATGAATATTGGAGAGGAGTTTGTTCCAGGCTTGGGCAGCAGTGCTTTTGTATAGTAGTTTACCTATGTTAATTTGTAGATGTCAAGGAGGAGTTGATTGGAGCTATGGAGAGTGTGAATAGGTTTATAGAGGGATACTAACGAGGAGAGGGAGGGGCAGGCTGAAGGTTTATTAATTAATTGTTGGGAGGGTGGCCTAATGGTTAAGGTGTTTGCCTTACAAACACAAGGTGCACGGTTTGAGTCTCACAAGGGATAATTGGCTAGGCTTAAAATGGCTCAAAAGGGCAGTTAACTTAGTACTACTCTATGAACCCATGAATTAGTGCCTGAATTGTAGCTAGCATACCAGCAGTAATTGGGGAAATTTAAGCCATCGGAGTTGTCTAAGAGCAAGACACTGGTGAGATTTGTTTGACTGGCTGCTGATGAATCTAGCTGTTTTGTTATATGTTTAAGCTTTGTGATTAAGGTGATTGTAGGTGTGTAAGAACAGGAGAGGCTTGGAAAAGACAGGGAAGGAGGAATGCCTGTGCCAGAGTGGGTTTGGAGTCCGAAGACCAGAATTTTCTGTTTCGATAGAGAAGTTCCATTTCATGTGTCTTTTTAATGCATTTTTGAATATAGAGGTCAAATTTTAATTGGTCATTGATTGTGATACCTAGAAGTTTAGTGTGGGATTCAGCTTTCATAATGTTATCAAGATATGTGATGGGAGAGTTAGGAGTGAAGAGAAGTTGCTCATTTTTTCAGGGTTCAGGATAAGCTGGTTATTGGTTAGCCATTTTCGATTGGTGAGAAGTGAGTTTTTTGAGTAATAGACAGCAGATGAGTGATGTTATCAGAGAAGGAGATATGAGTAGAGTTAGAGTATTGTATAAGGGAGGAGGTACCACAGGATGAGTGGAAGAGAAAGAGCCCTAGAATAGAGCCTTGAGGGACAACTTTCTGGACAGGTAAAGGAGAGCAGTAGGATTTCCATCTGACTGTGACCTATTGGAAAGGTAACTGGGGAACCAGAGAGTAGTGCAGGTGGGGAGGTTGAGATCAGATAGTTTGGTTAGTAGTTTAGAGTGAGATACTGTATCAAAAGCTTTTGAGAGATTCAGGAATAGACAGGAAACCAGTAGACGTTTGTCTCTAGCCTCTGCTACAGAATGAGTGAAAGAAGGAAGAAGGGCTGTGGCAGTACTGTGATTTGGCCTAAATCCAGGTTAAGTGGGGGTGAGAAGGGTATCCTGAATAAGGTATTTGAAAAGCTGTTGGTGTATACATTTTTCAAGGATTTTTGAGAGTGGTGAAAAAATAGTTATAGGTTTAAAATTAGAGGGATCAGCAGAGTTTCCCTCTTTCTGAAGAGGTATAGTGTACAAAGATTTCTAGACATCATGGACTGATCTGTTTACAAGTATTGAAATAGGGCAGGCTTTAGAATCTGCTGCGAGTTTAAGAAAAAGGGCAGGTAGGTTATCAGCAGAGGGGGAACATGGTTTGAGCTTAAGTAGAAGAGATTTTATGTAAGCAGTAGGGACTGGTTCAGGAGAAAAAGTGGTGGTAGTAGTACAGGAAGAGGTGGAGGCGGTGTTATGTTGGTAAGTGTGGGTTAGTTTTTGGATAGATTCAATAAAGTAACAGTTCAGTAGTGTGGCACTTTCTTGGGGAAAAGTAATTTGGGTAGGGGTTTGGTGTTGTAGGTCCTCCAGGGTGAAGGATTTTATTGCTGTTGAGACAATTTTTTAGGATTATAGTGGTGGGTGGTTTGAGCCTCATAACATCATTTTTTTCTCATCTTTATTTGCTTTTTGGTGAGGTTTCTTAATTCTTTGATGATAAAAATGTGATTTTGAAATTCTCCTTTGAATAGAAATATAGTTTTTGGTTCCTCTGCTACAGAGCCTATCAAAAAGATGATCTAGGGTATATCTAAGATAAGCTCTCCTTTTCTAAATTTTTTGAGGGATTCTTTAATCCCCCTCATCCAATTTTGGAATAAAAAGCAAACAAAAAAGAAAATAAGCAGTCTCAACAAAATGTGGGTTAACAGATATTTTAGACGAAATGACAGGGAGATTCCAAAAAGAATTCAGACCCCCTCAAAACCAGAGTGGGTCCAATAAGTCAGATTAACTATTCAATAGAGACTTCCCCCTCCTATCCTGGCACTCCCATTTCCCTTCCAGAAAGTCTGATTCTTTTTAATGAAACACCACTGCTGTTGATGTGTCTTGATCATACCGCTCAACTTCTTAGAGCAAGAAATCTGGACAAAGCCGTAAGTAAAAGTGGGATAACGACCCAAAAATAGGGAGAATTTTTAAATATTTCTCTTACAAACTTAGAAAGTTGATAGAATAACAGGTTTCGCATTAGCATGATTAGCATGAACTTTGTGAAGTCCGAAGCTTAAATGTCATTATTTTCTAACTTCAGTCTTAAATGATTTGCCACTAATTTGCTATAAAACCACAATTTATGAAAAACAGACCAAAAATCTGAGGCAAAAATCTGGACATTCTGCCAAAATCTGTACAGTTGAGAAGTATGGATCTTGATGCAGAGAAAGCATTCAACAGAATAAGCTGGAATTTTTTCAGTAAGACAATTAAAGCATTTGCATTCCGTGGCACAGTAATACGATTAATTAGAAGAACAAATGAGGGATCAGAGGTGAAAATTAAAGTATGTGTGGAGGGGTCTTCTCTGTTAAATTCTATTTGAACAGAAGAACCCGGCAGGCTGTTCTGTTTCCCCTTTATTTGCATTATATTTAGAACCATTGGCAGAGAAAATAAGGGACTCAGAAATTCAAGGATATGGTTGGCATGGTAACCAGAAAAAGTTGGCTTTATTTGGATGCTTTCTACCTAATAAAACTGAAAAAAAAGATATTTTAGTGTTGTGGAAGATTCTGAGATGGTTTCTTTTTGGGATACAACATTAATGAAGATAAAACAAAGGCAATAGCTGTAAACTATGTGCCCACACATGAATTGGTTCAGCAATACCCATATTTATGGGGACATGATAAAATGAAGTACTTAAGAGTATGAGTTAAAAGGATTCTGTTATGACAACTAAGGATATGCGAGAAGAGACTAAATAAAAGATATACAAAAACTGAGAGACTAGAAGTTGTTTTATGGATATGGATACCAAGATACAAGTAGTGAAAATGTTATTGCCTTTACTGCTACACACATAGGTCAGGAGATTTTTATCAACCATAGAAGTTGTGGTAGCAGTGTATGAAGAGCTGAAGGATTTTATCTGGGAAGGGAAGAGGGCAAGAGTGAAGTGGGATAAGTTGATTTTCCAATAGAACAAGATGGGTTGGGATTACCTGATTGGAAGGGGTATTTCAGAGCTACACAGGTAAGGCTCCTGTATATAGCACAAACAGAAAGCTATAATTCAAAGTGGAAAGGTATGATGAATGAAACAGGAGGTAAGGTCAAGAAATAAGGAGAGACTAGAATTGTGGATGCAGATCTTTGAGGAGAATCACAATCATACAGAATATTATATGCATAAAGTAACAAAGTATGTTAAGAACTAAGCCAACATTGGAATGGAGAAGGATTCTGCTGACCAGGATGACTACAATTGGAGGTACAGAGAATAGGCAAGAGGTGAATGGAATTTACTAGAGAAAACTAGCAAAGGAACCAAGGTAGTGGGAGCAAATAATTGGTGGGAAAGGTAATAGACTTGGGTAGAGGCCAATAATAAATTTGGACTGCAGGCTAGAGATTGCCTTCCCTATCAAGGATTGAAGAGTATACACAAAGAGAAAGCACTATAGGGATCCAAACTGAAAAACTAACACTGGTAGAGTTTTAGTTTAATGTAGAATAGAGACTGCTGTTAAAAAAGGGATAATTAGTAGGAGATATAAAATATTACATAATAACTATAGGAATCAATCATAGAAGGTTAGAAAGGATTGGGAAAAGAGACTGGAAAAGCAATTCACAAAGAAACAATGGGAGGTTATATGTATGACTACCAAATATGCAACAAAGTCTAGAAGATTTAGGATTTTTGTTTGGAAATGTCTGCATAGGTATTTTTTATACCCCAAGCAGACTCCAAAAAATTTTTTCCTCAGGTAGATTACAAATGTTGGAGATGTGATTGGGAAGGAAAATGCAATTAGGAGCATATTTTTTGGGAGTGTAATGATTTGGAAGACTTTAAAAATTCCTTGCAGACTACTTTGGCAGAAATACTGGGTGGGCAAATTGGTGTAATTAAATGATTCTTTGAGCTGTGATTCAGAATTTCTTGGACATAGTAAGGCCTTATTGAGTTAATTCTGGTGGCTGCCAAAAAATTAGTAGAAAATGGAAATTGTAGTCTTAACCAACCATTGTAGAAGTAGAGAATATAGTAATAGATATAAATTGTTCTTCATATATAAGAAATCAAACTACTGTATCCTGAGATTCATCTCTGCAAGAGTTCCCCTAGTACCGTTCGTATTCAATTTGTAGTCTCCGTCCAGTGGCTTAAGATAAATCGTGCTGTCATCTAACATATCCATGCTTGCTCTAGAATCCTATTATTTGACCTTACCTCAGACTTAACTTAGACGCTCAAATTGGCCTTCTTTCTAAACTGAATGTTTCATGTGGGTCCTAAATGCCTATCTGTCTGCCTCCATGTAGCTGCATTTTACTACCAACTCTCTTAACAGTACTTGAGATATCACCAGTGCTGACAGAGTGGAAACTTCGTAAACAAAGCAGTCAATTCAGATATTGCTGGCTGTGTGCCTGTAACCTATTATGCTATTTATGCAAATGTATGAACCTACTGTCTTTGTCTACAGCCTTTGCTGTATCCATCTGTAACTCTATTATGTCAGCCTTCATTTCTTTTTATCGCTTCGTACAGCCCACTGTACAGTACTGGCAGACTGATCCATTCATACAACTACAAATCCATCTTCTGTTCGAACACCCAGCTACTTCTCTCCCTTGCCCTTACTTTGAAAGACAATAAGTATGCTTGACTAAGCTTCCTGCACCCTACCTGTGTTATATTGCTGTAAACTACATATTTCTGTAGTTGCTGCCTTACCAGTCCCTAAACAGAACCCAGAACAAAACAGCTAGCATCCCCCACTCTACATGGATACTGCCCAACTCAAACATATTTCTCTCCCACTCTGAGCTGCAATTTACGTTCTTAAGTCCTGTTCATGTAAGCAGTTTCTAACTGCCCCTATTGCTATCTAAACCTTTTCTAACCCCCTCCTGACTTTCAAACCCATCTGTCCAGCATCCCCACTGCCTTTTTTATCACAATTCCTCCAGCTCATCCATTACCCTGATTAAAATCTTCATTCTTTTACTTTCTTCCCCCCTTATCTCTACTCTTCTAGCTTAACCTTTTCCATGCTCAGAACTCTACCTCCCCCTCCACAATAACTGTTATAGACTTTCCTGACTTCTTACCATTTAGCTTACTGAACTCCACAACTCCATGATTTTTTTTTGTACTGTATTACAGCCATGCTGGTTCGGCCCCACTCTGTTCAGCCCTTGCTATGCTCAGGCTCCTCTCTGCTCCCTTACGCAACCCCCAAAACCAGCCACCCCATCAACTGTACATGTATGCTCATACAATTATTTTCCCTCGCATTTCACTCCTCCCTTTTCTGTACATCCCTACCAATTGACACACTCCATTTACTTCATCACACCTCCTCCACCTGCTCATCCCAACCATTTGAGACGTGCTATCTTCTTCTTAACCACACCTCCTCCCCCTAGCTTGACCCTTTCCTCCCCCACTGCAACATATACATTTTGTACACACTACGCATTACTCCTCCTTTCCTGAGCTCTCACACCAGGAATTACATCCTCTTCCCTGCCTATCACTCTACCTATCTATTCTGTCATACTGATACCTGCCTTAATGCCCTACTCACTTCTGTCTGACTTCAGTTAGCCCTCCTTTCCCATCCTCCCAAAACATGATTTGCATCTATGTCACTACTCCTCTTCTCCTCCTCCTCCTACTCTCTCACCTTACCCCTTATCAAAGCAAAATGTTCCCCATAAACTTATCACCCACTATTGAACTTGGACAAACCTTACCCTGTCACTGTAACACCCCATTTATTTAACCTGTCTAAACTTCTCATGCAGAAGTTAAAATTTACTTCCCCACGACACACACACACATAAGTAAGCCTAAATACTCTACTAATAATTCTAAGATACCTCCACTGTTACACATCACCAAGAATATATTATCTGCAGATATTCACCCTAACCCTTGCCCCCACCACACCTCTCCCTTTTATGACACCTTGCCCCCACTACACCTCTCCCTTTTATGACACCTTCCCCACACCCCCATCAGTCACTCGCTCCAAATCATCCACCAAGTGCTTAACTATATTCTCTATGAATATTCAACAAGGTCAGTGAATTTCACTCATGGATTGCCCAACACTCACCTGATATTTCCCCCTGGGTACAGCATCTTCCTCTCTGACAGGGTCCACAAAAAAGAAGGCAGTGTAGTTATAAAATATTCAGACCAGGTTAACCTTTCCCCATTGTCCATATCACTCCCCAGCTTTCACATCACTGAACCTGTTACTAGCCAGCTGCAAACTAAACTGCACAAAACTTCCTATTGCTGGTATATGTATCCCCCATCTCCCAGGTAAATAACATCCCCATTCTTGAACACGTTCTCTCCTGGATCATCCACTAGATATCTAATGAAACAATAATGACAGTAATGCTGGGGGATGTCAACATTGACTAAAAAACCTTGACCACAGACTACCCTACCTCTAGTATAAATCTCCACTGCTTCTTCCAACTAATTTCATCCCCTACCCGCTATAGCAAATCCACCAACTCCAGCTATATCTTAGACGGATCCTAGTATCCAATCTGAACCTGTACCATAACCCCAAGACATTGCCTGATTCTGTCAGCGGCCACCTTCCAACCAACATTCAAAGGCACTCTCCATCAAGTTAGGCAACACAAGTATAGAGTGCCATAGTCTCTCTAACTTCAACCCTGACGACTTCATCAATACCCTCTCCTTTATAAATTGGTCCTTTCTCCTCAACTTACCACTAAAGGATGCTGTTCTGATATTCAACTGCTTTTTTTCTGAATATTCTCAATTCCCTTGCTCCTGTTAGGAAAATCAGAGTGAAATCTCTTCATGCACCTTGGCTTTCTCAGCCCACACACACCCTAATGCAGAAAAAGGATATTGTATAGAAGAACTGGCTAAAATCAAAGTCCCCTAATCACCTTCAAACCTATAAACAACTCCAAAACCACACCAAAAAAACAAGCCAACGATGATAAAAAAAAATACTATATAAAGCCACAAACAAACCATCAAAATAATCCAAAAATGTTTTTTGGAACACCATTAAGAAGATTTTTTACCCAGGCTCTCCCAGTATACCAAACCCTAGCCCATATAACCCTCCCCTTGAAACTGCCACTAAACTCGACTCTTGTTTCATTGACTTGGTTAATAAACTAACCCAAATGGTCACACTTCCAAACTTTTCATCTCTCTCCCCCTGACAGTAAACTTAATTTTTCTCAAACCTGCCCCAACTGCCTACATCAAATCACTACTGATCAAATTAAAGCCCTGTTCTCTTTCAGCAGGCAGTCTATCACCAGTCTTCTTAAAGATATCCGCTAACTCAGTAGCCTACCCTGTGTCAGTCCTTCTCAATAGATATATCCAAGACTCTACAGTCCCTTCTATCTTTAAACCGTTCTTCACTATTCCATTTCACAAAGGAGGACACTCCACTGAACTTTCAATCTACAGGCCTATAACCTGTCTGCCCTCCCTTTCAGAAATGCTTGAAAAATGTGTACACCGACTCCTTGAACATCTTCTACAAGAAAATCTACTCACTGAAACCTAACATGGCTTTTGCCCTAACCATAGCACAACTTCTGCTCTAATGTCCTTTACTCATACTATCTCACAAGCCAGAGACAACAATAACCTACTATACTGACTATTTCTTGACGTTTCCAAAGCCTTTGACACCGTCTCTCACCCCAAGATTTCAGTAAAGTGGCTGATCTTGGTTTTTCCAACTCAACACTCAAATGGTTCTCTAGCTACCTCTCCAACAGCCAGCAGTCCATTATGTGACTCTCTTCCTTCTCACATTTCCTCCCTGTTAATACCAGAGTACCACAAGATTCCATTCTTCGACCACTACTATTCAACATCTTTACTGTCTCCACACATACTGCTCTGTCCTCACTTATATCAATATGCCAGTGACTCCGCTGTCATCTGCTCATCTGATAATACTTCACACCTCCAGTCTATCACCCAAAACTCCAACTCTATCTAAAGGTGGCTAACTGATGATCAACTTGTACTCAACCCCCAAAAAGCTAAACTTTTCCTATTTTGCCTAAATCTCACTCTCGTATTAAATCTTCCTCCCCTATCATATCCCTTGACAACACCATAATAAATGTAGAAACACACACAAGGCTCCTGGGCATAGTCCTTGATGATCAACTAAAATTTGATCTACACGTTCAAAATTATATAAAAAAAAAAATCGCCAAAAACTCTGCTTGCTCTATAGAAAAAAATAATTTCTCACCAAGGACTCCAGACTCTCCCTTGCCTATGCCTATCTTCTTCGCACTCTACTTTATACCTCTCCTATCTTAACCAACCTACAATTCTCATTAAAATCTAAACTTGAACTCATATAATAAAGTCACTAGGTTCACTGCAAATTAACCCTGTAATTCACACCATTGTCTTTCTCTAAAATCCCTAAATTGGCTTGAGCTTCCTCACCAGCTTCTTCTCTCTCAATTCTCCTCACTCCATTATTAATGAAACTAATTAATGCTATTTCATCCCTCATCACCTGCTACACTCCTGATCACTGTCTCTAGAGTTCTGACCAGCTTCTGTTGGAAATCTATGAACCCAAAAGAACAATAGGCCAAAATCTATACAGCTACTCAATAACCTTGGCCTGGAACAAACTTCCTCTAACCATCAGTACTATATCAAATACCCTCTGCTTCAAAAAAGCATTAAGAGAAAACAGGACTACTTCTACATCGTGAAAGCTCACATTAACAAAGCCCAGAAAAACGAGACCGTAAGACTGAATACTGAAAATCCTGAAAGTGCAGAATTTCGAGTTACAGAATACCAAATTTGTGAAGGTAGGTATTGTGCTGTGAGTGAGTAGTGTGGTATCCCTTTAAGAAGTGGTGCATTGTAGGTAATGTTCACAGCAGATGTTAGATATGCTGTTTGAAGGTAATATTTGAAGTTTTTGTTTTTTAAGTAATGATTTTATTGTTGAGTGTGGGTGTGTGCCTCAGTACATTGTGTGAATGTTTGCAATGCCAGGATAAGTGAGTGGTAGTGGATGTGTTTGTGTTGGTAGGATGTAGGTTTTTAGGGAAGGGAGAGGTACTTGTGTTTGAAATTGTTTGGATATATGTTATGGAAATTGCAGTACAGTGAGAATCGGGAAATGTATCTTTCCTCCACTGCAGTGCAATATCAGAGTTAGTATAATACATTTGCAGTGTGTGTGGGGGATGCAGGGGGGGGGGGCTTGCTCTCCTGCTTAAGCATAGAGGAGTTAGTGGTTCTTTACTTTGTATGTTTTGGTTTATGTTTTGTGGTATAGTGTGGGAGGTTTCTGTTTGGGTTGTTTTCAGTATTTTGGGAGTCTGTATTCCATGTTTGGTGTATTGTTGTTTCGTACTTTTGGTCTCAGTTTTCTGGTCTTTGGTAATGTGAGCTTTCAGGATATAGAAGTAGATCTGAGCAACACTACTGAACTGAGGTTTCTGTTTGGGTTGTTTTTGGTATTTTGGGAGCCTGGTATTTTGGGAGTCTGTATTCCATGCTTGGTGTATTGTTTCATACTTTTGGTCTCGGTTTTCTGGTCTTTGCTAATGTGAGCTTTCAGGATATAGAAGTAGATCCGAGAAAAACTACTGAACTTGTGTTTCAGATCCTGTCTAAACCCAGCCTAATTCTCTCTACCCCAAGTTATCACCCCTCAGTCTCGCTGTTTCCCTCACACCTCACCTTCTTACATCCCCATCTCTACCTTCCTTATACCCCACCTTACTCCTTCTCTTGTACTTCACCTGCCTATCACTTCCACCACATCCTCTAATACTAGCAGCATATTAGTGCAACATTATAAAATTCTCAGGTCACATTTGCTCCTTCCCCATTTCTAGAGGCTATTATCAGCCTATTGTTTTATGTCCTCCTTATCCCTCCAATGTACCACCATCTTTTACAATGCTTTGTTCTTTAGTATTTCATTTATTTGTTTATTTTAGTATTTAGTGTTTTTTAATGGAGTTTTTCTCCCAGGGCCTCTGCTGATAAAGGGCACATGTCCAGTTGGATATATCCTGGTTAACAAATGTCAAAATAAAAGAACTGGAAGTGGAATCTTTAGAAAATGGTTGGAGCAAATTACATAGAAATAATGGGAATTTTGGTAACAATACATGCAGATTAATGTTTTGGAGGAGGAATGGGGTTTAAGGGAAGGCAGGAACTGAATGAGGTATGTAATGGTCAAATGACAATGACTGTATAGAAGATTGAATGTGATGTATAATTGTAACTTAAAATGTCAATATTGCTTGTTCTCATGTATGTGTATATATATATATATATATATATATATATATATATATATATATATATATATATATATATATATATGCATGATTGCCTATATCAGAAGTAATAATTCAATAAAGATGTTTCTCATTGAATTAAAAAAAATGTAATTCTGCATCTCAACATTTCTCTTTGGCAACAATTTAGTTTCAGACAAATGGGTTTTGAAGATTATTCATCAAGGTTAGGGAATGCATTAGCAGGAACCCTCTGTTTTTCAGAGGGTAATTCTTCATTCACTAGATCAGACACTCTTATTTCCCCCTCCATCAATATATGCTGTCCCAGAGATTAATAAACCAGTTCCTCCTTCACAGGTTGCAAATGTTTTTTATTTAGGGATGCTTCTAGTGCTAAAGAAAGAAAATACTTTGGCACCAGTTCTTGGTCTTTCCTTCCTACATCTCTTTGTGGTAGTGCCCAAGTTCAAAGTGATATTACTTCATAACCTGTTTATCTATTCTTCATTCATGTTTTCTGGATTTAAAATCGCTTAACACTTCCTCGTTCATCTATACTTCAGGTGTTTAGGTTTTGTCAGGCAGGATCACATTTTGGCTTCTCTGCCTTTACCCTATTTTCTATCCACTGTACCAAGTGTGTTCACAAAGTGTCTATCTCCATTTACAGTTCATTACAGGCTACAGGGTATCCATATTTTTCCCTGTTTAGATTTGCTTATCTTTGCAGAGTCTTTTTTCAAAGTATCAGAAATCTTTCTGTTGGGTGAGAGTTCACTTGCACAAGCTGGGATTCCAAGAGAACATTCAAAAGTCTTTCTTGACTCCTTCACACAGGATTGTGTTACTGGGTTAACTAGACACCTCAGTTCAAAGAGCTTCTCTTCTACAGGGAAAAGTAGATCTTTGTTTAGATCTATTTCTAATTTTTTTTTCCATATAGACTTTGGTCACTGTGTGGGAATACCTGGGGGTCCTGGATCTCATGGCATCTATGATTCTTATCAAACCCCATGGGAAAAATACAGTGACATCTGAAATCTCTTTGGTATCAGCACTGATACCCTTTTTCTTTTCAATCTCAGTGCTGGAGGTTGTCAGAAGAGAACTCATTTGGTGGAGATAAGATATACTTAAATCCAGGTCTCCCCTGTTTCTTCACTGCTTCAAAGCAGTCACCACACAGAAATATCATGGAGATGCTTGCTCTGATCAAGGCACTCAGCTCTCTGAACCATGTTTGGTCCCTGGGACATTTTCAGGTGGTTACAGACTATACACGGTCATGTGGTACATCAACAGACAAGGGGGAACCTAGTCCTATCCCCTTTGCAGGTTAGCCATGTTAGTTTGGGATATAGCTTTGCAACACAGTCTCACTCTAGAGACATCCTACATTCCTTCTGAGCAAAACTGTGTGGTAGACAAGCTGAGGAGGGCCAGGGCAGACCCTCATGAATGAAAACTAGATCAAGGGGTCTTCAGAGATTTGATGCATCTGTGGGTAGTTCCTTACGTTAGACCTCTTTGCCTTCTCTTTGAACAATCAGCTAGTAAGATTCTGTTCCAGGACTTCATGCAAGAAGGCCTGGAAGACTGATATCTTTTCTTTTCCTTGGACAGGATTGTCCCTGTATGCTTTTCCTCATTTTCTGCTGATATCCAGAGTATTTCTGAAGATTTAGGAGTCCCCCAAAATCATAGTGGTGAATCCCATCTGGCACAGGCAACTGTGCTTCTCTCTTCTTTTGCAAATAGCCAAGGGCTGTTACCAAGACCTTTCTCACAGACTGAATCTACTCTCATGAGAACAGGAGATGTCTGATAAATCGTGACATCAATCAACTACAGTTGATTGCTTTGATGATAGGGCCTTAATTCCTTTTAGGCACCTGTTTACCGAGGGCATGCAGCAGGTACATATGGAGACAAGAAGAGTGCTAGTTGTTCTCCTGCTTTACAATATTTGTGAGAGTCATTATACCATGGCCTTTCTTATTCCTCTGTCAAGGTTCATTCCCCAGCCATTTCAGCATGTCTGCCCATGGATCCTCTTTCAATACAGTCTCATGTCAAAATGTGTCTGGAAAGTGTTTTGCATAACAAGCCTCCAGGAAAAATAGTGGACCCTTCTTGGGATCTTTATTTTATGTTAAAGAAGCTAACACTTGTTCCATTTGAACCACCTACCCTGGCTGACTTGATCTTGTTACCTTTCCGATTGCTCTGACCTCTGCAAGAATGGTATCCGAGTTGAGTCAACCCTATGTCATTTTTCATATGGATATGTTTTTTTTTTTTTTTTGGAGAACTAATCTCATTTATACCTAAAGTAGTATTTGAGTTTACTTTAAGCCAAACTATCCATCTCCCCATTTTCTTTCCAGAACCTAAAAATGAGGGAGCTTGAGCTTAACTGCCCATTGGAAGGTGCCCTGAAGCTTTGGAAGCTGGCCGGCTGATATGTCCTATGGAGGATGCAACCCATATAGCTTAGGCTACTGCAGCAGTGATCATTCAAACATCTACTGGTATGATAAGTTTACTTACACAACTGTACTAGCCTCCAAAACCATCTTGCATCCACAGTTTATACCTAACTGCTTGTTTTTAGTCACTCCTCACAGCTCAAGGAAAATAGTCAAGGATGGGTACCTGGACTGAAGTGTAAACTGAAAGCTTTGCCCAGGAACTAGTTTCCTATTCCCCACTAGAGATCAGAAGACTGCATATCCTCCCCAAGTCAGCTTTCCAGTCCTGTGTCTCCTTTTTCCATTGCTCATGAAAAAGACTCCAAGGTACTTAAATTTTTGTACTAAAATTGGCTGTAAGACTCCAAGGTACTTACATTCTTGTACTAAAATTGGCTGTTCCTTCCTACTTGAAGAAAGTGGTTTGTTCTTTCCATGGGGGGAGTAACTTTTAGTTCAGAGGTGATTAGTTTCATTCATGCAGCTTCATACTCAACAATGAATCACTCGGGTGCGTGTCAGAGGGTCATATTCAGATAAATGTAAAAGGCTACTGGTATCTGCAGACAACAGAGATATGACTTCAAGGTTGACAAGCCAGACACTGCCCTAACCTCAGCTGAACCTTTGTCATGTCTTTGAAAATCAGGACCAAGAACAATGATGAACGCATACTTGATGGAATCAATCACTCAGCACCTTGAATGAATTATTTCATAGAATGCAGATATGTCTCACATGATGCTCATATGAAGACTGGATTGGTGGGAGGTTGGAATAATGGTTAAGGTATTTACCTTACAGACACAAGGTGCAGGGTTTGATTCTTACATGGGGTAATTGGTTAGGCTTAAAATGGCCCACAAGGGCAGTTAGCGTAGTACTAATCTATGAACCTATGGGTATGTACAGCACTGACTCTGACCATATATTCCCTTAGAACATCCCCAACAGGATGTCCCAAAACTTGTCGTAAACCTTTTGCAAGACCACAAACCATTTGTAAAGTAGATTAGTAAACTCCCACAACTTTTCACAAAGCTACACAAGGCTAAAGAGTTGATCTGTCACTGTTCCACAGCTTGAACTGACTCCATATTTTTGCTGCCTAAACTCCAGAGCCGCAGGATTTTCCAAGTATTGGATGATCATGCTCCTTAGTCTCCATGGAAAATTATCGTATGTTATATAATATGATAGGACTGCTTTATCTTCATTTACTCATAGGGCCTGTGGCTGGCAAGAATCCTTAATTTCAGCATCTAAAACTTACCCAGGCTAAAATACTTCTACCCATTATCCTGTGCAGAGAATGCCCCCTCCTCTTTTCCCACATGTAAGATCCAGTCACATCAGTAAATGGCCCCAGGCTACTGTTCATTTCCAAGTTTCTGACTATTTTTTTTTCTTTCAAGGATTTTTATATTCTCTCTCCCTCTTTTCCCAGTCACTTTCAACTTTAGAATATTCAGTTTCAAGGGCAGTATTTTAATGTTTTGCTAATCTGTTCCCATTTTTCCTCAGCATTTTCCATTTTCATAGTGTTAAATGCTTGTTTCACAAATGCTTTTTGCTCTTTTAGGATTCCATTGAGACATGATTTCTCAAATTAAACATCTAGTCATGGTGTTTGATTCTAGTGACTCCTTTAGTGCTATTGATTGGCTGCTGCATTGCAGCTGCCATTGTTTATTCCTGATTCTAGTTGTGCTTCTCGATTCTAACATGAAAAGTACATAACATGGCATCTGTATTTTGCAGGTTATCTTTAAAGAAGCATGTTTTTCTGTTACAGCTGATCCAGTTCTTCTCTGTTTAGATCTCTTCACAGCCCTGTTTTTGCTCTGGTATGAGTGATGGTTTGTATTGATATGACTCAGTCTCTAAACTGAGAACTCTATCTGCAGAGTTGTCCTATTTAGGTACAAGTGTTTTACCATTGGCTGATAATGGTGCTTGTACTTTTCACACAAAATGCTTGCTTATTTTTGAGGTTATTTTTCATGAGCATAAATGCATTTTGCTACGGCTAAGATGGCTGTTTTCAGCTTACCATAACCCCCAAACTGATAAATGGAGACAAAGAGAATAGCTTCACTTGAAAAATAACTTGACATAATAGTAGTGCTTGATCTGAGCAGGCAAATGCAAGCGTAGTAAGCCTTTAAGCAGAGGCTTTAACTATTGTGCAGGTACTCTTAAAGGCAAAAGACAAATCTATGTCCATTAAATGGGTCAGGTTGCTAAAAGTTCAATACCTGTTCTAGCAAGAATCCGGGTGGGAGGGTGGCTTAATGGCTAAGGTGTTTGCCTTACAAACACAAGGTGCAGGGTTTGAGTCTCACAAGGGATAATTGGCTTGGCTTAAAATGGCTTGCAAGGGCAGTAAGCTTAGTACTAAACTATGAACTATGAAGATACTGGCCTAGTCACTACAACATAGAACATGACAGTAAGTACAGATATGACAGACTACAAGGAAATGACTGTGGTTGCTTGAAGCAGCTGTCCTATGCTGAGGCAGTCTGTGGCCTAGAGAACAAGAAATGAAAAATGAGGGTAGTGTATTTTCATTTTAGTGTGTTAAGTAACTTGCTGTCAGTTTTTCAGTACGGAGCAAAGGAAATTTAGTTGCGTGTTCCATACACAGCTGTTTTGGTACTGTTGAGGTTAAGCAGAATGCACTGTAAAACTGCCAGGGACACGCACTTAAGAAAAAGCCCTAATGTGATAAGGCCCACTAGTTAGTCTAGCTGCTGATGGATGCTACACTGTTAATTAATGGGGGCAATAGGGACTGAAAGTGTCTGAATCTCATTAAAGCAGGTCATATGTAGGAAGTAACTCTGAACTATATTTCATGCAAATATCCTTTGAGAAATGGAGGTAGTTCTCAGTATGAGCATTATTGTACCTAAAAAGCCCCTGTCTCATGACAGTGCAATGAGGGGGTCGAAGTCGTGTTATCAAAGGGAACAAGCATTGGATCCTATAAAGTGGCCATTATTATGACTTTAAAAGATATGCATGCAGCACTGTTATGTAAATGATAATGTAGTAGATCAAGAGGCAGATCCTGTGCCATATAGTATAAGATTGAGAGCCTGTTTCCTTGTCCAGGATCAAAATAATGAAAAGATGGAGGTGTGATGTGCTTTAGTACCACCCTGCATCAAACTGTGTGGTCTACTAAGAAACAGATGCTTGCAATGGACTACTAGCCTGATGACTAAATTTCCTTTCGACAGCTGGAGACAGAGTGACGCCTTAGCTAGCGTAAAAGTTAAGGAATTTAAAAAAAGAAGAAAAGGAAAGAACTAGGCTTTTCGGTGAAACACTAGTGATTGAAATTCATTTGTATGATCACTTGTGTTCAGTTTCCTGACTTTCCCCTGCAAAGATGAATTGAAAGTGTGTTCCCTGTCCCAGTGATGATGTGACCTTGAAGTTGGTATGTATATATAATGAGAGTGGGGATGTGCATGTGCAAGGGGGCTTGCCCCCCCTCAAAAATTGTGTGTGTGTGTATTAGAGAAACGTGGCTATGACACTTGTGTGCTTGCTAACCAGACCTCTAAAAATATGTTCACCTGTGACTGCTACTCAGCATGAGTTGCACTCCTTTTGGCAGTAGACAGAATATTAATAGTTCATATTCTGTCCGTGTATTTGTTGGGCCCCTTGGATGTTGGACAGCATTCAATGGGAAATGTTCATTAAGTATTGATCTGCAGACTGTTTGTAATATGTACAGTGTTACTAGTGCCAAAACACAGTTTGTTTACCTGTTGAAATGTACGGTCTCACAAGATAATGTGAATTGTGTCTGCAAAAGTTCAAACTTCTTATAACAAGGTAGTTGTAGAGACCATCTTGGACAATAATAGATTGTTGACTTTTGCAACAGTTGAGCTTGTTAGCATGGGTTTACTTACCATAGAAACAAGTTAAATTAAGTGTAGTACGTGTTTATGGAAACAGGAAGTTCTGCTCGACTGCCAGACTTGAATGTTCTTATTTATTTGTCTTTGTTTACTGGGAAAGCCGACTGGGTAATACCCATTTTCAGTGAAGGCCTGGGGAGAATAGCTCCATTTGCTTAGAATACATTATACCAAGTTCCAATTAAACACAGAGTAGTTACATTTCTAATTATATTTATACACAAACAGTAGTTATATTTATACATATACATTCTAAGATTTTACAGAAGTGGAAGTTACTAGAGAGAGAGAGCACACATGCAACTTAGTGGGTTGTACAGGGAGCAGTTATGTATAGAAATTGTTTTGTCATTTCAGTAAAAGGTTGAGAATATTATGTTTAAGGAGATTATTTGGATAGTATTGTTCAGTGAAAAAGTTTTAACCATGTGATGAGCTCGTACAGGGCCAGGATTGGTTATATAGAGCATGAGGAGGCAATGCACAATGTAGGAGTCCTAACCCACTTGGTATATAAAGTTGTATCAGGAAATAGTTTCATTTCTTTAAGGACACGTGGAACTAAGTTCTTTATGGTTTCATAGGTAAATACCAGCTTATCTTGTCTGCAGACTGTTACAAGCCAAGCAAGTAACAAGAGGTCAGAAACAAACCCTGTACCTTGTAACTGGGAGGTAAAGACCTTAAAAATGATGCAAACCCCTATTAAAAAATATGAGATAAAGAATGTGAAGAGATATTACTCTTCTCCTAGTTTTAACAAACTCGCTAAAGAGGACAAAGCCATTGGTGATTAAAGTTGTCAGGAAGAAAAAAACTCATTTGTGGTGTGGTAATGGAGGCACCAGAGCCTATCCTGACTGAACTTCAAGTAAAGCAGCTTAGTGGGAAGACTCTGCTACTGTGGAAGTTTGGAAGATGGTGCAAACAGCTGATGGTGTATTTGGAGATTCAGCCAGTAATAACCCAAGCTTATCTTGTTTTAAAACAACCAACAGTTTAGTTTGTACAGTGATTAAAAGAAGGAAGGATGTTTGTTAAATAGCTGCAGGCAGGCACCACAGTCTTAGAGGAGACTGTTGAAACTACAACCCAGCCCTCTCTTGGGTGGCCATATCAGATTAAAAGATTATTTTGTCAAGGCTTTATGTAAAGTAGAACACTGGTATGCCTCATGCTTCAAGTGTCAGCAAGCATCTTCGAAGAATCCTATCATTTTCCATTAGTTTGTACACTTGTAAAGGAAATCCCATTTAGAATGGCAGATGTGGACGTGATAGGAAAGGAACATGTGTGTGTGTAATATATATATACAGATGTAGATATAGATATAGGTATATAGATATCTATCTTGGCTATCCTAAATGACTCTACCAGGCATGCGGAAGCCATTTTCTTTTGCACAGGCACTGGTAGTCATCACCAGAGAGTCAGTATTGCTCTATATTTGGGTGGAGATAACAAAGGAGATCCAGTTATTGAAGGAACAGAAACATTTCATTCAAGGAGTAAAAGAGCCCCATTATGCAAACTGACTATTTTTTCTCTGTTTTCTGTTTGATTTGCATTCCTTAACAGTGGTGTGAATTAATTTTTTGATTTAGGTTTCAGAGCCCCCCCCCCCCACCCCCCACACACACACACCTTAATATAAATTGCCACAGTGTTTTAGGATCCAGGATAGGTTATAGTTCCTGAGAGGTTTCATAGTAACTGTGTATTTCAGTGAATCAGACTTCATGAGTCACAGTGCTTCTTTCACAAGTGAGACACATGCAGTCTGCTTATAAACTAGATATTATTAGGAAATAACATAGTTGTTTGGGAAGCAGAGGCATCCAAGACTATGGAAATTAGTAATGATCATCTGTTCCTTTTACTGCAGCTAAAACATCCCATCTAAATTCTGACACCTTCTCTTGCTGTAACTAATTTCCTCTAAAAGGCTGAAGTTTGGCTGGGGTGTTCCTTGAAATATGATTGATTTTGCTTTGTGTGAAGCTATGGCAGAAGCGTAAGCCTAAGGGTAAGTCTTTAGTCATTGAAAGATGTTTTCTGTTTCACTGAATAATTTCAGTACAAATGTACTCCATTATCCTAGAGGCGAGAGCCTCCCTTGTGCCATAGAATGCAAGAAGATATTACAGTAAACGCAAACTTTTTGCTTATAATTGTAGGTTCAGTGCTGTAACTCTGTCTGGCACAAAGCTGGGGTATACTGACTTCTTTAACAGGGCTTGGAGGGGTTCACTCGTCTACCTCCTTAACTGAATGAAGTTCTTGAAACTTCAACAAGGCGCCTTTATTCCTCCCACACAGAGGGAGTCAGAGAGAGATTCTCTTACATCTGCTAGCTATAGTGATTTTATTTGGACTAAGTCTTTATATTCTAGTTCTGAAACTTTTGGTATATCTAAAGGTTTCAGCATTAAAATCCCAAATCCACACTTGTACACATGCACTCATTTTTCCTCCTTTTGGTCTGTTAATCACTCAATAATGAGTGATTTCAATGTGTATTTTAAGCGTTTTACTTCATTAGTGAACTGACAATTTGTTACAGTACAATCTACCATTATTTTAATATCATGCATTTGATTATTTTGAGACAAATTAATTTTGATTTTTATCTGTTATGCTGAGAAGAATATGCTGGATTTATTTGGTAAAAAAATGAAACGTACGTATTCGTTAAAGAAATAGGCTTGCAAAAATAACATTGCTCAGCATTTTCATCCTGATTTAAAATGCGAGTAATTTGTGACTATTTACAAGATGGCATATTTATACGTTTATTTTTAGAAATCTCTTCTTTAATAGTAGCAGCATTACATCCCGAGGAAATCATTTTTGTAAGTTTCAGATATGGTACTATATAGACCTGGTGTCTTATTCATTTTTTTATTTATTTCTAATAATGACCTTTGCTTTCACAGATAGTTGTAGGTTTTAATAAAATGTTAATTTGTTCATTCATTAATTTCATATTTTTTTGTTGTTGGGAAGTATTCTGTTTAAAGCCTCATCAGTTTCTTCCTCGTTGATCTTAATTCTGTCATAGTGACTTTTAAAGGTTGAAAGTATATCTTCATTGTCAGAAAAAATATTTTTATCAGAGGATTTAGTTATGATTTTGGAATTAAAGCCTAGTCTTGGAGGACCTTTTTGGAATTCTAACACAATATTGCATTTTCATTTTCTCTTAAGCTATGGCAATCTTATGATTTGGGAATTCTTGATAATCATAACTATGGATTTAACTACTTTTTATAGGTTCACAGGTAAGTACTAGGCTAGCTATCCTTGACAACCATTTTAGTCATAGCCAGTTTCCTTTTTTGTGCCTGAATTAACCTATGTCATTTAGTTAGAAATTGGCCTCACCCATCTCATGGTCAATGGTTATAACTGGGATCATACCATAGATAATCTGTGGGGACACATGCATGGGATAAAGTATTTATACTCTGTGCTCCCCTTTTGTACCTCTAATTATGCTTTGTATAACTTCTGTATTTTGTGTGTATGTATGTGTGTGTGTGTGTGTGTATGTATGTATATATACATATATATATATATATATATATATATATATATATATATATATATATGTGTGTATATATATATATATATATATATATATGTGTGTGTATATATATGTATGTATGTGTGTGTGTGTGTGGATATATATATATATATATATGTGTGTGTGTGGTGTATGTGTGTATATATATATATATGTCCACGACGAAATCTCGAGATCCCACAATCTCGACTTTCACAATCCTGAAGCCATAATGTCGAGATTGTGGAATCTCAAAATTTTAAAACAAACAAAAGATGACCACATTTAAAAACATGTTTTTGTAGGGAGGCAAGCCCCCCTGTACCCCCCACATGAGGGGTTGTACGCCCCCACACCCCCTGCAAATTAAATATACTAACGCTGAGATCAGACTACAGTGCAGAGAATGGTAATGTTCCTGTTCTGCACTGTATAGCGGTCTACATTACCATTCTGTTCACTGTACAGCGATCTTGGAATTAGTATATTTAGGCTGCAGAGGTTGTGCTGGGTACAGAAGGGCTTGCCCCCCTGCAAAAACATGTTTTTAAATGTCACTTTTTTTTAATTTTTTTTTTAAATACAGTTTCGAGATTCCACCACCACCAGGATTTTATTTTCCCAAACGTAACATTTTACTGAGTTTCAGAGTGTTATATTAACAGCTTGTCCATCATTACTAAATTGGGTACTTGTCAACAGCTTAATCAAGATCTACTAACAGGCAGAAATATGAGCGGCTAATTCTGCATGTGAGAATTGCTTGGTTTGTCAAAAGGCTGAAACATCTAATTATACTGAATGTTTTGGTACTCCAGATGTGTGTGTGTGTGTGTGTGTGTGTGTGTGTGTGTGTGTTGGGGGGGGGGTCTTTAAGGGTTATGGTTATACAAAGAGTTAGGGAAGGGATGAGTTTAGTAATGTTGGGGAAATGGTTAGCATACGTGTGTGTTTGTCCTTTTTTAGAGTTAGGGTTATTGTTAGTGCAATCTTTAGGACTGGAATTAGGGTTAGCACACACAAATAAGATAGTGGGGGTGAGTCTATGCAGTCAGTTCATGTTCATGAACTAGATTCTTCTTCCTTAAAATTACTGCTCCATTAATTGCAAGACCATTAACCTACACATTCTATACACTTCTGTATAGTTTGTCATGTTTAAACCTGCTGCTGCATTACCAATCCCAGAGGGTTCCAGTCACAAACATATTAACAATTACAGAAACCATTTACAGTGGTGGAGAAAAAGGACTTTTTTACAGTCGATGTATTCCCTGACTTGTGCAAGGGCATCCATAACAGTTATCCATGCCCTGATTACATGGTTCCCAAAGTGTGACTTGGGAGATGGTTGTTGTACATGGTTGCTAAGTTACTTCTGTAATTCAGAACTGACTTCACACATCCTGTAACCAGCTTTGTAAGTGGCTAAGCATGAACAGATTTGTTAAATCTACAGTTATTTTGTTTTACACAAATCAGAAGATGAGCAGATCTACTCATTACTGACCCATCAGGTACACCTGTCACACAAGTGTTTTAGCATATATAGCTGACATAAACCTGTTTTTTAAGCTTCATTCTGAATCCACAATTAAAAAGATTTAAAAGCAAATAAGTGTGTATTACGGACTTATCAATCAATTAAATCCCAGTAACTGAAAATGTTTTTGGAATGAATGTTATTGTAAGGCCTAAATATTCCTCTACTAGCCTTTTATTAGCCCGATAAATACATATTTCCTTCAAATGACCATAATGAAAATATGTTGCATGGTAACACTTTCTGATTACAGAGAACAACCATTTTTAACCCTGAAAGGTGAAAATTAGCTTCCTACTTCAGCAAGCACCATCTTTCTTTTAAATAATCTTCTTAAATTTGTAGTCTAGTAGTACTGTCCTCCTGTGAGCAAATTGATAAGTGCAGCACATCATTTTACACAAAGGTCCATTAATCAAGGTGTCCTCATTTCACAAAGGGGCCCTTTTACAATTTCACTGGGGATAAAAAGCTTTTGAAGAGGTTACATCTGAAAGCTGTAATAGCCTGCATCTTAAGATACAAAATTCATTGAACCTGTCTAACTTCAGGAAGATGTTTAACAAGCAGAACATCAAAGTAATGACTGAATGGCCCATTTATATGATTAATAGCCAAGGTCATCATAACATAGTAATGCATGTTCTACTGTTGTATATGACTGCAGCCTCATATCTGCTGCCCAGAATGTCTGCATTGCTTCCTGATGCATGATCGTTTGCATGTTGTTTCTGGAATGAATGTGTGTGTGTTTTTTTTTTTTACCTGGGTCATAGTTTAAAGATTCCTTAGACCAGTTTGTTTTACTGGCTTAGCAAGTAATATAACAGTACCAATACCCACAATAATAATAATGAGGGTAATGACCGTGCTAGTAAATCATATCATTGGCATTGCATTAATATGTTCACCCATCTGCGGAGCGGGACAATTTGTAGGCCTATATGGCTTCTGCTGTCATTTCTACTTCACACTGGGTCTACCAGTGGATCGTGGGTTCCGCTTGCTTGCTTTTTCAAAAGCTGTGTTGCTTTAATTCCTTCCTTTACATTGATTGATATACTTTTTCCAATTCTCTGGATCATGCCCCTTATGTAAACTGTGTACCCTAATATGTTCACATACAAGTAATTCTTGTCTGTGTTCTTGTTTTTAGAATGGGCACCCTACTGATACATTTGTTGTGTAATATAAATATATTCAGTTTTGAGTTGATACAAACTTAACCTTTCAGGTGAATAATAGGTTTCAAGCAACCTTCACATACTGGTAGTATGGTATGCCATGTGATCTTGCATACCTTTCTTGCTTATTCAGAATTTTCTATTGTTATTGTTGGTAATGAAGTACTGAAATTGAAAAGGTATAAATAATGCCCTTTTAATGAACCTTTAGTTCATTAAAAGTGACCTTTTAATGAATTTGAATTATTGCACCAACAGTAGATATTTCGAGATTGGTAGATTCAGGAATAATGGGAAAAGATGTGCCATGGTAGAGTTTGTTTTTTAGAAATTCCAAGTGTCATCTTTTTAAGGCAGCCACGTATCGGTGCACATAACAAACAGCTGCATATGCCTAATGAACATGTGTACAAGTGTTTCAGAGTGTAAAATCCAACCATTCACAACACCTTCCTTAGTACTGTATGCTCATTTTGAGTTATGAGAACTGGAGAACTGACTGTAGTGCATATTCAGAAAATGATTGTTTTGAATTCTGAGCTTCAGTATGGTGAAATATACATGGTTTAATCTTTGCACATTTCCATACGCTCTTAAATTAAAATACAACCATAAGGCCTTTGGCTATGTTAGGATAAAGCTTAGGAATTGCCATCGATTCTGTACTGTACTTATTTCCAGTAGTACATACTTCTCTGACCTCAAGGAAATTGCTAAAATTCTTGTGGAGAAATTCTCTTCCAACTTCACCCACCCTTCCCTTTGTCCTGTAAATTCCCCCCTCACACCCCTGTCCTGAGATCAGTTTGGACCAAGTCCTTTTGATGCTTTCTGACAATATCCCTGTTATCTCCAGTGAGAAAAATAAAGTCCTGTATAGCAAAATACCTCCACTGACTCTTCATCTTGGGTCTACTGTCAAAGGCCTATGGATCTAAGGTCTGAGAAGTGGTTTTCCGTGAAAGCACTCACCTTTTTTGCTATTAAAGTTCTTGTTTTAATTTTTTTGTTCAGTTGTTTTTATTACGCTGCTCTTTGCTGCTCATTGCTGTGGTAGTTGAAGTCTTTTCTTTTGGATTATACATAGTTGTGGATTCGTTCGACCTTTCACTACAGGTGTTCCTGTTTTTGTCTTGACGTTCTCCAAGACCTATGAACCTATAATGACCGCAGGACAGTACTACTTAAAACAGTGTACAGAAGACGGGTTTATGAAGTCCTTACTACAACCCAGATAATCTGAGTTCAAGTAATGAATAAGCTGTGGTCCATTGGAGAAATAAGGCAAGGGAAAAGTGAGTAGTTGACATCAGCTTGCCCATTCTAGGGGAGAGAGAGGTTCTGCTTGGTTGGATTGACCATCATCAAGTAGAGGTTTGGAGGTGATGGAAAGCAGCATGAGACCAGAAATGTGGGTTTGCTATTACAGCGAGGGCTGCTACAATCACTAGGTATGTAAGAACTTCCACATCCCAGGGGAGGACATAGGGGATATAAACCACCTTGATGTCATAAACACTTCTGACAGCCACCATGAGTGGGGGTGTTTTGGTCTGAAAAATTACCTTTTGAGTCTAAATGATGCAATTGAAGTGGTAACAGTAATGCTGTATAGTTACTCCAACCCAAGGAGAATTAGAGGCCAGTTCTGAATCATGGATAGGTATGGTCTGGGATAGGGGACAAAGCCCATCTGTCAGGCAGTTGGGATGAAGGTTATACCCACCACCATGGAGATGGGTAGATAGAAATGTCACAGACAATAGATGCCAACTCCTCCACATCTGCCTGGATAATAGCTGTTAGTGCCCTGCCGCCTCCTCAGATTGAGGGTCCTAATGGGTGTGAATGGAGTCATACAACTCACAGGATAGAAGCTGATGGCTGGCTAGCACAAAGGGGAAAATGGCTTGGAACAGTAATATAAACCTGTCATTGAAGTGACTGCAGTTGCACAACTGAAAAAAAATAGCAAATGGTATTAATAACAAATATACATTCTTACATTTGAATTACCAGCAATGGCTAGTCTGTCGTATATTTAACGTAGTGGCCAACTTGATGCACATTTTACAGCACTACTTCACACTGCTTCTACACCAGGCCTAGTGTTTTCCTGCGGCAAGGTACTGCAGATAAAGTAGATGCCCAGAAGTGCTGCAGGTAGTGTTTGAAGTAGAATTTAGCCCTACAGAAAACGTCATTAGAAGCAATATCACAAATTTCCCAACATAGGTTATGCAGTATCCATTTTCAGCAAAGGGGATCTTCAGAAAAAAAATCAGTCTTTCATTTATATTAATTGGAGCTGACAAAAGAGAAAACAAACTGCTACGTATATATTTTTTAACAGGATCCTGAGAAAATGTATAAGTGCGAACTATACTCTTTGAATTTAGTCACAAACTCTCTAATGGAATAAATAATGTTCCATGACCAGGCCGTAGTTTGTGCCTTTATGAATATCTGCCTGTTGTTGCTGTATGTTGTACTACCTGTGTGCATATTATTTTAAATTGTTGAAAGTCTGAAATGCCATACATAATGCTGTGGATAATAACAGTGAACCTTAAGCCTTCTTTGACATCATTGCTGCAGGTTAGAAATGCATACAGTATGTGGGCATTTTAGCTTTCTTGCAGCCCTTTGTCCTGCTGTTCTGTCATGACAATTTATATGACTTTTTGCACAAATCTCTTTGGCATCAGAAAGCACAGCAAGATGTGCTTTGGCCAATGTGGTGTGTAATGAACTGGAGCTGACCAGCCAGGTGAAAGTAATGTCGCTGTACCTTCAAAAAAAGTCAAATTGAAATGTCAAATGGACCCCATCCCTTTTGAAAATGATGGTATATTTTAACTTAACCAGTAGAAATGACTGAATTTGAAATGTTTTTACTTCTGCATTAAATTGCATCAAATTGCCAAAGTCTGTTATTCCTAGATGTGTTTTATTTAACAGTCTCTGGTTGTTTGGTATATTAGTCACAACAACCTTGCAACAAGAATATTTTATTCTAAAAGTTAGTTTGAGCTACGGATAAGGTGTAGTCAGAATTTATCTTCATTTGATGGTTCAGCGATCATGATGGATGGATGTCATTTTCAGGGAAGATCTTAAAAACTTATTGTATCTACTCCAACATACTAAAAAGTAACTTATATGTGTATAAAGAATGCATAAACCCAATAATATTGCAATATTATGAGTATAACTGCATTCTTTTTCAGAGTATATACTGTTTAACCTATATTATATTTTTATGTATATTTATTTGCCATTTGTTAACTGGGTTAGTCTGGCTGGGCAGGTGCCCTTTTTCAGCAGAGACCCGAGGAGAAAAGCTCCAAATGCAATGTTTACAATTAGTTACAAAAGTGAATTACAAATGTATGCAAAAGAGAAAATACAGATATAAACAAAATCATAAAATGAGAATATAAATTGTGTAAACCATATTTTGGCATTCTTTCTGCAACCATTACTTTAAGTAGATTGTGAAGAATTGAATGAATATGTATTCCTGTACAGAAGCAGGTATTTAGAACTGATATTTTGCAGCATAAAACTTTTTATTTATATTTGACGAATGTTAAAAGTTTCATCGAGGTTTAGCAAGAAAAAGAGAGAAAGATGATGGGTAAGGAAAACACAGGAACGTTGATGTAGTTATGATTTTGTCTAGTGCTGTTTTTTATTTCAGCCTTAACCACATTTATTTATGGACTTTATTTTTTGCATGTTAATTGTGGTAATGACATGATCCATTATAATAGAGTGGTTCAGAGATAGATGCTTTCTAAAATTTTGTTGAAGTATTGCTTTTTAAAAGACAGTAACACAAATAAGTAAATTGCCTCATCAGAGAGTATACACCCTCATACCTCTCAACTGTCCAGATTTTTGCAGAATGCCCATATTTTTGGCTCATATTTTTGGTTTCTTCCTCATAAAATTTGTAGTTTTCTGGAAAATCACTGGGATGATCTGCATACTGAAGTCACTAAACAATGAAATACATTTGAGTTTCAGATGTCAAATCCTTCAAAAATTGTATGCTAAAACAAACCCTGTTACTCTAGCAACTTTGTAAGTTTATAAGATCTGGATTCAAACTACGTCCCTCTTTTTGGGTGGTTTACTATTGAAACCTGGAAAATGCATGGGTTGACTGGTCGCATGGTCAAACCCAAAATCTTGAGTCCAGAACAACGAAATTCTGTCCAGGTTGAAACTGAATACATCAATACCCCTAGTTTGATATATTCGACATTGCAGGAGGTGACATCAGTCATGCATGCTATGCACCTTCACTTATTGTGACACTCCATAGTCAACAGTATGTGTATTTCGCTATTTTGCAAGGGGGGGTCAAGCCCCCTGCACCCCTCACACCCCCTGCAACTTATATATACCAACTCTGAGATCATACTACAGTGATGAAATGGGCTAATTCCCTGTTCCTCACTGAACCGCGATCTTGGTGCGCAATGCCAAACTCGGATACTCAAACTACACTACCCATTCGCTGTAGTGTAGTCGATGTATTTTGAGTCAGCATTCTGCCGATTGGAAATCTGCCTTTCGACCATATGCTGGTCGACAGCAGTGACTTCATGTAATTAATTGTAAATCTTTTGGGGCCTTTCTCCCCCATTTTGTTGGGCTTTGTACAGATTTCTTGCAATAAGAGGTTAAGAATTATGTACACCCTCCTTTTCTTAACTTATGGAGCACCACATGTAAGGAAGTAATGATTTTAAGTTTGCTTTCTTTCATTTACATTCTACACCTAATTCTTCAGTCATTTTATAGTCTATCGTATTCTTTTGTGAAATCTATTTCCTTTCAGAGTTTTTAATAGCATCTAATATAGTATTTGACCGACTGCAGCAAGCTGTTTGATTGAGTGGGCATTTGAGGCATGGATTGTAGGGAAACTTGGCACCTATGTCCATGCCATTTTCAGTTCTTTGTTGCAAAAGAGAACATTTACTTGTTTTACTTTATGGTCCATTGGACACTTTCCTGGCTGATCTGAGAAAATATTTACTGCTTTAGCCTTTTTCTGTATGCTTTCTGTAGTGATCCTCTTCACTGTTTTGAAAGTCATTTATATTGACCATTTCTATTTATTTTCTGGTGTCTGATATTCATGGGAAGGATCACCAGCAACTGTTCTTGTTGGAGAAGGGCAACCATTTCCACTGTCTTTCTTGTGAGAACGTGAGAGGACTGTGATGTTAAGAACAGTGTCAGCTGTTCAGACATCGAATGATAAAGCTTTGATGAAGTGAACTGTGAAATGGAAGATGTTCTTAGAACACTAACCTCTTAGCCTTAGCCAGGAGAGTTCCATCTCTGCTTTTGTGGGAGAAACATTTTTTCTAAGATTAGATTCTCCCAAAAAGAGCTGTGGAGTTCCACGATCACCACAGATTAATGGTGAAGTACACATTTGTTTTTAGAAGGTATATTGCCACCAGTCCAGGAGAGGTAAATAATGCCTTCGCAACCCTGCAGAGCATATTGTCTTAACCTTCTTCCTTGTAGAAACAGAAAATGTGGTTCACCCCTTTCTATCCAAGGAGGTTTTATTATTTTCTAATATTGACCCAGGCCAAATAACTGCCCCCCCCCCCCCGAAGGTACATAGTGGTGAGTGAAAGTTACATAAAAAGCCATGTTGGTGGCCAACATTGTTATTACATCAACTTCAGGACTATAGGCATCTGACTGAAAATATCTTCTGAGAGATGAGAATAAGCCATATCCAGTTGTTGGTTACCAGGTGCCCACAGATTCAACAAGATGTCATAGCTTCTTGAAGACAATTTTTTTCTATCTAGTCGAAGCATAATTGCCAGTCATTATGGTTGGAATGACCATTGGCAGATTGTTGGTCCACAGGATGTCCAAAGACATTCCGATTTATTTTCTTGTGGAAAAAATCACTAGATGACCGGGCACCATAAGTTGGGTATCTGTTAACAGGGTGCCAATTACATGGCAATTTGATAGGGTTGCTACCTCAGTCTTTCACTACCACTTGCTCCACCCACTCAATCCCATGCTGTACCCATTTGTGATAGTGGGCACATCTACACACCACTGTGTTTTCTCCCCCCAAGAGCCTCAAGAAATGACTGCATCATATTGTAATAAAAATTGCTATCTGGATAGAGTAAATTTATAAATGGTTATGAAGTACAGAGTACTAGTGTGTTTGTGTGTTATATATATATATGTGTGTGTGTGTGTTTGTGTATATATATATATATGTATATATATATATATATATATATATATATATATATGTATATATGTGTGTATATATATATATATATATATATATATATATATATATATATATATATAGTCATTTCTTTATTAGTGCAACATTCAGTTTTCCAGACATCTTGCAAAAATATTGGGTAGTTGACTAACCTATTATCTCAAGGATTACCACCAATTTTAGACTATAATTCACAGGTAAGTAATTTCCTATACTCTGTCATGCAGCTCCTGTGCTCCCAATTATTCAGGCCCTCCCACCTTGAACAGTGGAAAGAAAAGGAAAATCCACCTTTTTTTGTGGATTCTTTTAGTTGACTGGAACAAGAAGAATCTGGTCCATACTGATCCTGACCTGTACTGAATAGATCTAGTCCCCCATTAATCTATTATACAAACAACGAGGACAACCTCCAGACCTCACCTCTGTGGACACATTTATTCTAGGGAAGGAAAATTTGTAAGTTGTGAGTTAGCGGTCTCTCCTGCAAAGCGGTTACATTGAGTTAATAAGCTTGCAAAAGCCAAGGCTGACAGCCTTATTCCAATAATATTGGCATTTGAAGATGTTTTAATAATGCACTTATTCAAAATCCATGGCCCCAAAAATGATAGGTTCTGTAGGGTCCCCAAACACTTTCAGCTTTTATAGTAAAATATCTGTAGCAGGTGTTGCTTCCATGGAGGTGGTAATAAAATAAAGAAATAAATCATAGTATGTCCAAACTTAACATCAGGGCCCTCATGTTCTGAGTTCATATGGTGCAGTACCAAGGATGGCCATAGGCAGATTTAAAGGTTGTTTCAGAACATTCCAGATGTTTGTTTGGAGTGGGGGTGTTAACTCATGTTGGACTGCATTAGAGTTTGGTCAGCACATGATGATAAATTGAGGCCATGACACAGTATATGTCTGTTCCATAGTTGCTGCAACAGGTTGTATTCTTAGAAGGCATACCTGGTTGCAAATCCAAGTATTCACTAATGATGCAAAAGAACAGCTACTGAATGTCCCTAAGATAAGTATATACATGTTTAGGGCACCCCTCGGGAGATTTTCAAACCGATTGAAGGGAGGGAAAACGATGCAGCCCATCATGTAGTTATGTTATCCTTCAGTCCCAAAGTATTCTAGGAATTAAACATCTAAAGTATTAGCCTATTATAGAAGTTACACCAAGCATGGACATTAGGAGTAGTGTAGAAAGTTGTAGAAAAAGTAACAATCTTGGAGGGAGAAGAAAAACAAGCTAAACAGTACTAGAGGTCCCCCCCCCCCCCATTTTGCAGCAACCGTTATTTGTTTTATGCAGAGCCTCTACCTTCCTTCCTGTCTGCATCCCCATGTTGGAGTGGGGGATTTCCTTCTTCAGAAGTCCATGGTTTCATATTAGCTTGAATGAGTGAGTAAAGGAGGTTGAAACTACCATTTATACCAGAGTTAGCTCAACTTCCATCTTTTCAAGGTCATGCCTTCGCCACAAAAAGACAAGCTTGCAACATACATGTTCCATTATAAAGCAAATGCTGGACTGCAAAACAGTCTGAAAAGTCACCTCCCCCAGTTTAATTTCTTTTGGGTTTCTAATACCATGACAGGAATATACCCTCTTCCTAGTTCAGGGTATGATTAAAGTTTGTGAAACTAGTATCGTTTCAGTCTTTGATGTTAGCCAAAAGTGCTTTTCACAGCACCTGCAGTGTGCCCAGAACTGATTCCTCTTGTAGTTCATATGGAATTGCACGTACTAGTAGCATATCTAAATATGACTAAATTCTTTTTTATGAGACCCATTGCTCCTGCTGTGTATTTTTCTTCCACACTGCTGCCATTTCTGCCTGCATATCCTCGTATTTTATGATTTTTGTGTCTCTGTATGTAAGACACTATAATGTAGTGTATAATGTAGACTGTAGCAGGTTTTAATGATCACTGCTACTTTTGATTTCCTTTCATGGACTACTGTATCTGGTTTTCTTGCATCATTTTTCTAAACTGTTGGTAATGGGTGATCCCACTTGACATAAACGTCTTCATTCTCTATAATGCTTTGCGGCTCATGTTTCCAGTGCTTCTTAGCCGTTTCAATATTGTAATGTTTGCACAATCCCCAATGCAGCAGTCTTGTCACATTATTATGCCTTTCAGTATACAGTCTCTCTGTCATTTAGTGCATCATATCCAGCAACAAGGTATGTGACTGTATCCAGTTCTGTTTTGCAGAACCTGCATTTATCTGTTTCTCCCACATATTCAATGGACTTTGGAAATAAGCTTTTTATGTAGTCTACTATCCTGGGACACCATTATTAACTTTTCATCTTTTGGTTTAAATTCAGCTGTCCTTAACCATTCCTGTGTCAAATCCTGAGCAATATGAGGTTGTTCCAGTGTTCCAGCCTAGGAGGATTTATTTTATTTATTTATTTATTTATTTTTTTTATGGTTACCCCAATATTTATGCCTTTTTCACATTTCTTGCCAGCTGATCCTTCTCCTTATATCGTATTGTTTTTTGGCCCATTCAGTTGTTGCTTGATTTTTGTCTACTCCTGGTTTGATTTCCATTCCTACTTGATGCTAATATGCTTCAGCTAAACTAAGCAGGTATGTCATCTGAGAACTTCTCTTATTTTAAGACTCACTTTATTTGGATCTGGTGAGGTCAGCAGATATGTATGCAGTCTCACAATTGCATATCTATACATGCAGTCAGTTTTGAGGAGGCCCATACCTCCTTCAGAACGAGGGATATATAATCTTGGTATACGCTGATTTTTATGCATCATCTGATAAACATGAAGCATTTTTCTTATTTTTCTGTCCAACTATCCAATACCATTTGGGACCAGTCAATTACACCAAAACTGTAAGTTGGTGCAGGCCAAGGTCTTGGTGGAGTGTCACCAGTAGAAAAATGCTCTTTGGAAGCCAAGGCCTGGTGGATGGCCCAGGACCCGACTGACGAGCCATATGCAAGGGTTTGCATAGAAGTAGATGGGACTGACTGCATGTCAAACTCTGAATGGGTCTCGACAGAGACCTGCGTCACAATTTCAGATACTGAATGGGGCTTAATTGTGTCATGAGGATTCTACACTCCCAATTTTTCCAGACTGGCACCAGTGTGCATACCAGGATTGGGCAGTTTTTTTTCCTGTGGCTTGTGTACCCATCTATCTTTATTTTTTAACCTACCTCTGTCCATGATATATGCTGTATAAAAATACAGTCTATATATCAGTGTCATCTTGGTGAGATTTTGTGGAAGTAGGGTCCACCATGTGAATGTACTCACCAAGACTTGAGGATGACTACATTTCCAGCAATACTACTCTCCTTTTCTTGCTGATTTTCTCTCTCCATTCAGTCCA
The DNA here is from genome assembly GCF_019279795.1 of Protopterus annectens. NCBI lineage: Eukaryota > Metazoa > Chordata > Ceratodontiformes > Protopteridae > Protopterus > Protopterus annectens. The sequence goes on along the minus strand of NC_056731.1, from coordinate 1,023,661,647 downwards.
CTCAAGAAAGAAATGTTACTCAAGTTTTTTCTGGTTCTAGAATTCTTTACCACTGGTGGATCATCTACTACTAGTCAAGTTTGAGCAAACGAGTGGTAGTAAAACTTTAAGATGCTTACTTTGTATGTCCTTTGAAGGACAATTTAGATGTGCAAAATATCTACTTCCTTATCTCCATTCACAGAGGCCACGTAACGTTTCTTGGGTTCTAATTGAAAAAGCTCCATTGTTGTTTTACTGGCTTGCCCTTCCCACTGCACCCACATTTTTCATAGGTGTACATCTCTACCCTTCCCTGGATGATTGCTTGATAAAGGTTTCTTTTGCAGAAGCACTTCAGAGAACTCTGCACTTAATGGTATAATGTTTAAAGAATCTAGGAGTCTGGAGTCCACAAAAGTCTAGGTTAGGCCTAGCTTAACAGAGAGTCCCAAGAGTCATCCTAGATATTAATAATTATACTTTCTTTTTGCCAAAAGACAGAGTACAGCTAATAAAACAACTTTCTTTGTCCATCTCCAGCAGGGCACTCATTCAGGTAAGGGCCTTCCTTAGGGCCTTGGTGCCTTATTCCATTCTTATGGTCCCAAATGCAAGCTAAAAACGGCCCAGTTATACTTGAATCTTTGTCCCCATAATGGGCAATGCATGAAATGCATCCTCCCTCTAATTACAGCAGTGAACATGGAGATTGAATCTTGACAGTCAATTTTCAACTGCCCTAGTGATCTGGATAACCAAATGACCTGAGTTTGAATAGTAGCTCAGGAACTGGAAGAGCCAGGGTGTTAGTATGGGAAATGTTTAGTTATGGCTGACCCATTCTGGTGAAATGTGTGTTCTCCCATCCAGCTCACATGAAGCTGCACTGCTAAGTGGATCCTTAAGCACAGAAAGTGGAAGTTGTTAGTATAGGAAATGTTTAGTTATGGCTGACCCATTCTGGTGAAATGTGTGTTCTCCCATCCAGCTCACATGAAGCTGCACTGCTAAGTGGATCCTTAAGCACAGAAAGTGGAAGTTGTGGCTGTGGCTATCCAAGCCAGTGATGGTAAACATTGCTCTCACATGCGATGAAGCACACATTCAAAGAATAAAGAAGACATATAATCCCTGTAGTAATGCAGGGGATTACATCACTACAAGGGGTAAGGGTAATACTAGTAAATTACCCTATAGTTTGTATCATAGGAACTAATGAGAGAAGGAGTTTATACACCATGGTATTTAAAAGAACCAAAGGCTTCAGACTGCTAGACCACTTATTCATGTCATGTATGCCTGGCAAACAGGGCTTACATGAGTCTGTTAGATGCTCTCCAAACAACTGGCTAACCACATCAGCCTTCTGCTTCAACAAACACAGCAAGAATTTTTATATGCAGGTTAAGGCATATTCCACCAGAGAAGCTACTACCACTGCTGCTTTCTTCAAGGACGTCTCTACCCAACTAGGTGTGAAGCTTCCTTCTGCACATTCTGAGCATTGCAAGCTAGATGTCCAGTCTGAAAGTATAGCCAAGTTTTATACAGCAGTAGTACAAGGCATGCGTAATGTTTAATCCATCTATGTTGTGAGAACCACACAAGGTGGTACTATGTTGTGAGAACCACACAACGTGGTACTATGTTGTGAGAACCACACAAGGTGGTACTCTCCTATATGTACAGTAACATTGAACCTTTTAGAGAACATAGTACAGTTGTGTGAGAGTTCTCAACATAACCACAGGGATTTGCTTAGAGGGATCATTGTTGCAGTAGGCAATCTTAGCAGTCTTCCCTTGGTTTTACAAGATGCCAGGCTCATGCTTTGCGTCAGTAAATTATAAGTGCATGTTTGCCTGTATTTCTTTTTTCATGGAGGTGGAATTGTTGAGGTCAGTTGCACAAGTTTGTACTGGCAACATTTGTTTGCGTTTCTGCTTTGCTTCAGTAAATTATAAGTGCATGTTTGCCTGTGTTTCTTTTTTCATGGAGGTGGAGTTGTTGAGGTCAGTTGCACAAGTTTGTACTGGCAACATTTGTGTGCGGTTCTGTGGCACTGGTAATTAGTGGCTGGATTTGAAAGCCTGAATAATTTTTTGGTGAAATCCTCCTCCTCCTCCTGATCCAGGCAAAGAACAGAAGATAATGCAGGTTGTGCTGTTCTTTGCTGCCAGGCTTCCTACAGACAGCAACAGTATGAGACATAACTTTTTACCCCTGAGCATGCCTAATTGCGGTTTACATCTGGTTGGAAGATTGATGTCCACCTGTAACTTATCCTTTTCATATTACCAGTGTAATGCATCAACAATCCTGTTAAACCTCAGTGGTTACAGAGAGTATTCTTACATGTGTATTATTTTGGTCTTGCATGGCGCCAAGATGCTGAAATATTTCTACATCACTGCTGTTACCATAATAAGTGTAATCTGCAGTGCCCCTACCAGTACACATTAGAATAAAATGAGATATATTGATCTTGGAAGGACTGAGAATTAATTTACTGTTTTCAAAGCATCTTCCATGGACTAAACAGGCCATCTGCTCCTGACTGTAATTTCTTGAAATTTGTGATGGTGACTGGAAAAGTATGATGCTGTTTCCATATCATTCACCACACACCCAGTATTTGTATAAAAGGAAGCATTCATCACATACCCAATATTTTTGAATGGCTAAGGCAGTCAGAGGAGGAGAAATTCAAGTAATAACCCTTCTGGTTTATGAGGAGTGATTTGATGCGACTCTGAAAGGAGGTTAGCCATTTTCACAGTTCTCTAAGATGGAAAATCATACAACTAGCCATCTCTTTGCTCTCATAGGCAAATATCCACCATTTTGTAAGCACTGAGACAAATAAGTTTAATAGCCTCAGTATGACTACCAAAACACATTTTGTTACCCTTATCCTATTCTCTAATCATAAGACCTGTGCCTGTGATTTTAGGCTAGATGGACAAAGTGGCATGGGCAATTTTAAAACATGGTTTGTACTAGTGATGACACATCGTCAGTACTTGTAGCATATACCGACGTACTTAAATGGTTCTCCACTACTCTTTTTCACTTTCATTTGGATCATAGTAAGGACCTCATCTGTCTGCACTAAACAACCAACAAGTTCCCCAGATCAAACAGGGAAAGGATTTTTTCAAGAAGTTTTCTAGTCCCAAAGAAAGTAAACATTCACATTGTTGTTCCAAAGTTCAAAATACTTTCTCAACAGTCTGTTACCCCATGTTCCTCCTTCCAGTTTTCTGGTAACTTTGGATTTAAAAGATGCTTGCCATCATATTCTATTCAACAACAGTTTCAGATGTTTTTTTTTTTTTTGCATTTGTCAGTGTCTGGCGTTTCAAGTATTTTGCTCCTATAGCAGCTCATTAAAGGTCGCTGTTAATTCGCTTTTTCCTCTACTTAGATTATTCCCTGATTTTGCAGATTCTTTCACAGCTTTTCAAGACTCTCTGGTTTGGGTAATAAAACCATTTCTTAGCCTCACATAAAGAGAGGGAAATCTTCTTTTATTCTTTCTCATAGTGCAGTGTTTCTAGGGTGTGTTCTTGATGCAACATAAATGTGAGCTTTCCTTTCTCAAGACAAATTGAGTTTTAGGGAACAAGTTATATTTTCAAGAGACTGGTGTCTATCGGAGAATATCTCAGTATTCTATGTTTGCTGACCTAGACTATTAGTATTTTCTTTGCCAGATTCCACATGAGAAACATTGAGTGGTTTGCCAAGTCGCTTTGGACTCAACACGAGCAGCCTTTATAATTTCAAATTTCAGTGTTGGTATTTGTGAAAAAAAATTGAATTGATGGGTGAATCAGTTCTGTCTCAGCCCTTTGCTCACATAAGACCATTTAGCCAGCCCTATGCTCATGTAGATAAACATCCACCATTTTTGAACAGTGGGACAAACAACTTTAATCGTCTCAGTTTGACCCCCAAAACACCCAGGTCTTCACTTCTCCATGCCAGACCCCTCTCTGTTTGTGAAGATGGATTCTTCAAACTTTGCTTTGGGAGCTGTGTTCAAGGGAGTGAAAGTGCAGACACTATGGAATAAACAAATAATCTAAAACACACAAACATCAAGAAAGCATGGCTCTAAGCAATCTCTCCTTAGCCTAAACAAGCAAGTAAGAGCACTAGTGAAATCCTCCAAAGCAAACTTTGAGTCCAAATTGACCATGTCTACTAGAGACAATCATAAGGATTTCTTCACATTTGTCCGTAATCTCAAAGGAAGCACTCAGATCTGTCCAGAACTGATGGTCAAGGACACCACATACACAAATGCCATAGATGTAGCAAACTTACTGGCTGACAGATTCAGTGAAAAATTTCACCCATCTGCCCCCCCCATCAGTAAATTGGGACATTACCAGTACCTGACCCCTTCCCCTTATATCTAGGGATCAGGTCACCACTGCTCTCTCAAAAGCAGAAAATACAGCCTCCATGGGACCCAATAACATCCCCGGCTACATCCCATATGAACTCTGGCAGGAACTTGCAGCACCATTAGTTGCCCTATTCAACCAAAGTCTGAGTACTGGCGTTGTCCCAGCTGAGTGGAGGACAACCACTGTCCTCCCTTTACACAAAGTTGGAGCATCCACCGATCCGAGAAATTGTAGACCCATTGGCCAGACTAGCCTGATCTGCAAGGCCATGGAATGGATTATATTGGACCTCCTTAACAAGGACATTGGCAACCTCCAAACATTCGATCCCACACAGTTTGGCTTTGTCAAGGGGAGTTCCTGTCTTAAATTTGTTGACTTTTTAAGACGGTCAACAAAGCCATGGATGAGGGGAAGACAGAGCACACCGCCTACCTTGAGCTGGCCAAAGCCTTCAACATTATTCCCCTCTCTGGATTAATAGATATATGGATTGATGCCTAGTTGAGAGAGTTTGTTACTAGATGGATAGCTAACTGGCTCACTGATAGAACCCACCTGCTTAAACTAGGGGAAGCCACCTCAAGCAGTAGACCCGTATTGAATGGCATACCTCAGGGTTTGGTCTTGGGGCCTCTGTTATTTGGGATATACTTTTCTGAGGTGCAAGCCAAAACCATCGGGCTATGGCTGACCAAGTTTGCAGATGAATGCAAGCTGGGCACTGTCATCAGTTTCCCTAGTGAAGTGGACATCCTCCAGTGACTGGTGCCAGAAAGATGGTCTCAAGCTTATTACAAAAAAATGCATCATCATCTCCTTTGGGGAAAGTGATGCCCCCACAAATTATCACATTAATAACAACATCCTAAGCACGCAGTCAGTCGTGAGGGATTTGGGTATCCAGATTGATAGCAACTTGACTTTTGACCATTATGTTGCTTCCGTTGTATGGAAAGCTTTCTACATGACCCACCTCATAAGTAAGGGTATCTCATCCAAGGACAAAGGAGGTCATAACATCCCTGTATTCTTTGCTTATAAGGCCCATTATTGAGTACAGTGCCCCATTCAGCATGTACATCGCAAAGCACATGCAGCAGCTGGAGAGACCACAGAGGTTCCTCACCAGGAGAATCCAAGGCCTCAAAAATCTTCCATACACAGGCTAAAAGCCCTATCCCTCTACTCTTGTTTCATACAGACTCTTCAGAGGCGACCCTGTCTAGCATATAAGGTGATCTAGGACCCCACCTTGATGGGACTGCTGCATATCCACAAGTCAAGCTCCACTCGAGTAACTCACACATGCAGCCTCAACCTGGTCTCTGACATCAATAGGACTTGTTGGCAGGACAGATTTGTGTCCCAGAGGCTCCCCCATCTGTGGAATAGACTCCCTCTCCACGTCAAGCAGAGTACCTCTTTACCCTTTTTTAAGCATAACCTGGATGGATAACTGGATGGGAAATAGAAAATACATCCCTAGGATTCCACCTGTTGTTCTGCTGGACAGGGGCATCTGGTGCGGATTTGTCTATACATGGGCTAAACTCTTGGCTAGGCTTATTAAGGGCCTCAGGGCCAATAGCCTAGTAACTTCCTGTGATATCTAGGACTCTGATCCAGCTTCCTCTCCTCTTACTCAATAAGCTGTGGCGTTCATTCCATATTAACATAAGGACATTGCATAGACCTCCCAACTGTTCCTGTTATGAAGAAATGTTCCTATTTTCAGGCCTGACTTACCCCTGCAAATGATATTCCTAATTTTTGGAGGTATGTCCCTATTTTCAGGCCTGATTTAACACTTCACACAACTTTCTGAATCCTCCTCATCACGTGTTATATTTAAAGCAGTGTTGCACAAACCACATTACATGACTAACATTAACAGTGATGGCACCAATAATTTAAAGAAAGGACATCTTACATCTCCCTTTTTTTCAGAATCAAAAATAAATTACCTTTTGTGGTAGAATTTTGTAACACACTTCATTAAAGTCTACAGATTTTACACGGTCTCTTTGAAGATTTGGTTATATTTTTTCCATTAGTTTTATCACTCTGTTTTTTAAACAGGTTTCCAAGTAGGAGTATGACACATTCCTACTGGAAATGGAAAGAGGTGTGTGCTGTTTGATATTCAGATACTATTCTAATTAGATGTACAGATTTTTTTGACTCAATGGTCCTACTTTTCCAAGGCCTTTAATTCTATTTTCAGTGTATGCAGGTTGAGAGGTATGCTGCCAATGCAGATTGATACAAAATGTGTAAATAACTATTCTAACATACACTATTATGATAAGTTTTACTACTGCAGTAACCACTCCCTCCACCTATTTTTGCTTTTTTATTTTTGCCATGGTGTAGAATTTTTTTATATTACTGTCTTTCAAGGCTCTATCCTCTCTATCTCCTGAGACAAGAAAGTTGTGAAGTATTTGGTGCCCTAGCCGACTGTTTTTCTCTGCATCTCTTGTGCATACCAGTGGCTGAGGTGCAAAGCTTTGGAAAACTGGCCAGTTGGTCTGATTTCTTCGCAGGGTGCCTCATATTGCTTAAGGCTTGTGCTGCAGTGATACATTTGCACGTCTACTGTTGTGGTAAGTTTACTTATACAACTGTACTTTCCTTGCTTTGATGTCCTGTTCTACTTTATTGCAGACGAGGATGGAAAAGCATATACTTGGCAAAAAACAACCATATTTGCATTTTCCTTTATTACAAGCAGATTTTCTGCTGGAGTGCGGGGAGTACCTTCTGTGTGGAGTCTGCATGTCCTCCCCGCAGTTGGGTGGGCGTTCGAAAGACATGCGTAAATGGCCGTGCCTTGGTTGAACGTCGAGCTGGCACCTCGGTGTTCATGAAAATCTACTGCCAATTATTAGCAGACCGGAGTTTTGCTGTGGTGACCCCTAACTGGGAAAAGCTGAAAGACAAACAACAACAAGCATTTTCTTCAACATAGGCATGTCTTTTAGCTTTTATTACTTTGGTGAGGACCATGCTCACTTGCATGCCACCCCACAGATAAATCTGCTTTTTTTATATACAACATGACACTTTCAACAACCCACAGTATAAGCGTGAGTATCAGTGTGGCTTGGCTCCATTTTGAGAAAATGTGACATTTGCAGCAAACTGTTATGTGAGTGTGAATATCACAGTGGTTTGGCTAACCCAATGAAGGGAGTGTTTCTTTGGACTTTAAAAATGTATCACTTTGTGTATGGAATAAGCAACCTTTAAAGGTCCCAAGCACTTCTAATTCTTGTGACGTATATGCCTGTATTTTTAAAACAATAAAAGCAATTAGATTGCTTTAGAGTAATATTTATGAACAGTCAGCTTTAATTAGTAGCTCAAGAGTTACTAGTACAAAAAAGAAAAAATCTTAATGTGTATCGGAGTGTTTAAGAAAGAATAACCCTGGTTGATAAAGTGCACTCTCAACACAAACTCAGTCAGATAAAAGAAACTGAGTGCACACCATGGTAGAACACAAACACTTTAATGAAACAGGAATGCTAAAGCAATGGTAGGGGCTTTCACTACCATCAAGGTAGCTTCATCAGACCTTATTAAAACAATCTTCCCTCCACTATTTAAATGAAGACCATCCAAACAAAAACCAAGAAACACATCACCTATTACTTAAAGTTGCAATACACCTTTTTAAAAAACATTTCTTAGCACACACACACGCACTTAAAATAAATATACGTATCTCAAAGGATACACATTTTTCAACCAAAAAATAAATAATAAAATGCAATATTACTTCAGTGTTTTAGGGGGCAAGATTTCAAGTGGGGTTTCAGGGATATGAGCTCATTGATGCCTGGAAATCTATCTGCATCGAACTGTATAATCCACTGTTGCTCTCTTTCGTCTATGAAATTCTTGATATCACCCCCTCTAATGTTCATAGCTATAATCTCTAAAACTAAAAATCTAAAACTATGCTCATCACCCTTGTCTATTACATGTTGCCCCAATGCACTGTTAGCCCTCTTGTTCTTCACATCCCCTACGTGTTCTAAGATACGTTCTTTCAGGCGCCTAATGGTCTTCCCTACATAGTATACAAAACACTCTGAGTAATGAGAAAAATAAATCACATCTTTTGTAATGCAATCAGCATACAAAGATGTCTCTATAATGAACCCTTTCTTGGATGTTCAAAATGATTGCCTGTGTATATAAATTTACAGGCTTTGCAATGGCTACACCAAAAGGTCCCCTCTCTCTGTGACAGTGGTGTGTATCCTTTACTGGCACTCTTGTAGCATAACTGCCTCATAAGCGACTTTCAGTTTCTAAAACTGAAATCAAGGTTATTCCCAATCAACCCTCTAAACTTTTCATCCATACTTAATATACCCCAGTTCGTTTTAACAATGTCACGTATCTTATTGACATTACTGCTATAATGGTTATAATTAATCATCTGATGTTCTAGAGTTTGGAATGGGAGTTGAGGCTGATGTGATGCTAAAATGGATGAAAATAGTATGCATTTGTCAAGTGTCATTTATATAAATGGGGAAAGGGGAAGGAAAGGTATTTGGGTTGGGTCAAGAAATGTGATTTTTTGGGGTGAAATTTCATATTTAATGTGAAAATGTACAAAAGATTTAACTGGTGTAGGAAGACACTGCATACAAGTAAAAAATGTAAAGCAAAATGAATAAAGTTAAAAAAAACTGGGACATTTCTGTTTTAATTGTGTGGAAGAAATACATGATAAAAACTAGCAATAGATGAGAATGAAAAAAAAATGCAGTAATGGATGAAGAGAATGTTAAAAAGGGACTTGGTAGGGTAGTGCAAGAAATGTTTAAGGTTTTGAAAGCAATGAGAAGTTATAAGTAATCGACCCAAGGTATACCAGCAGAGGAACCAGTTATAGAGGTGGAGAAAAGTGAAGAAAAATACAGTGTGAAAGAGTTACGGTAAGGAAAAGGAACTTTAAAACAAATCTCACCTAAATTCAAAAAGAAACAAAAAATGTAAAACTGATTTCAGTGAATGTTACTAGAAGAATGTGTGGTACAGTGATGTAAACAGCAAAAGACAGATGCAGTACTACAAGCCACAAAGGTTTATTTCCATATGTAAAATAATTCAAGTGGAAGGTTTATGGAGGACTAAGATATGAAACGTGGGCGAAGAGAAATGTTCTGAAGCAGAGTTTTTATGTAATGAAAGCAAGAATGTATTAGTTCTGTACTTCATGTGGGAAGGATTACAGTGGTTGATGTGAAGTGTGAAAAGGAGGTTTTTAGATTAATAGGAATATATGTGGATATAGAAATAAAAGTACAAATGTTAAAATTAAACCGTATGCAATGGTTAATACAAATATAGTACCTCTGGGTATTTTTAATTGTAATATACAAGGAAAAGGACATAGGAGTGGGCAGGATGTAAAGAAAATAAAGGAAATGGTGTACTAGGGAGGCTTAAGGTTGGGACAAAAATAGGGAATACATATAAAGATGGTTAGTGAAACAGATTGATTTTTGTCATTATGTTATAAGTAGTAAAACAGATGCATGGAGGTATTTTAACAGGCTTTTTGGATCATTTGGTAAACTAGATGGAAATTGTTGAGGATAAGGGGAGTAATCAAGGTTAAATACTTTATTGAAAACATTTTGAGAGAAGTGAAATAAATCAATGCTGGAAGAAGTAATCGAAAGTATATTCTTTAAATAAAATAAAGTATACACGATTATCAAAAATGACAGATTTCATAGACTAGGACCTGGGACTTAATCTAAAAAGGGAGAGTTGCATGCATAAAAAAGGAATGCATAATTTATGAAGGAGGTAATACATTTTGGTACAAGGGACAAAATAAGTATTAACTTCTTGGGGGAAATTTTTAGATGCAAAAATGGGTATTAAAGGGAGTGACACTGGAAGAAATGGAACAAGAAACAATAAAATTTATAACTAAAATCTATGAAGAAATAGACAAAAGGAAAAAAGATTTGGATGATGGAGCATCTATTATAAGTAGAAAATGAGAAATTAAGGAAATAAATGACAATGGAAAAAGTACTTTAAAGGTGAAAGGAATTTCAGTTCCATGATCAGATAGTCTAGATTACATTTTTTTAAATAAGAAAGTGGACATAGAGCAGAAGAAAGCATTAGTTAAGGCATTGCATGAGTGGAAAGAGGGGTTTACAGATGGAAGTATATGTGAAAAAGATTAACTTAATTTGGAAAAAATGTAGAGAAAATCTAATGAACTGGTGATCAGTTACATTAATGGATGTAGACTGTTAAATAATAATGAGGGTAGTGCAGATAAGAGTAGAAAAAGCATCGGAAAAGATGTGGATACTGATATATGGAGGTGAATGGAGACAAGTTGAAGAAATGCTTATGCTAATTAAGCAAGTGGTGTATAATGTAAAGGAAAAAGAGAAAGATGTGAGAATTATTTGTGACAGTAATGCATCTGTTGGTATCGACAATATTTCTGAAATCCCATGCCACTGAAATGTAGATTAAGTTGATAAAGTTGACACATGAGAATAGTGTGGTGTGATTGTTAGTAGATGGGTGAAGGCTAAAATTATAATTCAAAGATGAGTGAGACAAAGATATCCTTTGAGTAATGTGATCTTTTTCATTAATAATTCAATGTTCGGACATATGGAGAAGGGAAAATATAGAGGAGAAATAGAAGTAGCTTGGATATTGTATGCAGATGTGGTTGTAACTAAAAATATAGGCTCAATGGTAGAAGAGACTAGAAAAGTAGAGGAGTGGTTACATTTTATAGGGATACGTATTCATACGGAAAAAGGTTGGCAAAACTGGAAGAAGGGCAAGATTGTATGTGGATACTGGTAAAAAAAATTACCAGTGAAAGGTGAGCTGTTTTATATAGCGGTAGATAATAGAACATGTTTAAAATGCACTGTGATAGAAACCGTGGAAGCTGTTAGAATGTCCAAGAGTGGTCAAACAGTGTAATATGATAAAAATATAATTTCATGAAAATATTAGAGAATAAAATGGAAAATGTGTGTAACATTATTTATATATATATATATATATATATATATATATATATATATATATATATATATATATATATTACAAAGATGATGATGGAATGCAAGATCAGAAGATATACATGAGAATTGTGTTTTAGATCTGGCAAGAAGAACTAAATAATTGTCTAACAAAGTATGGAATGCAGTAGAAAATAGATGGATATTGTTTTGGTTGTAGCCAAAATGGTGGGGGTTAAATAAGGAAAACAAAGATGGGTAATGTATATATTAAATTCATAATTTATTCTTTGTTGATATTATATTTTGTTCAAATTTTATGTTTTACAATTATTTAAGATATAGGTGTATTTATGAAAGGGTTACTGCTATATGATTTTAGTAAAGGACCATGGGATCTTGTACAGCCACCTGAGCCAACACTCACTTATGGAGATTGGGCCTTGGTTTAACATCTCATCTGAGGGATAACATGCTCAGGGGTGCAGCAACCCCCTTTATGATGGTACACTGCAATATCAGTATTGGAAATGAATGCAACTTCCTGATTTGGCAACGTCACGTATTAATGTGCAGTAATCGGTTATGTTGCTAACCTTATGTAGTCAAGGATTATCTTTTGAACAAGCAATATGCAATGTTCTATTATATCTATGTATGTTATATGCATGGTTGTTAAGCTGTAGATTATGTACCATTTTGTTACTTTTTGAAACTTTTCTCTCCTGGCTACCACTGAAAAGGTGTTTTCTGCTCAAACTTTCCCCAATAAAACAAACAAAATAAGTATAGAAGCCCTTCAGGACTTTCCATGCCCATCAACAGTGTTCCCCTATGTAGGGGCTTACTAGAATCTAAAAGGGTAACTAAAGTTAGAAATGGTGATCAAGTAAGATAATACCAGAGGAACAGTAAGTAAGACAACAGCCTAAAAATAAGCAATAGAGAAGGAAAGGTAACTGGAAAAGGATGGAAACTGGTACATTCAGAGGTTCATACTCATGTTGTTGTATATTTATTAATGAAGTAGAAGTTAGCGGTTTTATAAGAAACAAGAAAAATACTGTATTGGTGATATTGGGCCTGACAGGATTGTAATCATGCATGTTAAAATAAGCTTAACTTCACAGGCCATCAGCAGAATAACAGTAAATGTTCCTTGCATTCAGACTGCTTTGTTAAAAGATGTTTGTGACAAAAGGGGGTAATGAAAACAAATAAAAGGTAAAGGCCATGCAGAATTGTTTGATATCCCAAAAGCCACATAGGTTACACTGAGGCTATGCACCGTTTTTGCTAAATGTGTTCATTTTAGGCAAAAATGGGAGAGTTCCTTCAAACACAGTGAGGCGCATCAAAAGCAGCACATTCCTTAGATGAAACGTTCATAAGACGACATAAATTAATAGAAACGTATACAGAATCCAAATCCAAGGTCCCCACTCTTCTTTTCTTTTTTATTAATCCTTTTACTCAGGTTATGGACGTTTTTTATATACGTTTGTTAACTGAGTGGTAATGCCCCTGGATGTGACTATTCTGACCCAAGAACACACACACTGGTCAAGTGACTTACTCAGTGTCAAACAGTAGCAAATGGTGGTTTTAGAAATGAAACGCTGCACCCCTGACTGTAGGAAGCAGCTTGATAAAAACTATCAGCTTTTTCTGAAAGATGAGCTTTTGTTTTTCATCAGAGTCCTTGAGTACACTGGTACCTCACCATTCTCTGGTGCCCAGATTAGAATATACTACAGCCATTTGGAAATGGATTACATTACACTGGCAGGATCGAATAAAAACAGTTGGAGGCTTAGTTCTTGACCAGATGTTTGACAGTAGTCTCTTTTGTACCAGATTCCTTGCTCAGATATCAGCATCACCAGTATTTGCTAGGTAGAAGTTAATGTATGTTGCAGCAGGCAGCCCTTTTATAGGCTGACCCCACTGTCATCTTACCTGATGTCAGCTTGTTCAACATCAACCTATCTGATGTCTGTTGTCCAACATGGTTCAGTTTGATTTGGTTATGCAGGATCCTGTTCTGCTGGAGCCTGTTGTCGACAGTCGTCTACTTCTGTGTGGAATAGACTCCAATCACAGTACTTCACAAAAGTAGAATTAGCACACAGGGGCACAGCTATGCAGGCTAAACTTCCATTGGCCCCTTCTTATGAAAGCTAAGCCCCCTGTTTCAACTATCCATATCCTCTCTGCTTTTAGGTTTCTGGTAACCCTCTTTGTCCCTCTTCCTCATATTGCACCAATTTGGTCACTTAAAAATGGCTGTCAAGACACCTCAGTAGAATCATCAGTAGCTAAAATTCATAGAAAAAGTTTACAGAAAACAAAGCATATTGAGCCAAAACAGGACTTCATAGCAGTAGATCTAGATAGTGAAGAATGGGCCAACTCCCCCTTTTCACCACCAGAGGGTTCCTAATTTTGAGAAGGTCCATAATCTCAGAGAGGCGAGGGAATGGGCAGCTGTCTGTCTTTGATTACTTCAAAGAGGACTCCAGAAGGGCAGAACAGTTATCTTGGGTGGTTTCACTAAAGATTAGTTGAAAAGTTTAGCAGAACAGTCGGACTGGGAGGTCACTCTCTTTTCATTATCCAGTGCCCAGCTTTGTATTAGTGTTGAGATTGCACCTGATATGAACTGGACATGATCTGTGATCGAATGACTGAAATTGTATTTATGTTTAAAGCTGGATTTAGACTAATGTTTAACATTTATGATCTAATTTTGGACATGTTCCTTAATATAGCTGCTTCTGCCATTGTGAAACGTCACAAGGCTTTCTCCCTTTAATGATGCAATCTAACTCGCCATTACAATATTTGACTGATGAACCATTCCCGATCTTTGCAATATTTGTTGATGATCTTCTTGGCACGGTACAGTGTAGGCAATATGAGCAGCCAGCTTTAAACTGCACTTGATCTACATGCTTGTGTATTTCAGATGAGACATGTAACATCATTTTAGTTTATTTTTTGTCATTTGCTTTCATTATTTTTATTATATATTTTAATTGTTTGTTATACTTTATAGGCTTAAGTTTTCTTTACTTTTTTCTGTTTGTCATTCTTATGTTTGCGTTCTTTTTTATTATTATTTTAAACTGTTCATGCTTAACCACTTTAGTAAACATGAATGTGGTTAACACCTGTCAGGACATTATTGATTATGTATGCATGTCCCCTGCTGTAATGAAGGTGCACTAAACAGTCTTTCCTGTAAAAGAAGTGTTGACTGTGGGCAATGCAGTCATGCCTGACTTCACTGAATATGTAGTAGTTGTCAAATGTACTAGGTCAGTCACTAGCTATCCATCTCCCTCTGATTTGGACTCATGGACTGAACTATACATACAGGGAAAGCTAATTTTTACATCCTTAACCTCTTCTATAAGAACATTAAATTATACTCCTCAAATGTACTTTCAGTGGGACTGCCTAGGTGAAGTATGTCTTTCCACAGGACAGATGCCAAGCAGTAACATTAAAGTATGTTTAAAATAATAAGTCTAGTCCTCCACAGCTTCCACCCTGATAGTCTTGTCAGCATGTGTTATAGTGGAGTGGTCTGCCAGGGTGGCAAGATCTGGCTTAAATGAGTGTTTAAATGTTCTTTATATGTATTCATTTTTCTGGTGTCTACTCGCGCTTGAGCCACAAACTGGTAAAACCTTAAAAACAAGGATCAGAAGTGCATGACATTTTCAACATTAGTATAGTTTAGTAGGTACGTGGTGTAATAACCACATCTGCCTTATAAAATTCTTCCTTCCTTGATCCTTTTTTATCAGAAAATGTCAGGAATAAGGGGATAAAGATGCTACTTAAAAGAACAACCCAGGGTATCTCACAAAACCAGTGAAGGGCATTCTTTATTTTGTATATTTATTAGATCCAAAGATGACAAATGACCTAAAGCCCATACTAGGCTTGTATAACATAAGCACCTTTGTCCTAAATGAGACTTTCTGGTGGGGAGCTTTTATTCTTTACTCCATCTAATGTTGAGATACGATTGGCCTTTTGATCTGAGTTATTTACCTGCACATAAAGATCAGAAAGTGTTAGAGGATCTGTATACTTTTGTATAGGTGCTAGTCTCTCTATCCATTACTCTAACTATCCTTATAAACTGAAGCATGTCAGTAGAGGTAGCTCCCAAGTGGCTGAAAGAAGTATATGCTTTTCCTGTGTGTACAGGTAGTCTCTCTTTATGCCACAGGTGTAGGCTGTGGTGGAGTTGCATCTGTTGAAACCCATATACAAGGTTAATTATGCATTATTATACCAGAGTGTATTAGTCCCCTAGTACTGTGATGTTAAGTCCTTTGATATTAAAAAAGATGGAATTAAGTTGTCCTTGGCAATCTTTGATGAATACGGGGGAAATTTTTTCCTGAACTTAATTTTCATTTTAATGTAAAATTTCATGCAAGTGATGCATTTTTATGTGTGCTGATATGCTCTGCCCTCTGTATTTTTTAAATGATTGTACGACCTTATATACTGTTGTTACATGTCTGTTTTCTTTTGCTATTTTTGCATGAAATCAGTATGCCCATCAAATTGCTGTTCTGCAAATGTGTTCTTACTTGAATTCTCTTTTGCCTCTGTTGTGGCTGAAATATGAATAGGCCACCTTGCCCAGTTAACAATGTGAATCAAGAAACAAACATGTCTAGTCTCCAAATATAGTTTTCATGAATTAAAAAAATGTTTACCAAAACAACTTTAACCAAATTTCAGAAGTAATTTATTGTGCTTTGTGGCAAACCTCACTGTAACCCCTTGTGGGGGGAAACCCCCACACCCGCAGACTTTTATATACATCAGCTCCAAGGTTACACAGTTGTGGAGAAGAGGGGAAACTCCACCACTGGTGAAAATGGTTTCAGCGAACATGCTTCAATGTTGTTTCTGCTGTTGCTTTTGTACATTTGTCAAAACAGCATTTGGAGACTCAGCTGTATCCCATATACATCACTCGGTCAACAGTTTAAAAAAGTGAAAACTCCACCATAGTGAAAACAGGTTCAGCGAACATGCTTCAATTTTTATACATTTGCCAAAACAGCATTTAGAGAGTCAACAGTATCCCATACATATATACTCACTCGCCACACTCATGCATGCGTGCGAGCATGCACACACACTCACGCACAGAAATATGTATATGAAATATAATGATATTCCCCTACCTTCTCGATCATCATCCTTGGCGGTCTCTTGTACAATCCTGCCTTGTCTTGGTTGAATACGCTCATTTTTTTCTTTGTCTTCTTCCTGTCTTTTCCAAATCTTCAACAAATTATCTTCTTGTGAAATTGTGATGTTCGCATGTGACCGCACTACTGCAGTCATTTCTGTTTGACCACTGCAATTGACTTCTGCACTGATATCATACTTTTTTTCCGTGTTGTACTGTGTACATTGTACATCAGTCTCTTGACACTTTATCTCCATCACTTCTAGCTTCCTTGGCTGCTCTACCTTCACTGTACAGGCTTCTGTAACATACAGAAGTACTAGACACAGTTTTGTGCACCTAACTATCCAGCTTCTTTGGCATTTCTTTGTCACCCACTACCCCTGATACTGTATGTCAGCTGGTTGCAGTCCCTCTGATTCTAGCTTTAACCTCCTCATTTAGACTTCCTTAACTCCTCTTAGATAAGTAATGCTGCTAACCTGTTCCACTGTTCTGTCAATTTTCAGCTTCTTCTGATTTTCCCCCATTTGCTGCCATGAGAACTGTCCTGTCTGTTTTGAGTTTCATCCTATTTGGCTTCAGTTTTTCATTCCATTTCCCCATAATTTGCTGAACGTTCTGTTCAGAGTTTACTTGTAATGCCACATTATTTGCTTACAGCAGCCTCTCTGACCTGTTTGCTAATGTAGTCCATCACCTGTATGTTTTGCAGAGGTATAGAGTTGAACCTTGATGCACACCCGCTGTCATTTGGAACCCCTCTTTGAGTCTGAACACTATTTGTACTTGCACAGATAATTATAATTGATATATTTGGTATTTATGCTTATTTTTTATTTAAATATTTTGGGCAGTGGCCACTTCGTAGTGCTGTAGAATAGCATTTCTCAGGACAGGTCAGCCCACCAGTCAGGAATACTTGCTGACCCAAATGGGGAAGTCAGTAAGTGAGGACGTTTGAATTTTTGTCAAATTCTGAATGTATGCCCCATTAATCTTTTAATAACTTGACCCAGAAGGAGTTTATGTGGTACTTAATGGTATCATATGAAAGTCTATATCATAATGTAAAAGTTTTTGTATACCTGCCGTGCCTGTCACCATTTTGCAAATTTTTGTACTCTTTTAGCAATAAATTATGCCAATATACATAAATATCAAATTTCTGTAAATATATCAGAGAGGGGTCCTTTGGAAGCACTGTAGAACAGCATGTCATATGCCCAACCACCCTACACATCAGGAATGGCTCTGAATTCAAATGGTGTGCTCAGTACCTTAGAAAATGTGAGTTATTTTCATGCAATATTATGAATATTTGCCAAATAGTAGTTTTGTTAATAACTTGAACCAGAAGTGTGTGTATGTGTGTGTATGTATATGTATATATATATATATATATATATATATATATATATATATATATATATACACACACACACACACACACACACGCATACACACACATACACATTTTATATATATATATATATATATATATATATGTGTGTGTGTGTGTGTGTGTATATATATATATATATATATATATATATATATATATATAGCACTTCATTGTATCAAATGAAAGCAGACACAGTGCTGGAAATACATTTATTTGTGCATTAAATATGGAATTATATATATATATATATATATCAATGAACAGTATTTGAGAATGGTTTACGCTTTCATTTGATAGTGACATGGCAAATAAACTCTCCTGGTTCAAGTCATGGAAGGAGCATTCATATTTCATATATTCATAGATTTGCATGAAAATAAATCAGTCTCTCACTTAGCATCCTTTTTGGGTCCAAAAGCGTTCCTGACCTGTGCGTTAACTCCGCCTCTGAAATGATGTATCCCAGTAATTTGGAAAATAGACCAACTAAGAACATAGTGAACTAATGTGCCGCTGAATAAGATTACACAAGTAAAGACTTTTGCATGCTTCCTGTGAACTAGTAAACAAAAAAAAGAGACCCACAGCAAAATTGTAAAAGAACAAGTATTGTAATGTGAGAGTCAAAGTAAACATAATTCTAACATTTCATAGTCACAACACCGGTATGATACAGTGCAGTAATACGTTTTACAGTAGTCGCTAATTGTGAAACAACCTGACAAAAATATTCAGTGTAAAGACCTCTTCTGAAATGCAGTCTTCTCTATGTAGATAGCGGAGATACCCATGCAAAATAGAAATGCATTGATCCACTGTGTGTGTGTGTGTGTGTGTGTGTGTGTGTGTGTGTGTGTGTGTGTGTGTGTGTGTTTAGTTTCCTGTCAAAGAAATTTGAGTAGGACAAGCCAATCTTCCATATCCACAGTAAGTCTCCAGCTCCCCTGGGGAATGCTTAGGCATTCCCAGGCTAGCTGTAACATGTATGTTTACATCCACTGCATTGACTATTATTGCTATCAGATGCTTACAGTGCAAGGCATTACATTCCCCAGTGTACACATATGAGCACATTCCCTCACCCACACATGTGACCACCAATTACAGCCACTTTATTGACTGTGTATGCCTGAGATATCCGGTTTGTAATCAAATAAATCAGTAAATGCTTAAATAGTCCCAGTAACAAAATTCAGCTTATTGCTGTCAGAACAAGCGCAAGCCCTGTATATACACAAGTATGCATTCCCATAAACAGACACATCTGCAAACCAATTGCTGTCATTTATGTTTTGGTTAGCCATTACTGTCCAACTCTTTACTACTGCAGACATAGTCTCACACAGGAAGTGCTAGAGACTGGAAAGGGTAAGACAAAAGGAAATACTAGAACGGTTAATAAGCAAGCTATTTAGGCAGTATTGAAAAGGTAGGAGAAAAAAAATGCCTGATATAATCATGTTGGCCTTTACCAACCCTCTACTTGCATGGGCATAGACTTGCACAGATAGATCTATAGACTGGCAAGAATGTCTGAAACAAAACCAAAGAGATACAAAGACAAGTGTACATGCAAGTTGTTTGGGCAGCACTAAAAAGGAGGAGGCAAAAAAAACAATGCCAGATTTAATCAGTAATGACTGCCAGATAGATATCTTTCACTAAACAGATGGAGTACATAAATCTGTGCTTTTAAGTAGCGTTATTCAGTACTTATTTTATCTAATGTAATCTCTGATTATGATGGTTTTCTATTCGCATTTCTTGTGCTTACGTTTCCTGTTGTTCTTGCTTGATTTACTTCATGATAATAACTGAAGTTACATATTCCTTACAAGGCGGTGGAAGAAAGTTTGTTTTTTTTTTTACCTCTGCTAAGCCTGCTTTTCTGCTCCTGTTTTCTGTACTTAGGTTTCCCATTTCTTTTTCTTGATTTACTGAATGCTGACAACTGAAGTTATGTAGTCATTACAATGAGGTAGGAGAAAGCGTTTTTTTGTAAAAGATCTCTGCCAAACCTAAGCCTGTTCAGCAATGACATACCTCTCTCAACTGTACAGATTTTCACAGAATGTCTAGATTTTTACTTCATATTTTTGGTCTGCTTCTCATAAAATTGTGTTTTTTCTGGCAAATCAGTGAGGGTTGAAGTCAGAAAATGACAGACATTTGAGTTTCAGACTTTATACCTTTAGAATATTCAGGCTAATGTCAGACCTGTTATTCTGTCAACCTTCTAAGTTTGGAAGAGCAAGATTTAAAAAAATGTTCCTATTTTGTGGCATTTGTCCCCCATTATTTATGGCTTTGTCCAGATTTTGTACTCTAAGAGGCTGAGAGGTATGCTCAGCACTGCCAAGAATTGTAATATAGCACCTCACTCACCTATCCTACCATCATCCCTCATACCCATCATAATTTATTTTATACATAACTATTTTCACACCCCTTTATCCAGCAAACTAGTTTCTCCTACACAGTCGCCTCCAATTCAGCCCTCCCCCAATTAACATATACCCTTTGAACATCTTTATCTGCACCCTAAACGTTGGAATATAACTAACCTATAACTAATTAACCTCAACATATCCTCACAAGACTAACGTTTTATCTCTTCCCTTTCACACTACACTTCGATTTTTTTCTGCCTAGACCCTTCAATTTAAATGCCCTTAACTAATAATATTACCCTTAAAATCGGATGTTGACCATTATCACTTTGCGGCTTTTGACCATTATATTGTTTAGTTTTACTCTACCATCAGCAGATGCTTTCTGCACCAGATCAAACCAAAGCCAAAATGTAACCATATCTAATCTTAAAGCCAAAGGAAGCCGTTTTAAAATGTATCCTATAGATCACATTCAACAAACATTACTATCCCCTTTACTTCTTAAAAGACAGAACATTATTCTCGTTATGTTAATGCAAAACATTTCTGATCTCATACAAAAATTACTCGGAAAACATTTCTTCCATAAGTATATCCCAAGACTTAAGATTACTGCATGATGGGCCATTAATAGGAACCTTGGCCACATATCCACCCCAAAATAATCCCACACCTGTTGAACCCATAATTTGTCTGAGAGGAAATCTATGAATTGCTTTGCCTTCTGTGTGAGTAGTTATCCAGTGGGCCTGGATCTCTTTCGCCACAAAATGAAATAGTGCTACAAATACCAGAACCAGGGATAGAAATTTTCTTCAGCAAAGAATCCATGGCGAGAAGGCTTTGTTACACAGCACCTTCCCCACCTCTGGAATAATCTCCTCTTGCGAATCAATCATTGTGATCCATTATCTTCCTTTAATTGGGAAGTGCATTATTAGATGGATATTCACAAATTTACCTCTGGCTTGACTGGCCTAGACCTCCTTGAAAACGAGAAATATTGTAAGGGTGGGGACTAGCAAGACTGAATTGTAGTACCATTACTTTGGTATACACTAGAGCCCCCCGCCTCAGGTCCCATATTCTCTTTTCATTAGTAAAACACCATACATCCTTATTTATGTTGATGACATAGTAATATTCAAATCTGCCACAGCAGACAGTTCCATTATAAACAAGCTCCAAGCCTCCCCTAATATTTTTAGATCAACAAGTTTCCTTTACCTTTCCAAAACCACATATATGTTCTATGGCACTGTTGTATTTTAGAACCTCTTACCCATTAACAACTGTACTGTCTAACCCACTAATACCCCCAGGTGTCTGAGCATCACTGTCAGAACCTCTCTATTCATGAATACACATATAGACATTCTAAAGAAGAAACACAATACAACTACCAATGTATGCAGTCAGAACTGCATATTTTTCATCCCAGATGCATGCTGTGCAATAAACAAAGGCATCCTATTGCCACAGGTTAGTATGGACATCCCCTCTTAGTCATTTTGCTATTCTCAAACAAGCACCGTTGCATCACCCTTGCTAGAGCAAGTTGGCTTCCTCCCTAAAGTTCAGACTTAATTCTCCTCACTCTCCCTTACCAATCCCAGAAGTCACATGACTGGCCACAGCTTTCCTCTAAACTGCAGTATTTGTATCATATGCTGTTTATTAATGATTTTGCATTGGCAGAGCTTCAGTACTAATTGACCTACTAACACAGTAGCTTCCCAGAACATAACATCCCTATTCTAGGCCTAAAACTTTGGATCAGCCTACCATTAAACATCTCCTTCTAGCTTAACTCTGAAGGAAGTTTAGACAAAATCTGCTAGTACACTACTGGTCTATATCAGAATGGTGAACCTTCACAATGTTGAATCTGACATTGTTGACACGTAAACAGCAAAACTGCAGAACATCGAAGAGGTAAACGGAAATCTCCATAAAGGGAGATTTCCGGTTACGTCAATGTAGTGCGGTCTCGGAGTTGGAATATTTAAATAGCGGGGGGGTGTCGGCGGTGCAGGGAGGTGTGCCCCCCCACCTTCTTAAAGCAAGTAGGTCTATTTTTTTTTACTTTTTGTGATGTTTTTATTAGGTGTTCGATGTTACTGGACTTCAATATGGTGTCCATCATATCGTATTCGAAGTTCAGTAACTTCGAGCATCTAATATAAAACCCTACACTACTTGCGCATCAGTATAACATGAACACTTAAGTGACAGTGTTGCCATTTATGCCAACATATTTGATAAATCACCAGTCCTAGGACAGTACTTTCTCTGTGCATATTATAAATATTGTATATACTTGCAGACCTTCAAATGAAATGTGAACCACATCTTCCACCACCTCTGAATGTTTCTATCTAATTCATACATTCATCCACATTACTTCACTCACTTCCTCTACATCAAACATCTGGCAGTTGCTTTTTATTCAAGTATACAGGCCTGTATCTATTAAACAAATGTTTCTGAGTTGCTTCTATTTAGCTCCAGTTGTCTTTGCCAGCCTAATTTGCACATCTAATATATAATTATTTGATATACAGTATTTTAACTGTTCTACATCTCTATGTATAATAATTGTGTTTACATCATTTTCCTTCAGTTGTATCTTATTTATTTTTCTTTTTTTATTTTTTTAATCTCACTGTCAGATGTGAATTTATTTATTTATTTTTTTGGTATGCAAGTAATTGTTCCTTACTCTGTATGTATTCAGAAGTTTGGCTGGAAAGGGTATGTTCTCAGTCCACAGTCCTGGTCAACAACCCAAACACATTCATTATTTTCTTTAGTGTATGGGGGATTTCACTGGCATTTTTTGGATAATGGCACATTTTGTGGTGGACCTAAGGGTGGTGCAGTGCGGCTGTCCTTTTGTTGACGGAATATTTGAAAACAAAAGAGAAGATGAGATGACTTGCAGGCAAATACTACTGAGAGTTATTTGGGAAATGTGTGTCATACTTAACATATAGGAGGCAATTAGTCCTGCCTTACTGCTGTGTATTATCCCATTTGTCAAAATGTGGACATATGTAAAAATGATAAACATTCATAGTAAAAGTGATGGCAATAAAAATATGTAAATATAACTGTCTCAGTACAGACTCCCTGGACAAGGCCATCACCTCATTATGATTTTCACACATAGGATACATTTGGTTGTCTGAGAGACTGACAGTAGATGTCTGTGGCCCGATACACAACTATAGTTGTAAGGTTCAGTGACTCTTAGTAGTTATGTCTGATGATTCCGGGTCTGGGCTTCCCTTCTTTTGGAGCTCCACTTCTGTTGAGGAATGCTTTCAAAGACTACCGGTAACAGATCCTGACGGTCAGGTGAGTGCAGACCATTTAGCATCCTGAAGGAGAATGTTTGGTTTTCTTTAGATGACCATAGTGTTAGATAACTGAAAAATGGAGCCTTATTGTAATAGATACATTTACTGATTTCTTCACATCTGTCCTCATGACTACCCAACACTGTTTTTCTTCTACTTCATGGTGATATTAAGACCATCCTGATTAGTTGCCACTAACCACCAATGAAGTACTGGGAGATGCAGCTGTTCCTTACTTTAGATATCTGGGGCTACATACTTGAACCCCTGCCTAACTGATCTAACAGTGAATGCAAGCTGTTATATTCATGCTAACAGCAGTAACTGCATGAGGCAAAACAGGGAATGTTACAGCTCCTTACCAAAATGTTGGTGCTCAAAATGCCTACTGCAGACAGTGCAAAAAATATTGTAAATGCAAGAGAAGAGGAAATCTCAAACAATGCTCATCTCCTTTATACTTCGTGTTTTGCATCCACCCTGCACCCTATACCTCCCAAACTTTTATATATACTAACTCTGAGATTGCCATGCCTCAGAGAAAAGCGAATATCCCGAACAAAGGACATCTTAGACTTAGTATATGTAAGTCCTTTTTTGGCCATTCAGTCTGTGTGTTTCAGGACTTTAGTGAAGCACGACATTTCAAATAGTTACTGATATAAAAAAGAATTGGACTGAGTAATGAGGAAAAATACTCTTTTATAAGAAACCTATATATAATTTATTTTTATTTACCTTTTGTTGACTGGTTAGTCCCACTAGGCCAATGGTCTGTTTTCGGGAGAGACACAAGGTGGTGGTCATACTGGTTATGGGTAGTGTGGCGTGGGTACAGAGGAATTTCCCTACTCTTTTCTGATAAGTGCCACTGGATCTTTTACATCCACCTGTGTACCCCTAACTCGGGCAGATGGAACCTCATTTTAATGTCTCCTATAAAAGACAGTCCACTCAGGAGTGCAGCACCCCTCAGTACTGCACTGCAGTAAGTAACTGAAAATGTGTCCTGTCACATGGAGTGGGAATAGAATCCACATCTAATCTTCCAGCACCAAAGATGAGTGTGCTGCCTGTTAAACTACTCAACAATGAAACTGTTAAAACCCCAGGCTTCATCTCCGAATATGCGTTCACCCTGTCTTAATGTTCCTGTCTTTTGAGTCTGTTTGAACTTTGCTCAGATTTCATTGGGGTTCATTTCCTGTTCTTCCTAAGCCCATTTTTTTATTCATATACACATCTCATGTCCTTCCTCAATATCACATTAAAAATATAAGAAACATTGCCAAAATTGGTGTCATACAGAACTAAAACCCTGATTTATGTCCCAAGTGAACCAGATACATTTAGTGCTCAGCTGGAGCAAGTGTTGACAGGTGTTGATAGTCTAGATGTGCCCGTTTGAGGGAGGGGCTAAAGTCTGTTACAGATTGCCAGAGTCTGACATACATTACCACAGCCCCTCGGATGAGAAAATTCATATACAAATGCACGGTGTGGGATGAACATTAATGACGACAAGCCACGGCGTAGTGGTGGTCTTCATTTGCTGGAACAGAGAAACATGCACTCGCAAAGAGAGGATGTAGTGACCCCACAATCACACAGTAACCTCTTACCTTGCCCAGGGGAGGGTTTAGGGTCATAATTTCAATGTTGTCATTGCTGAAATGCCAGTAAAAGCAGAAACAACAACCTTGGTTGCCTGAATAATGACCCTTCTGGCCTTCTGTCACCTCAGTACTCGAGGATGTCAAGTACAGAAGAAGGAAAGAGTGTTGTCTGTCAATAGCTGTGATGGCAAAACTGCACACACAAAAGACCTGAAAGAAACCCAGCCCTTTCAGATGCTTCCTTGCCACATGACATTCTTGCTTGTTACACACTCAAGTTTCTTTGTACATCCTTTCTTCAAGTCCCTGGTGGAAATGTTCTTCACTTGCTGTGTATTACCTGGTGACCACATTTGTGTAATTAACTAAATAATTTGCCATGTATTCTCACAATGATAAACACACCACAGACTAGTATAACATCTGAGACATAAAGGTCATTTGGAAACTATGCTGTGAATATTTTTCTTGCCCTCAGCCTCCCTCTTAGGATGCTGCAGTCTTGTTACCAGCATTTAATGCTAACTTTATAGCTTGCCCATGGCTTCCATGTTGCTGAGTAGTCAGATATGATTCCAGGTTAGTCAAGGGTTGGCAAAGACAAACACACTGTAGACCATCTGCTTGTATGGGGATGGGACTTTTTTTAAATTCCTGCTTGTTTGTCTGGTGCTCGTTTAGAAGTTGTGGAATAATGTCTTGCTTTTCTGTGTTGATATTTCTCTGAGTTGTTTAGCTTTCAGTGCTTTGTATGGATACGTCTTTGCAGATAGTCAAGTGGCTTGCAGAGTCTGCATACTGAAATTGCTTTACATCACACCCTGTGCCTCCAGAAATGCCAACTCTGACTGTTGCTACATTTTGATAATTTTATACATTCTGCTAGATGTTTTTAAATTTTTGGAACATGTACTTTAATTATTCTACTGGTATCTTTTTTTTCTTTACTGACATATCATTCCCTGGTTTAGGTAAGGAAATATTCTTTAATTCTGTGTTGCTATGTCAGTAAAACAGATTTTGGTTAGATAGAGAAGTGATTTGAAAGAGAAGAAATTTGTCTGAGACAAAATGACACTTTAATAAATGTTTATGTGGAGTGTGTCAGGTACATAATGCGATTCATCTTCGAAGAACCTGTGAGTATACCAAGAAGAACTGCTCTGCGGCACCAGGAGTCCTTTACATACCTACATTGGGAAGGAAAACAGTTTAAAATGCATTTTAGGCTTTCACTGGCTGGCAAACAGTTAATGCATATTTACTGAAGTGCACACGAGGTTATGATGGAAAGCAATTTATATGGATGAACCCCTGGTGAAAAACAAATGCAAAAGGAACTCAGTGAAGTGCTGTGATTTTAATGTTGACAAGTTAGTAATATGAACTTGAATCAACTATATTTATAGTTTTCTTAATTTTGATGTCTAGGGAATTTTTATCAGGGTGAGGAAAAGGATGTAAAAGCAATTAAATGTATCTAGGTGTAGAATGACTGAGTACCTGCTGGTTTGCCTGCTACTTTTGACTCCTTTTACATCCTTTAATTGTCTTTCATACATTCGTAAGTGCTCCCTGGGCACTATCCAACAAAATTCAATCTTTAGAAGAGCTGTATTTAGACTTGAGTTAATGAAAGTGATTTGGCTCCCTTTTCTGCATCTGTTTATTACTCCCTTTACTAGTGAACATTTGCAAAGCTATGCTGCTATCACTGACTGTTTTGGGCTGTTTTTGGTCCCTGTATGTAAAGG
The DNA here is from genome assembly GCF_019279795.1 of Protopterus annectens. NCBI lineage: Eukaryota > Metazoa > Chordata > Ceratodontiformes > Protopteridae > Protopterus > Protopterus annectens. The sequence continues at coordinate 1,023,634,444 of NC_056731.1, read as the reverse complement.
TCTGCATCCACTAACTGATAAACATATATTAATGAACTTTTGGAAAACTATTCTGGAACAATTACTTATAAAATATCCTAGATTGTGCTACTTGGTTCAAAAGCAAATGCATACTGCTTTGTTTAAAAAGAATGAGCATCCTACTTCAATAATAAAGTATATAGTCTTTCTTTTGGCCTAAAGTCATAACACTACTATATCTTTGTGTCTTTGATAAGTTAAGATCTGGTAAGAACTTTAGTAGTCAGTAGGGCTTAATGCCACATGCATCAGGGATGGTTGTCTTTCAGTTAATCATGTTATAGTTGCTTGCAGCTGAATGCTTGTCTGGGTATTTGCATATCAGCATGCGATTCCCATGTATTTGCATATCAGCATGCGATTCCCATGTATTTGCATATCAGCATGCGATTCCCATGCCTCAGAAAGCTGCTGCCCATCACTATGTAGGCAATCCCAGGTGATGGACAGATACTTGACCCACATGGTGCATTTCCCGAGGGATCTTTCTTATAAAATTCAAAGTGCACTGGAGAAACTCTCATATGGGCCAGTGAAAAACAGCATCAAGATCCAGGCCACAACTTCCTCAAAAATTACCAGCTGTATTGTCCATGTAAAGTAAAGGGCGGCCAAAAGTGTAGATAGAGAGGTAGCATCCAGCAGTGTATTACATGGGCATTTCTATCTCAACTTAATAGACAGTGCTGAAGACACCAAATTAGGCTTCATTAATTTCCCCCTTTACTGGTTCACTTCTATTCAGTGTTGAAGTTAATGTTTCACCTTCTACAGCATTCATGTAGTACAATGTGGAGGAGTCTCCTCCATATGCAGTTTTGATATCAACTACAGCAACATAGCTTTCATAGGTGTTTACTAGGCTAACAACCACAAGGGCCTTTTTAAGCCTAGCCATGCATCCCAAATCTCTGACAAGTTCTGATACCCTTGATAAGTGTAACCATTGGCCTGGGAGATGAACCATTTACAGGATACCTGGGTCCATTAGAGACATAGGTGCCAAACCTTGGATGGATTTCCAGTTTCCCATCCAATTGTGCAAGTTGCACTTGAATTAGATTAGGGAGGAACTCTGCTTCATATGGATGGGAAGACTGTTCCATAGATGGGGGTAGTCCCTGGGATACATACCTATATATCCAACAGATCCTATTTAAATCAGAGTCAAGGTTTAATTCTTTAGAATAGGTAATTCTGGTGATGTTAGTTTTGTGGATATGCAGGAGGTCCATCGGAGTGGGGTCTGACAATGCTCTGTATGCCAGGCATAGATCTCCCCTCAAAAGCCTATAGGAGACCGAATACAGGGATAGGGCCCTTGACGTGGTCTGCATAGGACATTTTATTTATGGTCTGTATTCTTTTAGTGAGGAATCCGTGTGGATGTTCCAGTTGGATATGCCTGGTTAGGTACATACCAGAGGGGCATTGTACTCAATGATAGGTCTGATGACTGCCGAATGCAGTGAAACAATGACTTCCTTGGACTTAGATGCTATACCTTTAAGTTGTGCAACACAGAATAATTTCCTCACCAGTGTAGACACATGATGATCAAAGGCTGGATTACTATCTGTGTGTGTCCCTAAGTCCCTGACTACTGGGTCAACTCTAAGGGGTGTGTTGTCAATATGATAGTTACCAGGGATGGATGACTTCCCAAAGGATACTATTATGCATTTCTTGGCATTTAGTTTTAGTCCATGGCTCTGACACCAGTTTGTCTGCGTCAGCCCCTCCTGGAGAACATTTGTGTCAGTGTGAGATTCAGTGACAGCTCCTAATTTGCAATCATCTGCAGATTTAGTCAGCCAGAGACCATTGACATTGGCCTTGACATCTGAGAAGTAAATGCCAAAAAGGACCGGTACAATGACTTATCCCTGATGCACTCCCCTTGTGACTGGCCTCTTTGTAGAGGTGGACTCCCCAGTTCTAATTTTCTGGGTCCTCTCTGTGAGCCACTTGGCTATCCACCTGGTGACATACGGGTTTGTACCTAACCTCTTGAGTTTGTCAACAATGCCCGAGTCAGGTACTGTCAAATGCCTTGGCCAGGTCAAGGTAAGCATTGTGAATGATTTTGCCCTCATTCATTGCTTTGTTGACCTTCTCAAAGAAGTCCACCAGGTTGAGTATGCATGATCTGCCCTTGAAACCAAACTGGGTTGGGTCCAGTGTCTGGAGGTTTACTATATTTCTAGTGATCATCTCTATGATTCTTTCCACAGATTTACATACAAGACTAGAGAGACTTGCAGGGCTGTAGATGGCTCACCTTTGTGCAGAGGGATGACAGTTGCCATTCCATTCATGAGGCATGAAGCCAGTTTGGAGACTACAGTTAAATAGTAATTCCAGAGACCCTGATACATCACATTTCATGCTGTTTAGAAGGCATCCTAGGATATTGTCTGTTCCCATCAGCAGGATAATGTAAAGCCTAGACAGCCCATGCAGTATTTTCTTCAGAAAGGTTAAGTACCTAGAGGGTGAAGTTTAGTATTCACCGGAAGGCTGCAGTCAGCTCCATGGTGAACAGTGGTATTCCTGACCCTGCCATAACTGCTCCCATCTCAAGCCTTTGGTGGGGTCATTGAAGTCTCCTCTTGTCAAGTTGGCTAAGTATTGGCAGATACAGCTGGATAAGGGGAATTATTTCCAGAGGATACGCAGTACCCTTTATCTCCTGTCCTCCATTACCATCACTACCTTTGTTATACCTTGCTTTTTATGGAGTGGGTTGTCTAAGGCAATAAGCCTTTTGACAGAATCAGCCGTTCAAAGGCCCCACCTGATCAGAACAGGCAAGGATACAATTCCAGATATCTATAGGAGTCAAAGAAATCCAAGGAACTCAGGCCCATTCTATGTCTCCAATGCACATAGCACGTGCATCTCAAAAATAAATTTCAAGGATGCATACCTGCACATTAAGATGACCAAGAGTTTTTAGAGGTTTTTAATGCTTTTTGGGTAGAATCCAGCAGTGAGCATTAAAGGAGTCTTCCCTATGGAAACCTCAGTATAATTATCATGTATATTGTTGCATATTACTGTGGTGGTGGTGCAGTGGATAGCATTGTCGCCTCACAGCAAGAGATGCTCCCATTCAGTTCTCAGCTGGAGCGCCTTCTGTGTGGAGTCTGCATGTTCTCCCCGCAGTTGAGTGATGTTTAATGACATACAGGTAGGTGCGTGAATGGGTGTGCCTTCTTTGAAGGTTGTGCATCGGGATGGCAACTCTGCACTGTAAAAAAAATCCACTGCCAGTCATTAGTGGTCTGGAGTTCTGCTGTGGCGACCCCTAACTGGGAAAAGCTGAAGGACATGGTCATTGTTGCTACTAACTGGGAACTGCAGGGAATCGCAAATCTTCCAATACATATAGCTGTAGTTCATTGTTGCTCCAGTAATGACAGAGCTGTCAAACAAAATGGAGCCTCTCCTCTGGTTCAGCTTGCTAGGAATTACAATGGAACACATCAAAGTCTAATCTTCAGTTAATTCAGGCTACTATGTTACTAGTTGCATAGTAGATGCAACTGTTTGCAGAGCCTTCCTTTGACAGAACACCATCTCATCACCATCTGTACCATCCTAGACTTGTTTCCAAACCTTGGGCTTTATTGTCACTTTTATTTTAATAAACTGTCATGCTAAATTTCACATGAGGGTTTTACACTGGGTGGTCAAAGTGCCTGATCTGTATCACTAAGATCTGCTTTCTTAACTCCTCAAAATGGCCAAGCTTAGTCGCTCTGTACAGCCAGTCTGTACTCAAGATAGTCCCTTTCAACTCCCTTCTCCACAAGCCAGGGTCACAACAGACATAGCTGTTATAGGGTTGAAGGTGGTATAGCACTAGAAAGACCAGTCCAGGAAAATTATTCATCCCAAGAAATGCATACCTACATCGTGTTGCTGAAAATGAGAAAATTGCCTCACATTAATAGTAATCCACCATTTGTAACCCCAGGTGTGGTTGCCATACATTATCATAGCATGGCAGCACTGTGGTACATCAGAAACCATGTGGAAACGTTTTCAGTCGCCTTTGTCATTAAGAGAGTGCGACAGTAAGTGATTAAATGAAACCTATTCATAGTGTTAGTTCATCTTCTTGGGGAAGCAATCCTTAGCAGATACATTCACTTGTTGCTTACATTTCCTTCCTGAATTTTGTCTGGATCCCAAGACTGCAAAGGAAGTTTTCATATATTGTGAACTCCGATTTGCAGTTTGCCTTCCCAACAGACACAAAATATCCATGCCATTACTAGCACTGCAAGGCAAGGCTGTTTTAACTCACAAATAGCCATGCAAGTTTCTTTGCCTTACCCTATTTTCTTTTTATAAGATTCATTCAAAAACAACTACATAAGGCCATAGTCATTCTTTTACCAGTGGTCTGGCCGAGGCATCCCTAGTTTTCACTACTTGCTAGAGAGCACTCTGTCTATTTCAGTTTAACAGACATTATTAGATAACCAATATGGCAGCATCTTCTGTATCCACACACACTGACGCTGACCACACTGCTTCTCCAGTTCCACTGATAGCAGTTTTGCTTTCTGCAGACTAAACTAATCTTCTGTCCTCTCAAAGATCATCCAGTAGGAAAACTTCCAAAGACACTGACTGCAGTTTTTCACCTTGACTTGGGGTGTTCTACTTTTTATTGCTTCCATATCTGTGGTGCTGTCCTATTTGTTGGGATTGTTTAATGCCTGCTTAAGTTGTTCTTCAGCTAATGTACATCTTTCTGCTATATCCAGCATTCATTCAAGGTTCCAGTCTTCGTCTCTGTCTCCTCCAGTGGTTTGTAAATCTTTCTTGAGGGCGACATTCCATCTATCGCCTGAAATTTAGGATACTCTCCATCCTTGGGATTTATACTCCATACTGGTATGTTGACATTACAAGCATTTGAGACCGTCTCAATGTTTCCTTTTAGATAATTTCTGACTTACTCAATTTCTTTCTCAAACCACCATTTTTATGTTTCATGAAGAGAGGGAGTGGCTCTCCTGATCAGTCATGCCACAATTTGCTATAAAACTGAAATTGAATCAATCCATCAAGCTGTTGTTTTTCCCTAATTTAATCTAACAAAGGCAAGCATTTCCTTAGCTGTTTAGATGTTCACATACAACTCAGATTTTGAGTGTAGAACAAAATCATTCTTTAAATATAACTGTCTGTAGTCTATACTATTGCAGAACTGGGCAGAAAAGTTTCTAAGAACAAAATATATTCTATTTTGCTGTAGTAAATTTAGCAAATCCTTTTCCAGCAACTTCTAACGCTTATTTTGCTAGAGCTATATAAAGCTTGGCTTCTGTTCATCCTCCCTCCGTTCTCTTCCCTTCTACTACCGCTCCCTCTTTTTTTTCCTCACCTTCCACTGTCTAGCATAATAAACATCTACCTCTCTGTTCCTATGTTTAACCACCTCATCCCCATGCTATTCCTTTTGTACTAATACTGTATATAACCACTTGGGAATTATGAACACCTTATTCTTACATGACATTATATCCAAGTGTTTTCAGTATGATTTCTGACATTGTACCCAACTGGCTTCTGTATGATTTATTGTAAAATGTTCTCTTTAACTATTTGTTTAGATGCAAATGAAAATGTCTTAATTGCTTGTAAGTATAATGTAAAAACTCACTGGGGAGCTTTTCTCCTTGGGTCTCCACTGAAAATGAGCCAAACGCTCAGCTGGACTAACCCGGTTAGCAAATGTAAAATAAATAATAAATACATAAACATGAACTGCCATTTTCTACTGCTCCAGCAACTTGGTCTTCTTGAATACATTTGGCAGACATTATAAAATGGTATCGGTAAGTCACCCTTCATTTGATATTCTCCACCATGATGTTTTCATAATGGTGACCAGCCTGGAGGATTTTCTATGATCTCTGTCATTCTGGCTACCAAAGATGGACCTTTTCTTTCCTAATACAAATGTGTAATTGCCATAATGATAGATAAGTAAGAAAGTAATAAATAAGTTTGTTTGTAGCATCTTCTATATGCAGTGTGCCTGATCTGCATTCTTCTCTTATGGCTCCTTTTGCCATGTCTTCTTTTGGCACCGTTACTGAAAAAAGTGTGGTTTCTGGCAGCTTAGGAAGTGTTTTATTTTTTTTTTTAATGATTGGTCCCAATGCCTGCTGCTTATAGGCCTTCTGGTGACAAAAATAGATTTTATTTACTTAACTAGGAGATTGGGCTCGTCCCATGGGCCCTTTTCAGCCATAACATGGGTAGCAAGGCACATAATTAAAGAGAAGTAAAGCAAAAAGCAAATGCAAAATGACATAGATTTCACAAGTACATGGTTACAGAAATTTTGCAAATTTGTGAACGCCATCATATTCTGAAGCCCATTTGAATTAAGTTCATAAGAGAGGCAAACAATTCAAGCAGTTGTATATGTTGTTTTTTCAGAAGCGGGATCATACAAACAAGATTAACGCAGATGTTCTAGGATGAAAGACTAATTTGATATGACTATTCCAGAGATTGGTGTGCAGAAAATGGTGGGAACTGCTGTCTATTGAGTTATTCTAGAAAAAAAATACTACTAGTGATTATTGTACTGTTGAGAAATATTTTACATATTTACAAAGAGTTTTCACTCCTGCACACAAGTTGAATCATTTGGACGTGGTTTATGGGAGCAGATGATGCATAACCTGGTAGGTATATTCCTATTCCTTTCATTTACTTTGAAGACAAGTGATAGTTGCACATTAATGTTTAGGAAATGTTACTTGTTAATTTGTGATGGTCAACCAGACCTTAATTTGGCCCTATATGCAAATGGCTGTACATTACTTTTAGATTTATTTACAAAAACTCCAGGACAAAGCACTTGGGCTCAGCTTTATATAGCACTTTGTGTAAGCTAACCGCACTAAAGTGAAGGAGACAGCAGCATCTTGAACGTGTGGAAGTCCGTCTGTACTTTGAAAAACTGTATGTGCAACCCTTGAAATGACCAGCTTAGTTTTAGTTCAGAGGTCATAACACACAAACAGAATTCTGATATTTACTTAATAGTTAGAACATGACACCTGAAAATTCTTTTTGTAACTCTGACAAAACTGAGCAGTCTAATGACTATATATGCTTACTTCTGGTGCCCAACAATACCTCTTGGAAGTTTTTGGCAAATTTGTCAAAAAACATCATGACATTCAGCTATGGAATGCACTTACTTGGAGATTTTTAGGTACATGATCAAGTATACAAGTTATCTTCAGTCAAATGTGTGTGTGTGTGTGTGTGTGCACATGGTAGCAGTAGAGGAGCTAAAATAATTCCAGTGATAGCTTGTGAAATGTTAATAATTTTTACCTCTGATGCAATGTCAATTTAAATTGCATATATTTGAAACTGTTGTAAAATTCTTCACCTGAAAAGAAGGTATAAAGGTATATTTCCACTGCTAATGAAAAATACTGTTCAGCTTGACACACCGTCATTGAGAAATACCTGCAAAATGTGTTTCATGTCATTTTGTGTAGGAGGCTGTATTTCAAACACCAGTTGATAGTTCTATGAAAGAATAATAATTGGATGCTCGGGTATATGATGAAGCATGCATTGCCATTACATCTTTAAAGAAATGGGTACAATGCAACATGTGACTTGTCTGTATTGTTATGTGCAGTACAAGAGTTTTGATGATGGCATTTTTACCAAAAGAATTATCTTTGCACATGTATGTATGCAGATGGATCTAGGACTATTTACCGAAATCAGTATTTGCCAAAACACAAACTCTTGTGCACAGTTTCGCAAAAGTGCTTTTCACTGAAAATGCGCTTTTGCGAAACATTAATAAAAAAATAAAAAAACATAAACTTAAAAAAACACATTAATCAGATTTATGCAGGGGGCAAGCCCCCCTGCACCCCTCACACACTCCCTACTTTTGTATTCTCACTCCGAGATCGCACTACAGTGTGCTGCAATCTCAACAACAGCCCTTTTGTGATTTTTTTTTTATATTTCTGTTTCATGAAAGTGCATTTTCAGTGAAAAAGCACTTTCGCGAAACTGTGCATGAGCGTTTGTGTTTTGGTGAATTGTGCATTCGGTAAACAGTCCTGGACCCATGTAGATATATGTAATGCAAAATTACTTCTAGCACACAGTCCTCTACAACTAACAATTAACAGCATTTATTTTAGAGATAGGCAGCAGACAATTCAGTTTCACCCAAAAAGGACTTCTTCAGTGTTAACGTCTTGGTATGTATTGAATTACCCATCTTGAGAAGTCATATATTCACTCCTGATAGAAAACAAATACAGTGCAGCTTGGCAAGTTGTTAGTCTGTATTCAGTACCTATGTATAGGAGGCCACATTTAAAACACTAACTGATGATTCTTAGTAAGCTTTTCAGGAAATCATATATACCTAAGAATTCTATTCCATCATATAAACTAGTGCAACTGTGACGTGAAGTTGCTCAACCATATTGCTATGGCTAGCACATGGAGTTTTGGTGTCTCATTTTCCTAACAGGAGAAAATGCCACTGTTTGGAGATTATTTTTGCATCCAGCATAATGAATGAACACAGATATATTCTGAAAATGTATTGTATTCCCCACTCTATGCTCTACAGTTTAGTTCTTTTTAATACATTTGAATATTTTTGTCATATATATATATATATATATATATATATATATATATATATATATATATATATATATATTGCTTTTGAGAACTTTAACTCATGGGCAGAACTTAAAGCAGTCTCTGGGGTCAGTGTCTTACCCTATTTAGTAATTTCAGTAAAAAGGACATTTAATGTAATATAATGCTAGCTCAGTACTGATATAGTGTAGATGAATTACATTCCTCATCTGAAAATATGTCCTATATCCATCATTTGTGTACACTGAATGTCCTGTAACTTGCAGACTACCAGACTGAATGTGTACACTACTGTGCATAACAGATAGCACCTTGGTCACCTCTATGGCACTCCTTAAAACTTTCAAGGAACACTACTTGGATGCTCAGGTACATAGTTCCTTAAGAATATCCACATAGTTCAGTAATGAATTTGGCTAAGCTATTTTGCCTTTGTCGGTGCCAGGATGTTCAATGTTGTAGCATCCTTCCAATGCAAAACAGGTACTTTTGTGGAGAAATTTCATTCCATGTGCATGTATGATTTTTATTTCTAAAGTAATTCCAGTTTAGTACAGATATGGCATGGATATGTATTGCTTTTCAGTCTGTAAATTGATGTACCTAGTGCTATAGGAAAACGACTGTAATGCAACTTAGCAGACTTGACAGTGAAATGAATATGTAACTAAGTATTTTTGTACCTTTAGGATGTTTTGTGTTGGACATTATTGCTGAGCACTAAGTGTTTTGCTGAAAGTAATAGTAGTAACCAAAATAGAATAATAGTGATACATTTTATAGATTGCAGACTGCTCTCAGAAAAGCGAACTTAACATAATAGACGTATACCATACTGAGCATGTTTTAAGAATGTAGAAAAACAATCAAAAACTGTAGAGGGATTGTTCTAGACTGTTAATGTGCATACTGTAAATTAGACTGCCATTACTCCCTCATGGGCTTAAATTCAGCTGAGCACTGAAATTGGTTGGCATGATTGCCATTGTCAGTTCAGGGATTTATTTGGTGATTTTATTTATCCAGATATAGTAGAGTTTTTCGTTTTGTTGAGAAATGTTCTGCTTTTAATATAATGCAGAACAGTATGCAGATATACGCTGGACAGTGTTCCATTCTGAACATAAGATATCTGTCCATGCTTTTGTACAAGTAGATCATAACACGGTTTGGCAACCTGCACATTCTAACAATCATGTAAGGACTATTGCAATACTTGCAAATACAGGGCCATATGTCTGATAATGTTAAATATTTTGTAGCGTTTCTTTTCTGTGCAGCTCATTTGGATAGTCATTTGTAAATTGTATTTATATGCTATGTTTAGGTGCGACTGTAGAAAAAGCTGTCCTGTGGCAGAAAAGGAATATGTGCAGTTTTGTTGTGAACCAAGCATGCTGCTTGTTTTCAGATTGTAATAGATAAATATCACAATGTGTCTGCTGTGGTACTATAATAACAGACATTTTGTGATAGCCAGGATATGCACAGTGTGTTAGTTTCTTTCTTAACATACCACAAAACTGTATATGCCGGTACTTACACAAACAAAGTACCCCCCCCCCCCGTATAAGCTATACTGCATAGAATAGAATGTGTCTGCTTTGATTTGAGAAATCACATTAATTTTCTTGAAATGAAAGCTGTGATTTTTAAGTGTAATATATGCATACACTTTGAGAAAATTCATCCATGACTATTTAACTGATTATTTGGTAGTTATGGTCTGCTGTTTTTATAATTGTAAATTAATCATGGGCCTCAATCAGGTGACAGTTGCAATCACATACAAGACTAGCCTCCACTTCATTTACCATCTTTCATACGGAAGATATCACTTGCCTGATGATCATGTGAAACATATTCTGAGCAAAGTAACACAGTCCGCTTGTTTTATGTGTAAACATGCCTGAGTAACCTGACAACCAAAACTAACCATGTTTTTTTGCATGTGATCAAGTGAATTTACCTGCTTCCACATGCAGACAATTAAACAGTAGCAATTTTCAGATTGTTGTAATTCTTATGTTTGACTGTGATCAGGGGAAAGAAATTCTGGACTTACTAATTTATTCAGATTCTTTCAAAATCCGTCATTCACACACTATTTATTTTTTTTTTTTTTAGATCTAGACTGCAAATTAGACACTCACTGTGCACTCAGAAACCAAGATAATGATGTGATTGCAATAATCAGGTCTCCATTCACATCTGATAATCAGGGAAAGAATGGTCAACAAAGCTGTTCTTGCAAACTGGAATAGGATCCCACTAGAAATTAGACAACTTAGTGATCCAAAATAATTCAAAAGTAGCTGGACTACTTAAGGGAAATTCACAAATATGCATGCCTTATTGAAGAAGGTAGGTTGGGTGGTCTCCCCTACCATTAACTTGATATCCACTTTCACACTGGCTCAAATCTCTCAAGTGCTATCTCACATGTATACAACCTCCCTTTCATCCCACACTCTAGCTTTCCCTTTTCCTACGTTCTCCTCTCTGCTATTCCACATCTCGCTCTCTCTCATGCATCCCCTACATCCTAAACCATTATTCCTCTAGTTACAACTTGGATGCTTTTGTTTCCGTGAATTCATAGGCTATTACAATTAAGATATTCAACATTAAGATGAGTTTTACAGTAACCTAAGCTGTTTATGTCCTATACCCTGTGACCAGCCAGCTTTCAAAACTTACAGCACTTTTCACATGCTGTCAGGAGCTTGAGGACAGCTCCAAATAAGGACAGAGTGACAATTTCTTCAGAGCTTTTTTGTCACTGAAGAGTGCTCTTTTGGAGGCTGTGTGGAAGTGTTGGTCAGCAAACTATCTTTCAAGGCTGGTCAGATACGTTCTCCATTGAAGAAAAGCTTCCACTAAAATTAATTTTCTAATGAAAACTAGTGTTTTCTGACTAAAATGTTGCATTTCCTAGGAAACTTAAGGATTTTGGGACTGTCATTATTTCGGTACTTGCGTATTATCGCAACCAGATTTTCACGCTAATGCTGGTTGCTTCTGTTTTCCTTTAGAAAACGAAACTGACTGTATTAAAATGAAATAGTTTTTCTGTAATATTTGTAATTGGTAGTACTATTTCACCTTGAAAACAGCTGAGAAAATAACATTGTAAAATAGCTTGTCCCTTTTTCGGAGATTAACTCATGTCAGTCATGCTGTGTGATGCGCGTTCCTCAGCATAAAACTGCCCTGAAGGGCTAACTGAGTGCAATCGCTGATAACCCCCACACACACATATATACCAACAGAAAAACAATGAGTGAGCCACGCATAACTTTCCATCTGTAAAACATGCAGAAATCCCTGAGGTACATCACCAGAGTTTGTCCCAATATGCCACCATCACAACACCAAAATGTACCCACCAAAACAAACCAAACCACACCTGGTAACCCCCTTCTGCCATCACGGCAGTGCCATGAAAAACTACCCCGGATTACCTGTCAACATCATGCCCCCATCACTCTTGCAAGCCCTTAATTCCTGCAAGTTTCTGTCACGAATGTTAACCTACAAAACTACAGCTGAAAAATAAGTGAAGGTATCTCCGAAAAGCACCTAACATATGCACGATTAACTGGCAAAGTCCTTTCCGGCCAAATACATGTGCAAATGCAACCACCCCAAAGTAAAGGGGAAAGCTATTTTCAAACCTTGCTTTTTTCAGCCATTTAACCGATAAACCTTCCTAAAACCAGAAAACATTAAAGAAAACTGGTTTCTGAGGTTTCTAATACTTTCTCTGTGCTACTTGACACAATGAGAAGCAAGCAGCATTGCCGCGAAAATCTGGTTGCGATAATACGCAAGTACCATTATTTCTTTAAGGGATTTTGTGTTTAAATGCTTTTTGAACTTTTTTTTACATAAGTTCTATTTTGACAAGATTTTCCTTCAAATTTGTGTATTTCAGGCAGGATGTTTTACATGTGGTGGACTGTCAGTGGTTTACTTACCTGTGTACTTACCTGTGTACCCCTAGTCTCTACTTTAACCTTTACCAACTAATCCATGCTGCTCTATCCACCTTTGAAGTCTTATTCCAGCTAACCCATGGAGCAGCAACTGGTCCCAGTGGTTTTACCTTCCCCTGGCTGCAAGAAGGAGGAGGTATTAGGAAGTCTTTGAATGGCAGACCAGCTCTTTTTGCACCTTAGCCACTGGTGGGCAGCTCTACAGTGGCCACTCTTGGCTTCTCAGACTGCTCATCTTTTCTTCCTCTGGTCCCTCTGGTGTTGCACCTGCAGTCACCAAGAAAAGGGGGATGCCACATCCTCTGCTGCTGCTATATGTCTGCCCTTGGTAGGCAAAGGTGAACCACTCCTGTTGGTCTCAGAGGAAGGGGTGGATGAAGTTTCTTCATTCAGCTGAGATAAAAAAGCTGAATCTGGGATGGTTCTGAATTTTATGGGGTCGGTCTTTCTCTTGGGAGTTTCCCAGTAAAGAGGGACATAGTGAAAAAATTATTGCCTTCTCCTATTTCTATTTCAGTAGACAGAGAAGATTTTCTTGGATTTGCTAAGAAACTCATTTCTGCGTTTTCTTTGCCAAATTCTTTAGTCAAGAAAGGACAGAGTTCCTTTTCTTTTTGACTTGAGATGCTCAGGCATTGCAGGGGGATGGTTGTACTTCAGGAATTTCTTCTCATTCTGAGCAGTCCATTTCTGAGGATAGCAAGGATTCCAAGTTCCCTCTTGAAGATTTATCTTTTTTGAGGCTTATCTTAAGTTGACTGATGTTTTTCAGTGTTAAATGTTATTCATTTACGTGTTTTTTTTGCCTCCTCATGCTATTAAATAAATTGGATATCCCGGATTTATGGTGGTGGGCTTTCAAGTGCCTATTTGAATGGATTACTAGTTTGTTGCTGGCACGTTGTTCCAGTCAGTGTGTTTATATGTTTTTCACTGGAAGCAGAATGAAGTTTCTAATTGCTCAATATGATTTGATACAGTTGGATATTTCTGAATCTGCATCTGTTCCTCCTGTTTTGTCTGGTTTAGAAAATGTCTTACAAGCTTCTTCCTGCTCTATGAAGTCTGATGGGTTATACAGGGTAACATAGAAAAAAACTGCTTACCCACCATTAAAGCAGATCTAGCAGAAATTTCTCAGTCTAAAACTGCTTCTGCTAAACAGAAAACTGCTGCTAATTCCATTCCCTCTGCAAGGATGGGAAAAGCTTTGAAAAGCTGGGGAGAAAGTGTTTTCTTCTGCTCCTTTATCTTTCAGCATTTTTAACTGTAAGTCTTTAATTTTGTCTTTTGAGAACATGCGAAACTTAATTAGTTGGCTTTATTCTTAAAACCTTCCTGATGATCAGATTGAAATGTTAAATTCTTCCCTTAGACAATGAATTCCCTTATGGACCTTTTGCAGCTGAGGCCCTTATGGACCTTTTGCAGCTGAGGTGCTTGAGAAGTGTGATGGAAAGGAAAGATGATTCAAAGGGTGACTGAAATATTTCCACCCTCCTTTTTAAAGGAAATATAAATGTTCTTCCTCCTCAACTTTCCTTTTTCAATACTCAAATTTAAGCAGCAATGAAGTAGTTTAAAAATCAGTGGCTAGGAGGCTCCAAAAAGAATGGAAAAGCCTTCAAACATCAGGGATAGTCCTCGCAGTCAGCATGAATGCTCACCTGTTTTGCCCCCTATACCCACCCTGGCAACAACTCCATATCCCTGAGACTTCATCTTCCCTTGTTGTACCAGATTATGACAGACAAATGGGTTTCAAATGTAATTCAGCAGGGATACACATGGCAGTGGAAATCCATTCCCAGGACAGACTTTTCTTCCTTGCCCTGTAAACCATATTCCTTGTTTCCTCCCTTTCTGCATCAGATGTTGCCTCCATGAGTAGTAGAACCAGTGCCCCCATTCATATAAGCAAAGGCTTCTATTAAAGACTGTTTTGGTACCAAAGAGAGAGAGAAATCCTGGAGGTCAGTGCTGAACCTCAACTTTCTAAATCGATTTGGGTAGTTCCAAAGTTCGAAATGCTTTCCCATTTGTTCTTGTAACCTCTGCTTCCTTCCTTGGCTTTCATGGAAAAGCTAGACATAAAGGATGCTCACCATGACCTCCCCCATTGCCAAGATGTTCAGATGTTTTGCAAGATTTTCTTTGTCTTAGATAAACAAACTACTACTGTTAGTGGAGTGGAAATACTCAAGGGGTAGGACAAAGAGTTAAAGTGTTTGGCCCCAGTTTTTGCTTATTGTGGACTTCAAGACATTCACATCTTTCCATATTTGCAAGATTTAATTACCTTTGCAGACTCTCTTAAGCTGTTCTTTCTCAGCTGTTCAGAATCTATACATCAGAGTGGGTTTTCAAATCAACCTGCAGAAATTTTCTTTCATCCCTTCTCACAGAAATGTATTCCAGGGATATCTGACATGTTCTGGCCTGGGAAGAGCCTTTATTCCTCCAGACAAAGTAGGGATGCTACAGCAATTTTTTGAGTTTCTCCAATCAAGGTTGGGTATCTGCAAGAAAATTTTTTCAGGATATTGGGGTATATGGCATCCATGATTCATGTGCTTCCCCTGGCTAGATTCCATATGATAAACATCCAGTGGAACATCAAGTCAGTCTGGACTTTGCATCCTTCACCTATTATCTTTTCAGATCCCTGCTCTGGCATTTCTAAGAAGGGAGATTCTTTAGTGGGTAGACCAGATCTCTTGACAACTAGATCACCCGTTCTCCCTAAAACCTCTCTCCTATCTGTCACTACTGATGCTTCAGAACCGGCGTGGTGAATGTTCTCCAAAGGAATAAAAGTGCAAGGTCTGTGGAACCCTCAAGATAGAAGCACATACATGTCGTAGAGATGTTAGCAGTGATCAGCATATTGAAAAACTTAAATGATTGGTGGTTCCCAGGGCCTCTGCAAGTTTATTGCAGCAACACCACAGTGATACATACATAAATGGGGTGCTTCAGCTCTTACCCTATTTTGCAGATGTAATAGACTGAAATTATCTCTGGTCTCCAGGACCTTTGCAAGTGTATAGAGATCACAGCACGGTGAGGTATCATACCTTACAACCATCCTGAATTACTCGATTTTTACCAAGTTTTGGGGTCCAAATAATGGGGGGGGGTCATGATTCCCAAGTGGCACCCCTTAATTTCCAAATTTCCCGGTGTTTTATTTAAACTTTTTACTTCTGTGTATTTTGAGCTGATGTCATCATGTGCGCAGTGATGTCAGCTCCATCAAACAGCCTGTCTGAGTTTAGCTAGCTCATTACAGTGATTGCATACATTTCGAGCATGCTGAAAACATGATGCCTGGAAGGGAATGGAGGTTGAGAGCTACAGGTCCATTAATGTAGAGTCTGCAATGGAGTTTACCTGCGAGTTAGTGGAATTACTGAGTCAGCACAGGCCCGTTCTGCCAATTTAAGGGAGCAGTGTGTGTGAACTGTGAATTCATTTTATCGAAGTTGCTGTGAGTGAACGGAGTGTGAATTCATTTTATTGATGTTGCCGAATTACTTTTTATTGCTGGGGTGTGTGTGATTACTTTTTGTTGCTGCTGATCTGATTTGTTTTTATTGAAGTTGCTGATGAGGGAAGGTTGCAATGCGAGCTACAGGTCTGTTAATGCAGAGTCTGCAGTGGAGGTTTCATGCTGCCAATTTAAGGGAGTACTGTGTGTGAACTCATTTTATTGAAGTTGCTGCCAAATTACTGTTTATTGCTGCCAATCCCATTTCTTGTTGATTGAAGCTGCTATTGCTTAGATTTCCAGAGCACCGGAAACATTATGATGCCTGAAAGGGAATGGACGTTGCAAGCTACAGGTCCATTAATGCAGAGTCTGCAGTGGAGGTTATCTGTGAGCTAATGGAATTACGGAGCCAGGTCTGTTCATGCTGCCAATTTAGGTGTGTGTTAATGCAGAGTTCATGCTGTGTGTGGATTCATTTTATTGAAGTTGCCGAAGTCCATTAATGCAGTTTGCTTTGCTGAAGTAAGTCCGTTAATGCAGTTTGCTTTGCTGAAGTAAGTCCATTAATGCAGAGTTTACTGAAGTAAGTCCGTTAATGCAGAGTTTGCCGTGTGTGTAAGTCCGTTAATGCAGAGTTTGGTGTGTGTGTGCAATGCCCCAGATGAGTATACCTGGTGGCTAGAGGTACCCAGGCTCAAACCCTGAGCCTTGAGTACAGGCAACAAGAGCCTAAAGTTTTTTGGCTCATATTTTTCTTCTTTTCCTCATAAAGTCTGTGGTTTTGTGGCAAATCAGTGAATGACTAAAGACACTAAATAATGGCAGGCATTTGAATTTCAGACTTCATGTTCTTCAGAAAGTAAACGGTAACAGAAAAACTTTTGCTAGCAATTTTCTAAGTTTATAAGATCAGTATTTGAAATTTGTCCCTGTTTTTGGGGCTGTATTCCCCCATGTTTTTTGTGCCAAGAGGTTGAGAGCTATGGTGAGAAGTGAGAACTGAATTCGCGAAATTATATCCATTTAAGCTTCAGTCTTCCTAGCTTTCAGGAAACTGATAATTTGGCATAGTAGTATGTTGCTCTGACTGTAGTGACAGGGTCCTGGGTTCAAGACTTGGCAGTGAAATGTGTGGTGATAATGAAACATTTTATTCTAGCAACTTTCCAAAATTATACAAGCAATGTTTAAAATGTGTCCCTGGTTTTTGTGCTTTTCTCCCCCCTCCCCAATAAATTTAAGCTTTTTCCAGATTTCTTGTGCTGTAAAGTTGAGAGATACAGTTGACTGTTGAATGGATTTTACAAGGAGCTGAGAACTTCAGAGGAAGAAACGTTTAGTGTTGCTTATGCTAAGTCTGCTTGCATTGTTAATAGCGTAACAGGTTAAATGCTTGCTTTTGATTCAGAAGGCTGTGGGTTCTACTCCCATACTATGTAGATGCATTGCAGATACTGCACTGTGGTGTTGTACTTTTAAAGGGAGTGGGTGTAAGAAGTCTAGGGCATAGCTACAGATACAACAGAAGTGAGAAAATGTCATGCACAAGGGCATTTGTGCCTCAGTGAAAAGAGCAAAAAATATCAACCCAAATTCAGGAACAGAAAATCAGAATTGTTACATTCTGTGCTGCATTATGAGAAGAATATTTTTAAACCAGTACAGTACATTTTCCAGCATTCAAGATAAAATGCACATTTTCCACTGCAGACAGTGGAGATACAAGAGTGGCCAGTTAGCACCTGGATTACAGTGATAGTTTGGATGCTTCAGGATGAATGTAGGAGAGGGTCTGTCAGTACTTGGGCTAAAAATTGGAAGTCTTAAAACATTCAGTTTGCTTAGTTTATTTTGTTGTGCATTTACAGCTATTGAGTTGGTTTGATAACACAAATCAGAGTAAGTCAAGAAAAAAACTGAAATTGAAAACAAGTTGGAGAAGCTGTGCACGGTGGCTTACACTATCATTATATATATATATATATATATATATATATATATATATATATATATATATATATATATATATACACGTGTGTGTAAGTAGACTTTTATGATGGAAATGTTCTGAATTAGGCAGTTTTGTCAATATTGGTTCATGCATTTTGTTTCATTGCCTACTGGAAAAATGTTCAAACAATAAATTTAAAATGCACTAGAGTCTAACAAGTGTGCTGTATTATATAAGGAATATAATTTAATAAAGTCAGGAAGGTGCATCAAAGAACACATATGTTTCTTGTTTTGTGTTCAAGGGCCAAAGGTAATCTTTATCCACCTCTGGCCAGATGCATTTTCTTTGGACGTGGTGTGAGTTTCAATGCTGTTTCAATGAATGTGAGTTTCAAGGGCAGAGAGAGAAGTTTTAATGCTAAGTCTATTTTTATTGTGAGACAGTATTGCTCTGTTTAGCAGATGTCTTAGTGTTTGTGCATTGGGCTATTTGTTCATGTCTTTCAGCTTTTCCCGGTTAAGGGTCGTCACAGTGGAACTCCGGTCCACTAATGATTGGCAGTAGATTTTTTACGTGCAGAGTTTGCCAGCCCTGATGCACAACCTTCAATGAAGGTACGCCCATTCACGCATGTCTCTACACAGAAGACGCTCTAGCTGAGAATCGAACAGCGCAACGTCTTGTTGTGAGGCGACAACGCTACCGCAGCACCACCACCGCATAAAATGTAAAAATAAAATCCAAATAATCATTGTAGAAGTAAAGCAGTATGCACATTAGTGTTTATGGTAAATGAGGTGGAATAGCCAGGTAATGGGACATTGGAATGGCTGCAGCCTGCAGGGTGACTCTGGTGCCATATTTTGTTTCTGTTCAGTTTGTGTTTGAAAGTTGGTATCCCACAATTCCATTGGAATGGGCGGGTTATGTAATTATATATGTACATTTTATGTTAATAAGAGTACAGATTTGTACCTATTTTTCATGGGCCTTGTCCAGATTTTTGATGATTCCAGGTTGAGAGGTATGTGAGGTATACATAAATAAGGGTGCCATAGCCCCCTCCCCCTTTGCAGACTTGCCGTGATAGCCTGGGAGATAGCAACTCAGCTCAGTCTGACTGTTTAGGCTTCATACATTCTGTCAAAGTAAAACTTGAATACAGACAAGCTAAACGGGCCTAGGACAGAGCCCTATGAATAAGAAACTTCATTATGCAGTCTTCCAAGATTGGATCCAGCTATGGGGAACACATTGAGTAGATCTTTTTGCCTACTGTCGTAACAGGCAAAAGACAAGTTTTGCTCCAGGACTCCTTGCAGATAGGTCTTGAAGATAGATGCATTCTCCTTCCTAGGATTGGAATGTCCCTGTATGCTTTTCCACATTTTCAACTAATATATCTAGGATTCATCATGAGATCTAGAAGGACTGTGTGGTGATTACTACTTTTTGGCCCAGGAAATGGTGGTTCTCCCTTCTTTTCTGTCAGGCTTAGGACAATCACCACAGGCTTCTTCAATAGCTGGATTTGCTCACACAAGACCAGAATTGTTTGATACATCCCAATCTGAAAACTCCAACTGACTGCCTGGATGATAGAATGTGATACCTTTTAGGCCTCTTTTTTTTCTGAGTATATGTAGCAGGTACTTAAGGAAGAAGACTTTGCTAGTAGAACATTATAAATGTTTAATTAGAAAAAAAAATAGTTGGTCCCAGTCTAAGAACCACAATCCTTTTCAGACCTAACTGATTCTTGTCTTTCTGACTTCTAGCCTTTCTTATTCCTCTTCATCTGTTGGCCATTTCTTCCCGCCTTCCCTTAGATCCCATCACTTTTCTAACCATTCTCAAGTTAAGCTGTTTCAGAAAAGGGTGTTTCATATGCATCTGCCTAGGAAACAGGTGGCACCTCCTCCTTGGGATTTTAACTGTTTGAAAAGCTCATGCTTTTTCCATTTGAACCAGCTTAATGGGTTGATGTGAGGTTTTTATCATGGAAGACTTTTATTCATTCCTCTGACTTCTGACATCTGCTAGAAGAGTAGCTAAATGGTGCGATGAAGGGGGAAATTGATTCAAAGGGTGACTCAAATATTTCAACCCTCCTTTTTTAAAGGAAATAATTGATTTACAAGCACTTATGGTAAGTCAACCCTACCTTTTTTTCACAAGTACATGGTCTTTTTATGAACTAGCCTTTATTTTATGCCTAAAGTGGTCTCAGTGTTTACTTTGAGTGAGACTATTAATCTCACTGTTTTCCTCCTTGAAAGAGAGAACAAGAGAGAAAATATTCTTCACCAGCTAGATGTTCACTGGCAAATCAGATACAGCTGGAGCCTTCAGGAAAGCTGATCAGCTGTTTGCCTCCAATGAAAGTAAGAGGAAAGGGAATCTGTGTTGAAGCATGCTATTTCCAGATGGTGGAGTCCTATTACTTTTTTATACTCAGTATATTAACCCACTTGCAGGTAGGATTAGAGGCCATTCTACAAGGGCTTTGTTTTCGGTGGCTTTCTGGAAAGGGGTAGACTCCAGAAGTACCTAGAGACTGCAACTTTGGCTGTATATATCTACTTTTACAAAGTATATACTGTAAAAATCCTGAAACGGCACCACAGCTACAATTGCATGAAGACACAAAAGCTTAAAAGCGAACGTAGTTTAATTTTACACAAGTAAAATAAAAAGGCCTGAGTATAAAGATGAGCACTTTCGGTGAGACTTCGTCTTTTTCAGATCATACAGTAAAAGGTCCATATTTGTTAAAATAGTAATAATTCACCAATCATGTCTATTGCATTTGACACACCATCAAAATTTACCAATCAAAACACCAGTCTTAGAACCAGGAAATAAGAAAAGAAAATGTATCTAACCAATCCTAATCTAGGAAAAGTTCTAGTAGCCAATGAAAAATTAATTAAAAAATGCTATAGGTACCGAGGTCATAGAACATTAGCTTCTACACGATTCAGATTCAGTACATGTATGTAAATAAACACTGCTTTCATGATTAAACATAATGGTTTACCTAAAACTATTAATTTCTAAAAAGTAAGCTCATAAGTTCTAAAGAAAATACGTCCACATTCACGGTACATTGTTTAAAAAGTTAAACCAATCATTTACTTGTGTAGTAGAAACTGAAGCCATTCATTATGCAATTATGATCTTTCTCTTTTGCAATGTACTCTGGACGTATATATAAAATTATTTTGAAAATACATATTTAAAATATTGTTCATATTTCTTTTCATAATTTCTAGTCAGATTTATACTATAGGCACTTGCTGTCTGGCTGTAGCCAATCATTGACTCACCTAAAATACTATGCAAATCAAAAATTAAAAAATATAAAAAACATACATTAGCGCCCTTTGTGTTTGCGGATACAGTTTGTTTCACATTACACATACACATTAGGAACCAATCAGATTTGGTAGACGTAGATCATGGCCAATGCTTGAAGGGCCAATAGAACTCCAATAAGTTCGTAATTCAACCAGTCATATATGAACAACTAAAACAACTGAAGGTAGACTGTCTGTTCTCATGACTGCGTCTCTATTCTCAATAGGATCAGTTTTAAAGATTGAATAAACATCCATCTCAAAACATTAATGTTTACAAAGATAAGAATAAAGTCTAAACCTTTCCATATCTGCATAGATTTATGTCATGGACCCTTGCTGTCTGGCCATAACCAATCAACGAAAATAATAAATAATAAAAATGATAAAAAAAAAAAAAAAGCACATCCATTTATGTACTTTCTAGTGGTCACTTTTGTTTTAACATATATCAAATAATCTGTGCTAACTGAATATCTGTCAGTCAATCTTAAATTCAGGCATGGGCTGAATAAAATAGCAAACTGAGATTGTCTGCTTTCGCGGCAACAGTCTCTTCCACATTTACGGTAAAGGCCAATCTGGTTAGACTATCAAAAGGGATAGCCAATGAGCAGAATGGCTTAACGACTCTTATTGAACAAAACACGGTCATTTCCGCATTAACGCCTGGAGTCAAAAAATTGGTCCTGGTTGAATGACAGTCAACCAATCATAAGGACAGGCAAAAGCTATACATATTAAATTATAATCATCAGTATAAGTGACTATGGTCACTTCCGCATTCGTTGAAAGGGCCAATCAAATTAGATCATCAAGAAAAATGGCAAACAAGCCTGTCAGCTCTGCTTAAAATTTCATTCAAGGCATTCATACCTTCATCCTTTGTTACTATCACTTCTATAAACTGAAATTGACTAAAATGATTAGAACTAGCTCGATTGCAGTTAGCCAAACATTAATCTGGCAAAATATGTTAAAGAGCAAAGGCCGTCCACTTTCACGGTTATTGTCTTTACGCATTCACGGTGATACTAATAAAAACAAATATCAGAAAGGGGTGATCAACCAACAAGAAAACAAAAAACTTGTTAAATCTGCTTAATTCAATCCAGTCAGCAAGAAACTATTTAGTTTTGAATCATAAATATCCATAACACAAACATAGCGAAAAATGCACATAAAGTCAACCAAAATAACCAATTATAATAATGCTGAAGCATGCTGATGTAAAATGTATCATAAGTTCTATAGCATATGTGCATAAGATGTACTCAGTAATTACTTGTTTATAAAATGTCAGTCTACTGAATCATAAAATGTACAAGATGTAGTAACATGAAAACGCAAATCAAATGAGTATTATTGACCAAATATTAGGCACTCGTATGTATTTCTAACTAGTTATTGAACATTGTTTTGTTAATATTACCACAAAAAAATGATGCTTTGGCCTCATATTGTTGAAAATTATGTCAACTGGTTAGATCCAATGACAATTTCAAAACAAGCTACTAGTAGATTAACGTCTATGGGACAAAGGTTGAAAATAGAATCACTAAATGTAGCTGCCATTAAGTGCAAAATTACCTTAAAAGGCTGTTACATAAAAAGTGAAGACTGTAAGTGGACAGAATCAATATATCCCACTTTAAAGAGTAAAGAACCTCTTATAGGGCAGAAGTATTTCCTGTGGACTGACATACAAAAGGAATATCTTACAAAAAGATGTAAAGGTGCAGAAATCAATCTAACCTTCTTGAGGCAATAAGGAAATCCCTATTTACAACTTGTATGTAAGGAGAAGTACACCCCTTGTGTGTAAATGAGGAACAAAGGTGACGCACTAATAATCAACAAAAAATGTTTCTAGTAATATGTAAAACAACTTCTAGAATTAGAAAGCATAAAATAATTTAAAATAATGTCTTTGACTTTAAATGCCTGTTTTTAAAAGAAGGTTTAAGGGGTATCAAACTATGAAGGCCTGGAGACTGAGTACTTCTCAAGTTTGTGATCCATTTCTTTTCACAGAGCTCAGTATGATGGGAATAATCCCCTTCTCTATTAGTTGGTTGAATAACCTCAGTAGCTCTAAAAAGAAATCTGTGTGTTGGATAAAGTGTGATATGACCAGCGAGACTGTTGTGTGGATCTCCTTTAGATATATCTCTGATATGTCGCAAAATCCTTTTTTAAATTGTTGGTCAGTCTTTCCAATGTAAAAGCATAAGCATTCACAACATGTTGCTAGATAAACTAGGTGCTGTGTATTACAAGTAGCTTTTGCTTTGAAGCAATAGGTCCTTCTAGTAATCGGATGCAAAAAGGTATAATTTTCGTCAATGTATTGACATGCATCTTCCACACTTGTGTGCCATCGCTAATGGTAGATGTTTTACATTGGTAACTGTCCTTATTGCATAACAGTTGTTTTAAGATTGTTCTTGTTTCTGTAAACAAGCCTAGGGGTGTCTCCAACTATGTCTTTGATCCTGTCGTTTTCCAGTAAAATAGGCCAAAACTGCTTGATAATCTGGCAACTTTCTTGTTATCTGAATTATATGTAAGAACACAATTGACCTGACTGGAGGGCATGGATTTTTTCACTCTGAAATTGGAATAACTGTTGCCACAGTTAGTATGCGAGAAATAAGGTTGAACTTTACTGCATATTTTGTTAGATAAATTAAGATTCTTTTCCAGATCTGTATTTTTATAACCCCTCTTTTTAAGGTTGGAGTGAAATGAGAGTGATTCGTGATTATATTCCTTTTCATCAGTACACAACCTAGAGTCTGTTGACATCTGATTCTCAAAAATATTTTTGAAAATATGAAACGGGTGCATACTAACTCTTTGTAAATAATGATTTTGCCATGTGGTCTTTCTATGAATTTTAGTGTGTAAACCAGTAACACTGTCCAAAGTTGGTGATGTCCAAATAACTAATCTCAGATCTTGAAAATTCAAAAGTGAATCTCAGGAAACTAGTAGAGGAATCCAGATATTTGCTAAAATCATTTAGTTCTTGTTCACTTCCATCCCGAAGAATGAAGACAATCATGTACAAAGCGGCCGCAGAAAAGCAAGTGTTGCCTCCATGGGTTGTTTTCACTCAAAACATGAGCTATTTCCCAATGTGCTAAAACCAGGTTTGAATAGCTATTAGCACATGAGGTGCCCATTGCTACACCCCAAGTCTGCCAGAAGCATGTGTTCCCATGCATAAAGAAGTTGTCCTCTAAAATTAACTCAAGAAGACAGCAAACAACTTCTTTGTTTTTTCCTTGGGATAGAGCTAGATCTCTAATTGTTTCTACCCCACTACCCCATATTCATGGGCTATGACAGTAAAAAGATTTACAACATCCATGGTGACCAACATCAAATTAAAAGGAGGAGAGAGATCATTGAATTTGTCATGGAGAGATGTTAAAACAAAAACTTCCAGAATCTTTCAGGGCTGTAGTCATTAGACTTAATACACTTTTTAATTCATTTTCCACGCCTATAGAAAGATGTTCTGTTAACCATCCTCTCCCAGAAACTATTGGTCTTAATGGTGGATTAACAGAGTCCTTTTGGATTTTGGGGAGGCCACTTATTTTGGGAATAGTTGGATTTGTAACCTCAAAAAATCTGAGTAATTCTTCTGTAATACATCTCTCCATGAGGAGATCATAAATGCTGTCATGTACTTTCTTTTTATCTAGAAATGATCTAGCTATGATTTTATAAGTTCACTGATTACTTAGCATTCCTTCCATGTGGTTTCTATACCACTGGGCATCCATGACAATGATAGCTCCTCCTTTGTCAGCCAATTTAATGATGATGTCTTCTCTACTTCTAAGGTCCATCAATGCATGATATTCTTTGGTGGTTACATTATGAAAGTGTTGGTGTTTATTATTGGCTTCTCTCAGCTTGTTTACCTCATTCTCACATAGGCGTATGAACAAGTTTACCGATGGATGGTTGACTAGTACAAATATGCTGGGTTGTTTGTATTCTGTTAAAGAACTGGAAGAATTGGTTGCAAAAATACTCCTGAGGCTCACATTTCTACCAAATAATTTGATATCCATAACAAATTCGTTAAGATCTGATCTTAAGGTAAGACCTTTATCCAAAACTTGTAAATGTTCTTGACCAAGATCAATTTTAGACAGATTAACAACCAAGGAGCTATTAATTCTAGCTAGAATTAAATTCTAAATTCAGAACTTTGCTGCTTGTTTGAATGCCACAGCTGAACACTGGTCCTTCTAGTAATCGGATGCAAAAGGTATAATTTTCGTCAATGTATTGACATGCATCTTCCACACTTGTGTGCCATCGCTAATGGTAGATGTTTTACATTGGTAACTGTCCTTATTGCATAACAGTTGTTTTAAGATTGTTCTTGTTTCTGTAAACAAGCCTAGGGGTGTCTCCAACTATGTCTTTGATCCTGTCGTTTTCCAGTAAAATAGGCCAAAACTGCTTGATAATCTGGCAACTTTCTTGTTATCTGAATTATATGTAAGAACACAATTGACCTGACTGGAGGGCATGGATTTTTTCACTCTGAAATTGGAATAACTGTTGCCACAGTTAGTATGTGAGAAATAAGGTTGAACTTTACTGCATATTTTATTAGATAAATTAAGATTCTTTTCCAGATCTGTATTTTTATAACCCATCTTTTTAAGGTTGGAGTGAAATGAGAGTGATTCGTGATTATATTCCTTTTCATCAGTACACAACCTAGAGTCTGACATCTGATTCTCAAAAATATTTTTGAAAATATGAAACGGGTGCATACTAACTCTTTGCAAATAATGATTTTGCCATGTGGTCTTTCTATGAATTTTAGTGTGTAAACCAGTAACACTGTCCAAAGTTGGTGATGTCCAAATAACTCATCTCAGATATTGAAAATTCAAACGTGAATCTCAGGAAACTAGTAGAGGAATCCAGATATTTGCTAAAATCATTTAGTTCTTGTTCACTTCCATCCCGAAGAATGAAGACATCATGTACAAAGCGGCCGTAGAAAAGCAAGTGTTGCCTCCATGGGTTGTTTTCACTCAAACATGAGCTATTTCCCAATGTGCTAATACCAGGTTTGAATAGCTATTAGCACATGAGGTGCCCATTGCTACACCCCAAGTCTGCCAGAAGCATGTGTTCCCATGCATAAAGAAGTTGTCCTCTAAAATTAACTCAAGAAGACAGCAAACAACTTCTTTGTTTTTTCCTTGGGATAGAGCTAGATCTCTAATTGTTTCTACCCCATATTCATGGGCTATGACAGTAAAAAGATTTACAACATCCATGGTGACCAACATCAAATTAAAAGGAGGAGATAGATCATTGAATTTGTCATGGAGAGATGTTAAAAAAACTTCCAGAATCTTTCAGGACTGTAGTCATTAGACTTAATACACTTTTTAATTCATTTTCCACGCATATAGAAAGATGTTCTGTTAACCATCCTCTCCCAGATACTGTTGGTCTTAACAGTGGATTAACAGAGTCCTTTTGGATTTTGGGGAGGCCACTTATTTTGGGAATAGTTGGATTTGTAACCTCAAAAAATCTGAGTAATTCTTCTGTAATACATCTCTCCATGAGGAGATCATAAATGGTGTCATGTACTTTCTTTTTATCTAGAAATGATCTAGCTATGATTTTATAAGTTCACTGATTACTTAGCATTCCTTCCATGTGGTTTCTATACCACTGGGCATCCATGACAATGATAGCTCCTCCTTTGTCAGCCAATTTAATGATGATGTCTTCTCTACTTCTAAGGTCCATCAATGCATGATATTCTTTGGTGGTTACATTATGAAAGTGTTGGTATTTATTATTGGCTTCTCTCAGCTTGTTTACCTCATTCTCACATAGGCGTATGAACAAATCTACCGATGGATGGTTGACTGGTACAAATATGCTGGGTTGTTTGTATTCTGTTAAAGAACTGGAAGAATTGGTTGCAAAAATACTCCTGAGGCTCACATTTCTACCAAATAATTTGATATCCATAACAAATTCGTTAAGATCTGATCTTAAGGTAAGACCTTTATCCAAAACTTGTAAATGTTCTTGACCAAGATCAATTTTAGACAGATTAACAACCAAGGAGCTATTAATTCTAGCTAGAATTAAATTCTAAATTCAGAACTTTGCTGCTTGTTTGAATGCCACAGCTGAACACTGGTCTAAATGCCCTTCTCCGAGCTGGTTTCTACCAAGCCATTTGCAGCAAAGTGCCCCATTGGGGTTCTATCTTTTTCTTCATTTACTTGTATACTTAGGGTGCATGTCATCCAGGAAAGGAAAATGTCATTGTGGAAAGCAGTTTCCTCACAAAGATTACCACAAGAAGTGTTGGTTATGCTTGGGTGCACATGCGACCATACTCAATGTACCATTTGTCTGGCTTTTCTTCCTTAAGTGCTTCACAGTCTTTTGTCCTCTAGTCCCATTTACCTTGATGAGAATTAATGTCTTAGACTTTTGTGGATGAGTCATTGGCATACTTGTCATAGATGTCTTCTTTAGATGGGTCTGAGGAAGAGGGTTACTTGAATGCTGATTCTCCTTTTGAGGAATTATCTTTTGAAGTTACTGTAGTAAATGGTGGAGCATTTTAAGTGGGATTGCTCACAGGTCTCAGATTCAAAAGAGGTATTATGAGCTTTTGCATATGTAATATCCTAAACATTCTGCCGTTTTGCACGTGTTGGATGTCTTTTTGACCCCCAACTCCCACTCTTGGGGCTCTAAGAAGCCTGACTCTTTCTATAAGGTGCCTAAGGCATTTTCTTTACTGTACATGTGTCCTTCAGACCCTACTCTGGTTGTTCTTTCTGCTGACAAAACCTTCCAAGCTTTTGCTTTTCTCCAAGCTTCTTTCTTCTGATAAACATAGTTGGACTTCTACCACTTTGGCTTTTAGGACCATTAATTATCAATTTCATATGACCAGGTATGTTTTGACCTGTTTGTCTCACCATGGGGGGAGGTCTGACCTTCCTTCCTTCAGGGGGCTCTCCCTTCACAGACTCTGTTTCCTCTCTTATTTCCATAGGCCTCTTTGGTCTCGCCATCTAAAGGACACATCTTTATATTTTCATCCACCCTCTCTTTAGGAAGTTTGTGCTTCTCTGTTTCTTCCTCTCATTTTCAGTTCTCTGCTTTGTCCTTTGCTCTTTCTACAGCCCCAAGTATGTTCACCATATGTTTGGCTCCTGTCATAGCCTTTTGCAGGCTTCAGGGAATCCAGCTATCCCCCTAGCTGGATGACCTGCTTCTTCAAGCTCCCCCTCAGGCCAAGGGTCTACAGAATCTGCATTTCAACATGCTCCTTCTGCTCAGTCTGGGATTCACTATCAATCTCAAGAAGTCAAGTGCGACTCCATCTCAAGATCACATTTTTCTGGTGCGCAGAATACAAACCATGCCAATACTTTCTCTTAAGGCTCTGTTTGTCACAACCTATATCCTGTTTCTGCTTCATCTTTCTCTTATTCCAACAGGGGAATGTCTCTGAGTCCTGGGGTTCATGGCATCTACCATTTCCATGTTCCCCTTTTTGACAAGCTTCATGTGGGGAAACTTCAGTATTACCTGAAGGCAATTTGATTCCAGCTTTGTCATCCTCTGGAATTTCCAATCCCCTTACTTCCTTGTCTGAAACTCAAGTTTTTCTGGTGGAGTTATCAGAGCTACCATTTCAGATCCCTACTCAGGAGCTGTTCACAGATGCTTCAGGTCTGGTGTGGGGGAGTCTTTTCCAACAATCTGAGGGTTCAGGGTCTATGGCCTCTTCATCAGAGGCCAGACCACAGCAACCTAAATGAAATGATTATTCTTAGTCTTCAGGCCTTCCATTCTGTTTGGTCTCCATCCTTTTAAAGGTGTTTACAGACAACACCACAGTCATATGGTACATCAACAATCAGGGAGCCACAAGGTTGTATCTTTGAGGTCTAGGCTTTTAGGCCTGGGATTTGGCAATCCACCATTAGGGTAACTCTTTGGGTGGTTTACATTTCTTTAGAACAAAACCTTGTGGCAGACTCCCTGAACAGGTCCAGGATACAACCTTATGAATGGATGCTTCACAGAGAGATATTTCTGGACATAGTATATTGATGGGGTATTCCTCAAGTGGATCTTTCTGTCTGCCCTCTGAACAGGTAATTTCCTCAGTTCTGTTTCTGATTTCCAAATCCTCTGACTTGGAAGGCAGATACCAGATCTTTTTCTTGGAAGGGAATGTTTCTGTATGTTTACCCTCCTCTTCCTCTATTTCCCAGGGTCTCTACAAGATCAGGAAGGACTCTCCAAGAATCTGTCCAGTGTGACTCCCTTTTGGCCAAGACAGCACTGGTTCCCCCATCTCTTTCACCTGGCTAGGGGCAATCCTCACGAGTTACTGTAATGGATGGATCTTCTCACACAAGGCAAGGGATCTCTCATTCACCTTCACTTGTCCACTGTTCATTTGCCACTTTGGGTGATAGGATTTTGATCCTATTTAGGCACCAGTTTTCTGAGGATGTGCTTTTGGTTCTGTGGGAGGCCAGGAAACCCATTACCAGAAAATCCTAAATGGGTAAATAGAAAAGATTCTCTGTTTGGTGAATCAAGTTTCATCAGGATCCCTGCTCAGTGTAGGTCCCTTTGGTCCGATCTTACTCATATGAACTGCTCCATTATGGCTTAGTATAGCCTTCTGTTAAAGGTTACTTGTCAGCAATCTCTTCTTGTCTGCCCTTGAACCCCACCATTGGCCTCTCATTTTGAGGTCAAACAATTCCTAAAAGGCATCCTTCGTATCAGCTTCCTAGAAAACCTATTTGTCCCTCTTGGGAACCTTAATTTTGTTCTTGAAAAATTGACTCTGGATTCTTTTGAGCTTGCTTTCTTCTTCTTCGCACTACTGTAGCTAGAAGACTGTTTTATCAGTTGCTGTTACTGTAGACTCTAATAGCATATCCTCCATTTTGAATTTTTCATACAGACATGGTGCCTCTTTGTACTAATCCTCCCTTTATGCTCAAATCAGTCAATGAGTCATCTCTTAGTCAGTATATCTGGCTTCATTCTCTTTTTTCCTTCTTCACAATCTGCAAGTGAGAAAGGTTTCATACCTTGACTGTGCATGTCTGCAAATCTGAGAAGCTTTTTATTTCTTTTCATTCCAGGATATTGAGTTTGGTGGTTTCTAACCCAAATCATCTCCTTGTCGATTTTTAAGGCCATTTCCTTTTGCTCTTTTCATTGTAAACAGCTGTCTGCTTCAGTCTGAGCTCATTCTATAGGGGTAATAGCCTCTCGTGGAGCTTACTTAAATGGTTTAGGTACTATATCCATCCTTGAAGCTGCTAGATGTCCTCCTTACTGTTGCAGTATTCAGACCCTCTCTCCTGCCCCCTTATTTTTCTTTAGTCTGTTTGGGGCACTTCGCTGGCTAAGTGACCTTTACCACCTTGACCTTTTTCTCTTTCCTCCTACTCCCATTTTCTCCTTTCTCCTGGGTTTGATCTAGTTCTCCTGGGACATTCCAGTTCTGTGTATCCTGTATACATATATCACCTTTTTTCCCCTATACTTGGGCAGGGAGCATATGGCTGTTGTACAATGCTGTGAGGATGTAAAGGATTTGGTATACTGGCTGGGTGTTGAGTTATCTTGGCAGAAGATCCATTAGGTGATGAATACTGCAACAGTGAAAAGGACATCTACTGTGTTAAGATTTTACACAACTGTACTTTAACCCTTCTTATGGAAATGTCCAAGGGCAATTACCACAAGCTTCATTACAGATTGGACCTACTTATACAGGATAAGGGGAGTTTCATATAACCCAATCTGAAACAACTGACTGACTGGATGATTCAATTTTGATAACTTTTAGGCACCTAGTTTCTGAGGATGTGCATCAGATACTAAAGGAGGCACGAAACTCTGCTACTAGTAAATCTTAAGTTGCTAAATGGAAAAGCTTTACTAGTTTGTCCCACACAAATGACTAGGGCCCCAAGAAGTGATTCTTTACCACTGCCTCTACAATATTTGTGAGTTACTATCCTCTTGTCTATCTTACTCAACTATCAAGGTTCATCTTTCAGCATGTCTGCCCATGGATTTTCCTCTTTCTTCTCAGCCTTTAGACAAGCTTTTCTTGAAAGGGGTTTTGTGTTTAAGACCATCTAGGAAACAGATGACACCTAGCTGGGATCTTAACTTTCTATTGGAAAAGTTAACTCTGTCTTAGCTTGAACCAGCTCTTCAGGCTGACTTATGGTTCATTACTTGGAAGACTGTCTTGCTCATTCCTGTGACATCTGCAAGAAGAGTATATGATTTGCAAGTTCTTATGGTGGGTGAAACCTAGTTGGCTTTCCATAAAGAGAGGGTTACTTTAAGAACAAATTCCTCATTCATGCTAAAACTTGTTTGAGTATAGTATGAATCAGCCATCACTCTTCCTGTATTCTCTCCTGAACCTATAAATCAGGGAGAAGATGTTCTTCATGTGGATGTGCATAGGCAACTCTGGTTCTATCTTTACAGAACCAAGTCCTTTATGAAAGATATACATCTGTTAATCTCCTATTATGGGACAAAGAAAAGTCAACCAGATGGTTGTCCCTTGCTATTGCTTTTTATTATTCCCACCATAGTAAAACAGATACATGAAGGGTGAAGGCAAACAGTACTAGAGCCTTGTCTTTTTTTGATGGCATACTGGAAAGAGGTGGGCGCAAAGTATTATAGAGGTAGCTATTTGGTCATCTGTATATACTTTTACAAAGCACTACAAACTGGAATCTTTTCCAGGTCCTGTACAGTCATTGCAAGGCTCATTCTTTAGGGGCTTTCCCAATTCTAATCCTTTCTCTTCCTATATTGTGCAAGTTCTACCAGTATACCAAAGGCTACAGCAGCAGTGACTCATGGTGAGCATAGTACTGGTGTGTAAGTTGCACCTATAATGGCAGATGCTCAGTATAAGTCACAGGCTCACTAACCACACCTGAAACATCCTCTTCAGGACAGTAGCCTCCCTCTTAATGGGCAAGAATGCATTAATATCATCTGTATGTACATTCCCCCAGGTAACAATATATCTACATTTGAAGATATCCTGCACTGGCTATCATGTCACTACACCCAAGAAACCCTACTACTTGGAGACTTTAACGTAGACTGGGGCACCTGTTCCTTAGAATGCCCAACCACCCATATTAACCTGCATGCATTTACACAAATCATATCCACCCCTACCAGGATAGGTAAACCCGACCAAAAAGAAAGTAAACTTGACTGGGTACTCATAAACAGTCACTCCCAACTGTACACCTCTGGTACCCTCCTTAATGGCGTAAGTGATCTTCTCACATATGTAATTAAGCACAAAAACATTAATTCCCAACAACTCTTACTCAGGTTAGAAACAATAAAAACTTTGACCCTGCCAAATTGCAACAAGAACTAAACTCATGTAATTGATCTATTCTAAAACACCTCCCCTTAGAGGAAGCAGCAGCGTACTTTAACAACAAATTCCTTGAGATCCTTGATTTGCATGCACCTGTTCGTTCAAAGAGAACCAAGGCAAAAACTGCACCATGGCTTTCTATAGAGTCTAAACTCAAAATTACCCTTAGAAACAAAGCATGGGCTTTATGGCGTTCTTCTAAAGACCCTCAAGATCACATTAAATACAGGCAATCCAGGAACGAAACCAAAAAAATCAATTTTACAAGACAAAAAACAATACTGCTGTAATTTACAGACAGTAAATCAAAATAACCCTCAGATGTTTTGGGCAGGTTTAAATAATCTACTACATCCTGGACAAACTTCAACCCCAATCCCTGCTGCTACTATTGATAAAACCCTGAAGATGTTTCTGATAGTTTTAACCAATTCTTTACTGAGACAATTCAAGCCCTAGCTAGCCAACTACCTCCTAGCTCCCCTGGTCCTGAAAGTAGCACCCCTAGAAACCTACTTGCGTTCAGCTTCCAACCAGTTGCCACTTCACTTATCCATACCTTGATCAAAAAATTAAAACCCACTACACTTTCTGCTGAAACTCCCTGTCGAGTACCTACAAAAATCAGCTGATGCTATTGCTTACCCAGTCTCAATACTAATCAATCGAACCATAGTAGAAGCTAAAATTCCCACCATCTGAAAAATATCCTATGTAATCCCACTTCACAAAGGAGGCAGCTCTACTGAATTCTCCAGTTATAGGCCAATAGCTATACTCTCTCCACTTGCAAAGATTATGGAAAAATGTATTCATAGACAACTCATGCACCACCTAATCCAAAATCGCCTTATGGCAGACACTCAGCATGGCTTCCGTCCTCATCACAGCACTACTTCAGCCCTCCTAGCCTTTACTAACAACAATAATTATATATCCTCAGCCCTCTGTTTGGATCTTTCCAAGGCATTCGATATGGTTGATCACCAACTTTTAATCCTCACCCTGCAAACATTCTGTCTAGATACTGGAGCCCTCCAATGGTTTCAATCCTACCTGAATGGTCGACAGCAGGCTGTCCTCTGGCAGAACAAACTCTCTAATCTTCTCCCTAACACCCTCAGAGTACCACAAGGCTCTATACTATGGCTGTTGCTGTTCTCCATCTTCATTAACTACCTTTATACTGTCATCCCAAAACTCAGCTGTATCCAATATGCTGATGACTCTACTGTGATTTGCTCAGCCACATCTCCAGTAGAGTTATGGTCAGCTACCCAGACCACCTTTAATACAATATAAAACTGGCTTTCTGAACATCGTCTGACCCTAACCAAAAAAAAAAACTAAAATTTGTTTTCTTACCCACACGTAGGTCTACCGCTTTCCTTTACCATAAAAAAAAATAAATCAAATGATGGAACAATGACCCCCATCCCAAACTTAAAAGTTGTCATCATAGACCTAATAATCTAAAAATTTGACCTGCATGCAAACTATCAAAATCATAAATAAAAACTAAAAAAACTAGGTCAATAAACAGAAAAAAAAGCTAGCCTAACAGCTAATAGCTAAATCTCTTCTTCTCTCTCAACCTCTTTTCAACTCTTCTGTGCCTACTCTCTCCTCTCTAGTAAACTCTCAATTTGCTACAACCACATTGCCAGGTTGCCACACTGCTGCTGCCTTTAGGACCCATCATTGCATCTAAATCAATCAGCTTGGTTGCTTGAACTACCCAGCCTAATCAGTATAACCAACTGATTATGGCCTATAAAAAATCCTCTATATCGGACATACTCCTGCACTTAAAAAAATTATCACCCCCTATAACAATCCCTAGACCACTTGATCCTCTAACAGACTACTAATTCAGACTAAGCAAAATTAATAACACCGGTTGATTCTCTTTGCAAAACTCTGTAAGTAGATCTGGAACTCTCTTCCAGCTGATATTACCTTACTTTCCTTCTTAGTCAATTTAAAACTAGACTAGAATCAAATAACATTTGTAACTGGCTGTGTCTGTGTATCAAGCCTAGCTAACTCTCTCTAGAATGTGTAAAATCTGTAAACAATACTCTGTGTGTTTTTAATTTAATCCTGACTTGTGTTCGGGATTAACTGTTTGTAACTGAACTTGTTTGTTTAACTGTTTTACTTGTGTAATGTCTGCTTAAATAGTTTAATGCTGGTATTTAATAATTATGTATCTGCTTACCTGCTGAGCTTACTTACCTCTGCTGAAAATGGGCATGCATCTGCAGAAAATGGGCCAGTCAACAGTCGATCAAAAAAAATAAAAATAAAATAAAAAAATAAAATAAAATAAAAAAAAAGTTTCTGCTTTTTTTTTGCCAGACTGCTTTCTCTCTGCTGTGCATGTGTGGGGTGCTGGAAGGCTTGTGTGACTTAGTGCAACTGTTGTATCTTTGGCAGGATATAAACCACATAAAGGCTATAAACCATAGTGCATTGATTGGTGTGCTGCTTTTATTTACTGTACACTGTACTGGTGAACTAAATGCCACTTTAATTGCCAAACCAGCCAAACCAGATTGGACTGGATTTCAACCTGCATCTAAAATATTGCCAACCTATAGCCGCTGAAAATTAGAAATACCTAGTTCCCTTAACTATTTGTCTCTTTGGGGAAGTCTGTGTCATTTCATTGGGGGTGGTGGTGTCAAAATTTTTATTAATCCCCATTATTCGATTTCAAAAATTTGGCGATCAAACATTTAAATAAACAAATGTAAAAATCAAAATGTAAAATGTAAAATAAAACATGTAAAAGTATTGATGATCCAAATGAAAGTAAAGTATTGATATGACCCACGGGACAGTTTGCTGGAAGTGCTTTTTTAAATTTTTTTTAAATTGTGGGTATGGGTGTAATGGGATTATGGTGCATTAATGTAGATTAATAAGAGAATCCCAGAACTTGCATTTGCAATCATTCCAGAACAGAATCCTAGAATTGCATGGACTTGCACTGGAATCCTATGCAGTTATGAGTTTATGATGCAGCATGCATGTTATTTTGGAGTGCCATCATGCACAGATATTAGTCCTTTTATTCCCAGTTGTCATGTTTTCATGATGAATTCCTCTTTTGTTTTTATGTTTTTGTTTTATGTTTTCCATTCAGCTTCCCAGTCTCTTATAGTAATAAAGAGTTTTGCTGAATTCTAGTTAAAGCTGTTTTAATATATAATTATTTGAAGCTATAGTATTAAATAATGTTTTTCTATTAAACAGTTAAACATGCAAACTAAAAGCTGGCAAATCCAAACTCATGAATTGGTTCCTAAACTGTTTACCATGTTCCTTTCTATTTGAGGTGACTTAGGTTTGTAGTTTTTGTTCTTTTTTACCTTATACCTTCTTCCAGAGGTCAAATCTCCTTCACCCCTCTACACTCTAGCAATTGTTCTAATTTGTAAAATCCTGAACATTCTGAATTTATTCTTCTGGAATATTCTGGGCAATTGCATCTTTTATCTAGTTTAGTGTAGAGCTGCTTCATTCAGCTTAATTGTCTTTTAGTCTGGGTACCTGGTCAGCCTTAAACTGGTGAGTGATTCCAGCTATCGTGGGTGTTTGGTAAGAATTAGGATCTTTTTGATGTTATTTGAATATACTGTTAGATTTTTTCAAGTTAAGATTGCAAGGTGCTGCAATATTTTTCCCTCAGTGAATGGCATTGCTCTGTAACTTCTGTGTAAATTCTCCAGTACCTGCCTCCAAGCAGAGCCTCTGTCTATCTGTGGGTAAAAGTGTATGCCTCTCTGCCAGTTTCTGAATTTTCAAAATGTGAAATATAAAAAATACAACAGGAAAGCTTTGGGTCTTTGTCAAAATAACTTTCACAGTTTTACTTTGTCTCTCTGGATGAAATGTATGTTATACATTGATTGCATTTAAAAGTAACCTTAAAATGGGCCATTTTATTAGCAAAATGGCATCTTTGTATGCTGTTTTAACAAAAAAGAAAACATTTAAACTTTCCTCCATTGCATTACAAGTGTCAAATATGTAGAAATATCAACAATAATAGGACTTTAATGAAAGTTTCTACCAAGCCACTAAACTGAGACCCCATGAAGTGATGCCTTTTAATTCTGTGGATGCCAGGAAAAGACTGTGCAGTGATCTTAAATGTAACACGGAAAAATATTTAAATTATGAATCAAGAATGAAATACTTTTGATAAAAGCTGTTAACCAGATTTTGTAAATGGAATATTTGTGTTCTGAGTGCATAACCAGGTCTGTACTAGTGTACAGATTAAAAGATTTCGCCATTGGCAATAATTAGTAAAAGTTGAAAGTTCCTTGCATCATTTGTATAGGTTTGAGGAAAAGTGAAAGAAAGTGAAAAATAAATATTTTTGAATAAAATGGCTTACGTGGCAATCAAAGTTTAGCAGTAGGGTAGATTTCAGGCACTTGTAAGATGTAAAAGTTCTTTGCTTCTATTATTTGTGGTAGCAGTCACAGCAGTCACTTAAATGAAGAAACAAAGGCTGAGAATCTGTTGTACTAAATTCTTCTAGTAACTGTATATGAATACATTTTAATAAGCCCAACAAGATCCTCCTTTCTTTTGACAGTATACCTGGCACCATATCTTTGCTGGGCTGTGTATCAAAGTATTCTGCAAAAGACTGCATATCTTTTTCTCCAAGTGGTTCTTTTTTGTTGTCATTTGTTCCTACAGAATTCTGATGATCAAGAGAATTTTCCATGAAAGATTCTATCAAGTCATCAGTGTCACCATCTATTAATTAACTCTTTCTTGGCAAGGGACAGCTGTTGCAAAAAAAATGTGTGTTTAGCATTATTATTTCATCCCTGTTTTATTCCGTGACTGACTTACAGGTACAAAACAGCATAAACCAGACACTCGGGCGCACACTGCCTGTGTTTAAGTTCCAGCTAGAATAGGGAGCCAACTTCTTCTAAAGGCATCACCTCTCACATGGCTGGAGCAGGTGTTCCTTAACATGAAAAAACAGTGGGAGACTAACACCT
The DNA here is from genome assembly GCF_019279795.1 of Protopterus annectens. Classification (NCBI taxonomy): domain Eukaryota; kingdom Metazoa; phylum Chordata; order Ceratodontiformes; family Protopteridae; genus Protopterus; species Protopterus annectens. The sequence goes on along the minus strand of NC_056731.1, from coordinate 1,023,596,383 downwards.
GCTAATGACATCACCTCTTACAAGGAGAAAGTAAGCATGCTTTGACATGTCAGAAAACATGGCAGGGGTTGGGAGGCTTACATTGCTTTTGTATAGGGCACTACGTAGTCAAAACATGAACTAAATATGAAGTGACAGATTATACAGAACTCACCATGATGTACAAAGAAATGTCAGAATGCTCAATCTAGTATCTGGCTCAGTAAACTGATCTGGATGGAGAACGGAGAAAATTGTAAACTAAAAAAAAACTGTAGATTATAAGTATGGAAGCATAAAAACTGTAATATAAAATCCCAGAATATGTGAGAGTGCACTTCCAAATTAGTATGTTCAAGGTAGCACTTCCACATTGAAAACTCAGAACTGGGATTTTTTTTTATATAGTGGAAGACTTTATGAAACCGGTGTTTGGAGAGGATGTTTTGGTAATTTTGATATTGGAGGTGGGACTTTCAAACATCAGACTTTGACACTTTGTATGCATTCTTCTTTGAGATCACTTTTGTCATAAGTACTTATGACAAAAGTGATTTCAATGCGATTTTTATGTTAAAAATGACAGACTCTGTAATCCAGTAGTATGACAGTGTGACTTGCACTGGTCTGCCACTCTTCTCAAGGCTAAGAAGTCGTATGTGATTGTGCTTCACATGACAGTTCCCTTCTGACTTGCAGTGCTTTGATTGGTTAACTGTATTTGGTATGTGGTACTAATAGGCAAGGCTGAGGTCTTATGAATATGCAGGATACTGCTCTGAATATTGTAGGACATTGGTGGATTTCTGATCATCTTTTCAACCCTGTAGAATTCAGAACCTCTTGAAATGAAAGATTCCAGATTTATCACTTTAATTTTTTAACCGGGTTAGCTAGTCTCGCATGTGTGTGGCAGTTATAAAGTGAGATTCACTCTCTCATATCCGTTATCGGCTTCAAATAATTCTTTATTTACAAAAAACCTTCCTTTTCTGTGCGACACCCCTATATGCACACTTACCAAAACTACATTGTCAGGTATTTGAGGCTTGTGGTGTATATTGTCTGTGCAGGGTCTTGGTGATTTTAAATTGCCATATACATATCAGTCTACCACCCTCCTGCAGTATTACAGAATGGCAGAGCCTCACTCTGTCATTCCATAAGCCATGTTAAGAATGTCACTATTCTTTATTCCATCAACTCTTGGTCTTCTGTCAACATTCATCACCAGTATATGAATGCAGAGTCACTCATTGCACATGTCTGCAGGCTTGCCATGTGTGAATTATGTCTTTTCCTTTGTGTTGCAACCTTTGCCCTACATTGCATCATTTAGCTTCTGAATTGCAAACTTTGTGAGTGAATCTGTAGCACTTAATGTTGTATACACAGAAGTTATAAGCCATTTTTTTAACTACTTTACTGAAGAAAATAGTGTTCTAATTTAACTTTAGGTTGATGGCTTCTTTGTCAGAGTTGCTTGTGTCTAGCACACTGACATTTTATTTACTAAACCATTATGTAACTAAGAGATCAGGTGTCAGCCCTGCTTCTGGAATTTGCTTTTACTTAAGCTGTGTCAAAACAGGGAGTTATTTGGAATTCAATATTTAACACTTCAAATCGTGAAGAAAATTTTGCTGTGCAGTCTGCAACTAGACTAAATTGTACACAGGGGACCACTGACACTTGTCTTTTGCCAGAGATAATACTTTGGTGAAACTGTAGGGGATGACATTCCTTGCTTACCAGTCCCTTGAGCTTTGTCCCTAAAGAGCTGTATTGTGTATAAACAGGAAAACATTGTAATGTGCCCTATAATACTTGGCATTGGGAGTATACAGAAAAGCAAGGACTAGCCTTGGTCTAATATGAAATTTATTTTTTATTTAGAGCTATGTCTGTATGAACAGGGTTTGCAGTTTTACAAAGCTATTCTCTGTCTCTGTTAATATAAATAGGTGCAGAAAATCAAGGATGCTAGCTGGATTTGACTGTACTTTCAACAGTAATTCACGTTAAAATATATTATAACAAATGAGACTGAAAAATCACATGATTTTTGGGAGGGTGGCCTTGTGGTTAAGGTGTTTGCCTTACAAAGACAAGGTTCAGGGTGTGAGCCTCACAAGGGATAATTGGCTAGGCTTACAATGGCTTGCAAGGGCAGTTAGCCTAGTATGAACCTATGAACCTTTGAATGAATGCAAATGGTAACTGCACTCATTATAATTAATCTAAACAACCTACATGTATGTGTGCATATATATGTTTGGATTAAGTATGCATGGTCTTGCATTCACTTCATTTAATATTTTATGACTGTGGAGTAAATGACCAACAATGAATCTTTCCATCTTATGTAAAATAAAAATAATAGTAATTGCTGATTTCTTTTTTTCCCTCAGAACATTTTCTTATTCTGCTACTCTGAGATTTTGAACCTTCTTCTGCGTTATGCTGCCACTGTCAACACCATTTGAACAGTTAAGCAAGTCAAATTTACTTTGCAGTCTTCAAAAATACTAAGTACTTTTTATTTATTTAAATGTGTTAACCAGGGAAGATTAATTGTTTATTAAACTGTGGCAGACCATCATATCTCCAAAACCTAAATTCTCTACCTATACACTTTTCTTAAAAGTAAACACGATAAACCTTTCTTCTCTTCAGATTAGCAGAATCTTGATTCCTTAATTAGTTGGAAGGTAATTTAGTTCTCTTTTTAGATGAACCCACTGACTTAAGTACCCTTTAAAAATGCATTACACCCAATTTGTGATTTGTCACAGTGCTTACATGACCCATTTCCTGGTTCTCCTGGTTCATAGGTAATTACTAGGCTAACGAACCAAAGGGCCTTTTTTAAGCGTTGCCATGCATCCTAAAGGTGAGAATTAAACCTGGTACTTCGCTGTAAGGTAAATACCTTAACCATTATGGTAACCCTAACCCCTTGGAGCTTTGTAGTTTTACACATACAGGTAATGTGCACATTTTTTTTTTTTGGTTTTGCCCTTCTGTACAGAAACGCTGGAAATTTCTTAATGAAAGAGCTACACAGTTTAACTTCTTCAGCTCTCATACTTCATGGCCCATGGTATTTTCAAATAGTCAAATTCATTTTATCTCTATTCAGCTCTGTAGTTAAATACCATAAAATTATTGTGTGATCTTTATTGCAAGTAATTTCTTTTTCTAAATTTTCCTCATTCATGATAAGGCGTAGAAGATACCAGGAAATATCAGCTATTGCTTTTGTGATTGAGAAAACATTTTAACTGCTCAATGTATGATATTTTATACTTCAAGCAGGGGCATGACAGTTGATTACGTCTGTGGTATTGTTCTGCAATGTATTTTAGAATGCTGCACTTCATATTTAAAGATGCTTAACTGCTAGTGAAGGGACCTATGTGCACCAGTGAAGTTATTATAACAAATAGGATTACCCAAGACAAGGCAGGTTATGGTAGCGAGAGATGAGAAGAGGGAGGGTTTACTGGAAAAGGTAATGGCAAGCCACTCCAGCATTTTTCCCAACATAATTCACTGGTCATAGCAGTAATCCTCTTTCAAAAGCCTAATAGATGGCATTACACATGGCTATTGCCATATTGTCAAAATCAGATTGCCTACATTCTTTGCAGTCAACTGTGGAAGAATTTTATACAGTCAGCAAAAACAAGATGCATTGCTGTTTAATGCTAAGCCCATCAACTTCTTATTGCAAAGTTTAGAATGAAATAAAAAAAAAACAAGAAAAGCTTCTAGGCTGGCAAGATAAAAGCTCAACAATATCCCAAGTGAATAAGTGTAGTGGAGGGGAAGAACAGATTTAAGGGATTAGATCTTACAGGTAGAGCACCTAAAGATCTATGCACAGAAGTCTGAGATATTATCCAGAAGGTGGCATCAAATACATGCCACTCTGAAAGAAGATTAAAGAGGCAAGATGTCTGTCCGTAGAAGCTTTAGGAGTGGCTGAGGAAAGGATGGCAAAAGGAAATGGACAAAGGAAAAAACATAGGTTCATAGGTTCATACTAGGCTATCTGCCCTGGGGCAATTATAAGCCTAGCCCGATTCTGTATGGCTTACGCCACCCCTTGATTTGAGTATACTGTGCCCTTTTTAAGGTTTAGTTTACTGTGCCTCTGTCTAATAGTGACACGGGAGTAATCCCTGGGACAAACCTACGATCCCCCATCCACCTATCGAGATTCTTCTTGAAGAGATTCAGTGAGGTGCTCTGCCTCACATGAACTGGAATTCTATTCCAGAGCGAAGGGAGCCTCTGGGTTATGAACCTGTCCCTCCAGCAAGTTCTATTTATTTCTGTGCTGAGGTTCAAGTCCCTCGAGCATGTGGCTCTAAGGGATTTAGATTTACTGAGGTGGAGCATGTCCATTAATTCTGGATTTGACATAGCTTTGTATGTCAGGCATAGATCGCCTCGAAGTAGGCAGTATGCAACTGAGTAGAGCTGGAGTTCTTTTAACCGAGCAGCATATGGCATCTGTTTGAGACCCTTGATCCTCTTGGTGAGATACTTTTGGGGTCTTTCTAATTGCTGCAGGTGTCGGGTAAGGTACATCCCAAAAGGGGCATTGTATTCTATGATGGGCCTGATGAGGGATGACTAAAGGGGCAAGATTACCTCTCTTGATCTAGATGTGAAACCCTTCATGATGAGGTGGGCTATGTAGAAGGTCTTTCTAACCACTTTGGCAATGTGGTTTTCAAAGGAGAGATTGCTATCAACTTGGGTCCCCAGGTCCCTAATAACTTTCTCTGTACTTAATGGGTTTCTGCCTATGTGGTAATTTGTGGGCACATTGTTTTTGCCAAAGGATATGACTATACATTTTTTGGCATTTAGCTTTAAACCATGGCGCTGGCACTAGTTATCTGTCTCTGTGAGACCTTTTTGAAGGATGTTTGTGTCAGCTGGAGAGTTGATTATGGCGCCCAGTTTGCAGTCATCTGTGAACTTGGTGAGCCATAGTCCTCCCACGTTTGCCTGTACCTCGGAAAAGTATATACCGAACAAGAGTGGTCCCAGGACAGAACCCTGTGGGATGCCACTTGTGACCGGTTTCGAGTCTGACATGGCTCCAGCAACTCACTCTGTGGGTTCTGTCTTTGAGCCAGTTTGCAACCCATCTTGTGACATAGGGGTTTATATTTAAGCTAGATAGCTTATCTATGATGCCCGAGTGGGGTATTGTGTCAAATGCCTTTGCAAGGTCCAGATAGGCTGTGTGGACTACCTTCCCTTCATCTATGGCTTTGGTGACTGTTTCGAAGAAGTCAACCAGGTTCAAAAGGCAGGATCTGCCCTTGACAAAGCCGAACTGGGTAGGATCAAGTGTCTGTAGGTCCCCAATGTCTTTGTTTTATGAGCTCCATGATGATCCTCTCCATAGCCTTCCTGACTAAGCTAGTCAGGCTTATGGGGCGATAGTTTCCAGAGTCCGTAGAGGCTCCACCTTTGTGGAGTGGGACCATTGTTGCTCTACGCCATTCTGTGGGCACATATCCTGTAGTGAGGCTGAGATTGTATAGCTGTTTTATTTGAGGGATTAGTTCCTCCTGGAGTTCATGTAGGACGCAACCTGGGACGCCATCTGGTCCCATGGAAGCAGTGTTTTTTTGCTTTGGAGAGGGCAGCCTTCACCTGAGCATCAGAGATGTTTGGGAGGCAGCCCTCTGCCGGGATAGATACTTGCTCTTTGGGGGAGGGTGGAGAAGTTTGCACTGAACCTATCTGCCAGGATATTGGCGATGTCTGTTGGTTCAGTGTATTTTTTGTCATTTAGAATCAACTCAGAACAAGTCTGTGAGTTGCATCCCAGGTTTCTAACATAACTGAAAAAAGCCTTATGATTGTCTTTGGTGTCCTGTGCAATTTTTCTCTCGAAGCTGGCCTTGGAGGATTTTGAGGGATCGTAATTTTTTGCTAGTACTGATCAGAGATGCCTTCCCTATTAGGGATTTTGCTCTATCATGTAGTAGCTTCCTCCTTCTGTTGTACAGTTTATTTATGGCAGAGGTCCACCAGACTGGACACCTGCATTTGGGTGATTGGGTCTTGGTTTTGTTTGGGATAGCATGATCCATGCATTCCTGGAGATGTCCGTAGAATGCATTTATATAGGATTCTGCAATTTGGGCCGTAGTTTCCAGTGGCCCTGGGGCCTTGAAGGATTCCACTTTGGTTTTGAGAAGTGAGAAGTTCGCTTTTGAGAAGTTTTTCACTGTGGTTTTCTGGGCTGGGGGTGGGGTCGGGATGTGGACATCCAGTGAAATTAATTTATGGTCTGATGTTACCAATGAGGGATATACTTCTGGTGTGGAGCATAGAGTCCCCATGTTGGTAATGATCAGGTCTAGTATGTTGTCCCCTCTTGTGGGAGTGGTGACTAGTTGTTCCATAGCATTTGAGTTTATAATTTCCAGGAACCTTTGGGCTAAGGTGCTGGGGCTTGAGTAGTGCTCCCAGTCAATGTTTGGGTAGTTGAAGTCGCTCAATATAATGGTGTTCGGAGAGATCTTCATGTTCTCCAATGTTTTCAGGAAAGCCGAGTGGGATTCCTGACTTTGAGAGGGTGGTCTCTAGGATGCTATAAACTGAAAAGCAGTCTTTCCCACTGTTAGTTGCACATGGATGGTCTCCGATACTTCGTGCAATGCCACTAACCTGGAGGTGTGGATATCCTTGATAAATATGGAAACTCCCCCTCCTTTTGTGGTTCAGTCCGGGTTTCGGGGCCTAAAAGCATATGAGGTATAGCCTGGTAGTGCTGGGGTGCTCTCTGGAGCCTTGAACCAGGTTTCTGTCACTGCACAGATATCGATGTTCTCCAACTATATAGCCAAACTGGAGGCTGAGCTCTCTCAATTCAGTACTGGCAAGACCAGTCAGGAGGAGAAGGTAACCACGCACTCCACAAACCCAGTCTCACATAGAACTATCACAACTGCAAACCAAACACATAAACACACAAAAACATACTCGGAGGCGCTGATTAAAAATCTACCAAAACAGCAGAGGCCTCCAAAGCAGACACCCAAACAACCACCACCTCAAGACATAGCACATGCAACACATAGTTCACAAAGTCAGTGTGCTAAATAGTCACAGCCCTTAAGGCCAAACAACATGCCATACACACTTGTAATAGGTGACTCCATAGTCAGGCACACTGATGTCCCACTCACCAGACTGAACAAGGAGAGGGTCACAGTAAGCTGCCTGTCGGGAGCTAGAATCCGCCACATAACACAAGCACTCAGGTCATTCCACAGCAAGTACAAATATGACTCAGTCATTGTACATGCCGGTGTGAACGACCTGAGACGTACCTCCCTGGACTACATGAAAAGAGACGTAGAGGAGCTCTCTGATTATGTAGCCCAGGCCAGTATGACCCTGACCCTGAGCAGCATCTTACCCTCACCAAGAATGATGCCACAGTACAAAGACAAAATGATCAGTTTTAACAATTGGCTTAATTACTGGTGTCATTCTAAGGGGATCCAGTGTCTGTCTGCTTGGGATGACATGCTTGACAAGCCACGCTTCGCAAGGGATGGCTTGCACCTGTCACCCTGGGCTTCCGGATATTGGCCAAGGCTCTTGCCACCCCCATAGTGCCTTTTTTAGGCAAGGCTCAAATGACAAACCTACCTCCCTAGAAAACACAAGTGGAAAAAAACTAAGGGTAATACTGCTCAATGCCAGAAGTCTAAACCTCAAGATGCACGCCCTCAAAGCCCTCCTCAGTATGGAGAACATCGATGTCTGTGCAGTGACTGAAACCTGGTTCAAGGCTCCTGAGAGCATCCCAGCACTATCAGGTTTTACCTCATATCATGCTTTCTGGCCCCAAAACTTGGACCGAACCACAAAAGGAGGGGGAGTATCCATTTTCATCAAAGATACCCACACCTCCAGGTTAGTGGCAAAGCACGAAGCATCGGAGACTATCTAGGTGCAACTAACCATAGGCAAAACTGCCTTACAGTTTGTAGCATGCTACAGACCACCCTCTCAAACTCAGGAACCCCACACAGCCTTCCTGAAGACACTGGAGAGTATGAATGTCTCTCCAAATACCATCATTTTGCGAGACTTCAACTACCCAAACATAGACGGGGAACATTACTCAAGTCCCAACAACCTAGCCCAAAGGTTCCTAGAATTCATAAACTCAAATGCAATGGAACAACTAGTCACCATTCCCACAAGAGGAGACAATATACTAGACCTGATCATCACAAACATGGGGACAAAATGCTCCACACTGGAAGTACATCCCTCTTTGGTAAGATCAGACCATAAATTAATCTCACTGGAAATCCACATCCCGCCCCCACCCCCTGCACAAAACACCACAGTGAAGAACTTCTCAAAAGCAAACTTCACACTTCTTAAGACTGAAATGGTATCTTTCAAGACCCCTGGGCCAGTGGAAACCACAACCCACACTGCTGAATCCTTTGCAAATGCCTTCTATGGGCACCTTTAAGAATGCATGGATCATGCAATCCCAAATAAAACCAAGACCCATTCCCCCAAAGGCAGGCGCCCGGTCTGGTGGACCCCAGCCATAAACAAACTTTACAACAGGAGGAGGAAGCTACTACATGACAGAGCAAAATCCCTAAAAGGGAAGGCATCTCTGATCAGTTCTAGCAAAAAACTACGATCACTCATAAAATCATCCAAGGCCAACTTTGAGAGAAAAATCGCACACAAAAGACAATCACAAGGCCTTCTTTAGCTATGTTAAAAACCTGGGTGGAAACTCCCAGATATGCTCAGAGTTAGTCCAAAATGACACAAAATACACTGAACCCACTGACATTGCCAACATTCTGGCAGACAGGTTCAGTGCAAATCCCAAAAGAAATAACTATCCCAGCAGAGTGTAGCCTCCCTAACATCTCAGATGCCCAGGTGAGAGCCGCCCTCTCTAAAGCTAAAAACACAGCATCAATGGGACCGGATGGTGTCCCGGGCTGTGTGCTACATGAACTCCAAGAGGTACTAAACCCACACATAAGGCTGCTGTTTAATCTTAGCCTTACTACAGGATACGTACCCAAAGAGTGGCGTATGGCAACAGTGGTCCCACTTCACAAAGGTGGTGCTTCTACGGACCCTGGAAATTACCACCCCATAAGCTTGACGAGCCTGGTCTGCAAAGCTATGGAGAGTATCATTATGGAACTCATAAACAAAGACATTGGGGACCTACAGACATTGGATCCTACCCAATTTGGCTTTGTCAAGGGCAGATACTGCCTTTTAAACTTGGTCGACTTTTTTGAAACCGTCACTAAGGCCATTGATGAGGGTAAGGCAGTTCACACAGCCTACCTTGACCTTGCAAAAGCCTTTGACACAATACCCCACTCGGGCATCATAGACAAACTCACCAGCTTAAATGTAAACCCATATGTCACAAGATGGGTTGCAAACTGGCTCAAGGACAGAACCCACAGGGTCAGAGTTGCTGGAGCTATGTCAGACTCTAAGCCAGTCACAAGCGGTGTCCCACAGGGCTCAGTCCTGGGACCCCTCTTGTTCGGCATTTATTTTTCTGAGGTACAGGCAAACATAGGAGGATTGTGGCTGACAAAGTTCGCAGATGACTGCAAATTGGGCGCCATAATTGATACTCCAGCGGACACAAACATCCTTCAGAGAGGCCTCATAGAAACGGATAATTGGTGCCAGAGCCATGGCCTTAAGCTGAACGCCAAAAAACGTATAGTCATACCCTTTGGGAAAAACAAGGTACCAACAAATTACCACATAGGCGGTAATCCATTAAGTACGGAAGAGGTAATCAGGGACCTAGGGACCCAGGTTGACAGTAACCTCTCATTTGACACTCACATTGCCAAAGTGGTTAGGAAGACCTTCTATATTGCCCACCTTATCATGAAGGGTTTCACATCTAGATCAAGAGAGGTCATTGTGCCCCTGTACTCTTCTCTTATCAGGCCAATGATTGAGTACAATGCCCCATTTGGGATGTATCTCACCCGACACCTGCAGCAGTTGGAAAGACCCCAAAAGTTCCTCACCAAGAGGATAAAGGGTCTTAAACATATGTCATATGCTGCCTGACTGAAAAAACTCCAGCTCTATTCAGTCGCATACCGCCTACTCAGAGGTGATCTGTGCCTGACGTACAAGGCCATGTCCAATCCTGAATTAATGGACATGCTCCACCTCAGAAAATCCAAATCCATCAGAGCCACGCGAACAAGTGACTTAAACCTCAACACAGAAATAAATAGAACGTGCTGGAGGGACAGATTCATAACCCAGAGGCTCCCTACACTCTGGAACAGAATCCCAGTCCATGTTAGGCAGAGCCCCTCACCGACTCTATTCAAGAGAAATCTCCACGAGTGGATGGGAGATCGTAGGTTTACCCTGGGGGTCATCTCTGTGTCACTACTAGACAGAGGCATAGTAAACTAAACCCTAAAAGGGCATAGTATTCTCATCCTAAGGGGGGGTGTAAGCCACATACACTCTGGCTAGGCTTATAAATGCCCTAGGGCAAATAGCCTAGTACAAACCTATGAACCTATGTGTGTGCATCTTGAGGTTAAGACTTCTGGCGTTTAGCAGCATTACCCTTAGTTTCTTGTTCCTTGTGCTGTCTGTGGGGGTGAGTTTGACTTTTGAGCCTTGCCTAAAAAAGGCACTATGGGGGTGGCAAGAGCCTTTGCCAATATCCGAAAGCCCAGTGGTGACAGGTCCCTAGCGAAGCAACGTGGCTTGTCGAGCATGTCATCCCAGGCTGACAGACACTGGATCCCCTTTGAATGACACCAAAATTTTAGCCAATTGTTAAAATCGATCATTTTGTCTTTGTACTGTGGCATCATTCTAGGTGAGGGGAAGATGTTGCTCAAGGTCAGGGTCATACCAGCCTGGGCTACATGATCAGAGAGCTCCTCTATGTCTCTTTTCATGTAGTCCAGGGAGGTACATCTCAGGTCATTCACACTAGCATGTACAGTGACACAGTCATATTTGTATTTGCTTTGGTGTGACCTGAGTGCTTGCGTTATGTGGCGGATCCTAGCACCCGACAGGCAGCTCACCATGACCTTCTCTTTATTCAGCCTGGTGAGTGGGACGTCAGTGTGTCTGACAGTAGAGTCACCTATTACACGAGTATCAGGTGTGTTATTCAGCCTTAAGGGCTGTGGCTGCTTGGCACACTGACTTTGTGGGTTGTGTTGTGCGTGTTTTGTTTTGAGGTAGCGTTTGCTTGGATGTCTGCTTTGGAGGTCTCTTGCTTAGGTAGATTTTTATTTAGAGCCTCCAAGTATGTTTTTGTGTATTTATATGTTTGGTTCATTGATGTGGTGGGACTATGTGATACTGGAATTGTGTTGTTTGAGGTTACGTTCTCCTCCTGACTGGTTACACCAGTTTTGAGATGAGAGAGCTCAGCCTCCAGTTTGGCTAAATAGTTGCATCTCTCACATATATTTGAACCTGTTTGGAGGAGGAGAGGGTTGTCCGTGTACATGAGACAGTTGTAACATTGCCTCAAAATTCCCAGATTCACCAGCTGGACTGGAGAAGAAACCGTTGACTGACCTTTGGACATGCTAGAGTAATATAGGGAAACTGAATTTAAGATGGACCAATAGAGGACAGGGTAATCGTAGAGAGTATAAGAGTAAGTAGTGCTTATGGTTTAATAGTGCTAACTTGTAGGATTACTTAATTGGACCAGTGAAGGGTCTTAGAATGAGAATATGGTGTTTAAATTGAGAGATAGAGCAGTTCTAAGGGAAAAAGTGAAGAGCAGACTTTGTGGAGCCAGGAATAGTTTAAACCCAATTAGGCAGCGCTGTCCACTGTTGCGCTATGCACAAAAACGCGCAAAACCATGCAAAAGTGAGTTTTAAGAGAGGAAGATGAAGGAGTTTTGGAATTGACCCAAAATGGCCAATAAAACTACAGTTTCAAGTCAGTAACCACTCCCACAGGGGCAGGCAGGCTGCTCAATGTTTTTCACTGCCACTGATCAACAGAGAGACTTCCCTTTAGCCCAAGCATGGCCTCACAGAAACTTACAAACAGTAAAAGAACAGCAAGCCTGTAACTGAACTTTTTTAAATCTCAGAAAAGTGGGAAAAAAGCAAGATTTTTTTGTTTTTTTGTTAAACCTGAAAACCAGGATTCAGGGTCAATCAAGAAGTGACAACCTGGCATATTTAAATGAGAATTGTAAAGATCTGCTCAAGAAGGTTTGTGATATTAAGAGAAACTTCAAAGTAAAATGAGCATGAGGAAAGACTAAGCTAGATGGGACCTAATAGAAGTAGAAGAATCTAAGAAGTGGTGTCAGGATTATACAAAAATACCCTGACATCACTCATACATATGATGGTGTGTTGTCTGCTCTAGAGCCAGCCATCTTGGAGAGGGAGGTTAAGGAAGCCTTAAAAAGCCACACCAGTAACCAGACTACAGGAGGTCATGCAGTTTCAAATAAATTTCCAGAAAAATTATGCTTTTACAGTGATGCTTAAAATTTGCCAACAAATATGGAAAAGATGACAATAGTCATTGGATAACAAGAGGGCAATGCTAAAGGGTGCTCAAATTATCAAACAGTTGCACTTGTTTTCACAAGCTAGTAAGGTAATGCTTAAGATCCTGCAAGCTTAACTACAGCATTCAGATCAAGAACTGCCAGATGTACAAGCTGGTTTTAGAAGGGGCAGAGAGGCGCCACCTATGAAATTGCCAGCATCTATTGGATAGAATAGAAAGCAAAGGCATTCCTGAAAAAATATGTAATTCCACTTCAGTAACTATACTAAAGCTTTTGATACTGTGGACCAGAATAAACTATGGCAAGTTCTAAGAGAAATTGGGATACCAAGCTTACCTTATTTGCCTCTTGAATAATTTTTACGTAGAACAAGAAGCAACAGCTGGAGCCAAATATTCAACACCTAACTAGTTCAAGATTGGAAAGGAGTACAAGGCAGAATGTTGTCACCCTATGTATTCAGTTTATATGATGAACATATCTTATGAATTACTGGGTTAAATTAATCCGATACTGGAATCAGAATTGCTGGGAGAAATATTAACAAACTGATATGGAGATGACGCCACTTTGATGGCTGAAGAAGACTCTGAGTCTCTTGATGAAGGGGAAAGTAGAAACAGCCAAAGCTGTTCTGCTACTTCACATCAAAAATAAAGTGCCATTGTTTCCTATCATTTCTTTTCCCATAGATTAGGAGGAAATGGATGCAGTGACATATTTTGTTTTCTTTGTCATAAAGTTCTCTGTGGATGGCGACTGCAGGCATGATATTAAAAGAAGTTTGTGTCTTTAAAATCTTACACAGATTTGCCACAGCTTTCTTTCAAAGAGAAAAGATACAAGTTTACCAAAAAAAATTTATATAATCAACGCTCTTCTTCCCAGCAATAACATATATGGCTGAGAGAATTATATAAGTAAGGCTGCGTTCCGGAAAATCGATGCTTTTGAACTGTGATATTGGAGAAAACTTATGAGAATTCTATGGAGTGTAAGAAGATTAAATCCGGCAAATCAATCAATACACAATGAAGTAAATCCAGACTGTTGACTGGTGAGACTGGAAGTAAAACTAAAACTCAAGACATATTGACTACATAATACAATCAAAAGATTCACAAGAGAAGATGCTGATGATGGGAAAGATCAAGGGCAAAAAAGGGGACAGTAGTGGCCAAGATGGATGCACTTCATTGCTAAAGTAACAAGTATAAATTTGCAAGAACTTAAACAGGTCTTGAAAGACAGGCCTGGCATGTAAAGTCCTTGAGATCAAGAAGAACTGGGCTTGAGTAAATAACTAGAGAGCAACAGCTGCTGTTGTAAAACATACTGTATTTATTGGTCACTTTCCTGTTCAATTGCATTGCTTCAGTTTATCTTTAGTAAACACATGTTTGGCAAATATATTTTTTAATATTTGGCAAATTATTCCAAAAATAACAAAATTGGGTGTTGGAAGGAAGAAGTATAGTATGGCAATGTAACTTGGACATTTTTTATTTCTGTGTATATTTTGAGTTGACTGTGTAATACTGCTCATCTGGAGGATTTCATGTAGGTTTTGCTTTGTTCAGAATTTTAGTATTGATACCTGAGGTTTATAGTTAAAAGTACATTAGATGTGGAATTAAAATGCAGAACTGTAGCTAGACATTCTTATCAGGGAATGTTCTGAAAAAAACAACCTTGCATTAATTTATTCTTTTGTGGGATTGGCATGCTGTTTTGAAGTGTTCTTTACTGTTTATTTCTGTCAAAAAAGTAACTTTTGTGAACTGGTAGTGTTTACTGCCAGTAAACACTTACGGTTCACAAAAGTTGCTTTTGTTGCTAGTCTTCCCTGGAAAAGAGGCATCATTTTCAGTTTGACCATGGAACAGACTAAGAATTCCACAGTTGGTCCTTCTATCAGCCACAAAAAAGAAAAAAAAATAAGCAACAAGCCTTTGCCACCACAGCAGGCTAGCAATTTCCCATCAGCCACAGTTGTGTGACTGTTGGTCCATTTGACACACCTCAGACCACTCCTATTTTACCATGGATACCTCTGGTGTAGCACCTACAGCTACTGTGGACCTGAGGTTGGCTACACCCTGTGCGGCTGTTGGCATCTCTTCAGTGGGCTAGAGAGAGGCACTCTTGTCTGACCTGGGAGAGGGAACAGGGAAGGATTCCCTGTTGTATCAGAATGCTGTGTCCATCCCTAGGGAAGCTGCTACTTCCATTAGTAACAAGGTCGGCCCCATTTTTCTGGTTAAAAAGAAACAGAAAACCAAGCATGTATCTACTCCTTCTTTGTTTTTATTTTTTTTTTGGATAAGAATAGTTTACTTGGAATGGCTAAGGGTTTATTTCAGGCTACTGCTCATTCTTGTAAAGTATTTTCTGGTAAAAGAGAAATTCCTATTTTCCTGTGCAGATTCAAGATTGTGTATCTGAATGTGAAGATGTAGAGAGAGATGCATGTTTTCCTCTGATTTCTGATTAAGACTGAGGAGAGCTCAGTTTGATTTTTTTCTCTGTGGGTTACTCTTTCTCTGAAACTATTGCTAGAATGTGCCAGTGTTTTCAGTAAAAGAACACTGAGGTTCTCAGTCTCTTAGAAAATACTATGAGTTGTTACATAAGAATTTTCCAGAACCTGCACCCATTCCTCCAGTTCTGTCAGCTTTAGATGTGTGTGTTACTGCCAGCAGTTTTCCTGACACTCAGTCAGGGATCCTAAAAAGGCAGATAAGATGTATAGAAGTTCCTCAGTCTTTTTAGTTTTTATGCACTATCAAACCTGACTCAGCAGCTGTAGCTTTAGTTAATCCCACTGCTACTTAGCACTTGGTTAATTCCAAACCTACTCTTTGTGATAAGAATGTGAAAATTGACAGGTATTGGGGGAAAAGGTATTACAGGTATGTGCTGCTTAATATCTGGGAGAAGTTTTATCCTATAGAATAAGCAGTGCAGACGTTAAGCGAACATCCTATACTTTGTATTGGTCTTTGCTTAACATCCATCTGTATAATGGCTGATTGCATTTACCTCTCCTTAGCACAGTATGGATGGAAATGCAATTGGACATTGTGCAGAAGGATGTTAAGCAGCGCACACCTGGATACTTCTGCAACTTTGATTTGTAGAATTTTGAATCGGCAAGATCATATGTTAAAAGGTTTGTTCTGACAAACTGTGAAAGTGAGGACTGCTTTATCTACAGTTTCCTCTTATGAGGAAAAATCTGCTATAAATAATGTAGTTTCATCTATTGCACAGGTCACTACCCCTTGTTTATAGTGTATGAGTCTGTTAATACTTATTCCAAGGCTACATCACTGGTACTGTTTTTAAAGAGGTTTGTATGGCTGAATTCTCAGAACCTCCCAAATGATGATAAAAATGAGATTTTAAGTTCTTGTACAGAGATTTAGTTTTTATCCCCTCTACTGCAGAGACTATCAAAAAGTGTAATGAAAGAGACACGTTGAGCCAGTGAAACTCTGTCACCTCATCCAATTTTGGTAAAAACATATTAAACACCCTCAACAAAATACAAGTAAACAAAACATTATAAGAAAAAGAAAAAAAGCAATGGGTTTCCAAAAAGAAGTCTCAAACTTCCCAAAATCAAGGACAGTCCAACAAGCCTGAATGATTGTTCAAGAGACATTGTGAACCCCTGCCACCCTAACCCCTTTTTTTCTTCCAGAAAGTATGAATCGCCATTTTTCTCTTTGGCAAGATATAGTTTCAGACAAATGGATTCTGAAAATCATTCATCAAGATTGCAGATTGCAGTGTGAGGAAATTCCTTCTTTGGAAGGGGGTCATTCATTTTCATCCAGATCAGATTATTTTGCTTCCTTTGGTGGTTTGTCTTATGCTGTCCCAAAGAATGATGGAACCAGTTCCTCCTTCCCAGGAGGGGAAGAGTTTTTACTCATAGATATTCCTAGTGCCAAAATTAAGAAAATTCTTGGAGCCCAGTTTTGGGTCTTTCTTTCTTAACCTAGTTTATGATAGTACCCATATTCAAAATATTACTTTACAACCGGCTTACCTCTTCTTCCTCATTCAAGATGTTCTTCATCTCACATTGCTGCAGTCCTAACACTTGGGTAGTCCGCTGTCCCTCGGTCGGCCCGAATATCAGAGTATAAGGCTGACGTCGGTCAAGGCGCATTTGACTGACATCAGAACGTCAGGGTACAAATGCGCATGACCGACGTCATATCCTCAGTCTTTTTTGCCGCATGGTCCGATGCAGAAGCAGTGTTGCAAGTGCCGTTCGTTCTGAAATTTTCGGAGTTTCAGACCGAAGTCAGAGTTGGTTAAGTACCCGTTGGGAATATTTTGGTTTTTCTTGCCTCAGTGGTTTACCGGATGTCAGAAAAAGTGAATAACTGTATTTCTTGTGGGAAACAGATACTGCATAGGGATTACCATAATTTGTGTATACCTTGTTTGGGACCTGAGCACGGCGTTGTTGGGTGTCGCTTTTGTGCTAGGTTCAATAAGCACTATAAAGCGAAGGTTGGATTGTGCCAGGTTGCTCGTTGGGAAGCGGTGCAATTACAATATGCCGTCGGATGCTCCGAGCCGGGCTTCCTCAAAGAAGCGCAAGGACAAGGCAGTTAAACCTAGGTTAGAGGAGTCGTCCGAACCGGACGCCGGTTCTTTAGAGGCGTCAGTGGAACCGGTGGTTCCGACGGAGGCCTCTCTGGAGTCCCAAGGGGAAACTTTGTTTTTACAGGATGTGGCCTCCCAGGAGGCAGGTCAGGCTGTAGGGGCTTCTCAGATAACTGTACTCCCTTCCCTTCCTAAGGTGTCTAGGCCCTCTCTTTCTGCTTCCAAGGCTTCTCCTAGAGGCAGGTCTAGTTTAGCTTCTGTGGGTATCACACCTAGTTCTTCAGGTTCTGTGCCCAAGAAGCACATGCTTAAAATGGCAGAAGATTTAATTACTTTAATTAGAGGCTCTATGCCCCCTCCTGATAAGAGGCCTAGGATGGAACCAGTGTTGGGGGATTATGAGCAGGCTTCAGATGTGTCTGAGTCTTCGGCTGAAGACTTGCAGGAGTATTCTCATTATTCTGATTCTGATGTGGATGATTCTACTCCTTCTGCTTCTCCTCCTGAGGATTTTTCTTTTTCAGAGACCCTTCACTCCATGAGAGAGCATTTTAAATGGGAAGGTCAGGACTTCTCTGATTCCAGGAAAAGGCTTAGGGAATTTTGTTTTACCCCAGCATAGGCCTTTGGCTATACCTCCTGTTCTGAATGTGGTGGAAGATGTGTTTGCAGAGGCTTCTCTTAATCCTGATTCTTTGCCTCCTGCTCCTGTTAAACCAGATAGGTATTACAGGGTGCCTGAAGCTCATAAGTATCTTTTTAAGAGTCCTAGGGCTGACCCAGAAACTGTTAGCTAGGGGCCTAAGGGTGTTAAGGCTTCTGTTGTCAAGAATCCGGTTCCTGCAGATAAAGAGGCCAGGGCCTTGGATAGATGGGGAAAGAAAGTTTATACTTCTTCCACTCTAGCCATGAGAGCTTTGAATTGCCAGTTTCACATGTTGAAATATCAAAATTATCTCCTTTCACAGTTGAAATCTAAGGTTGATGCTCTGGCGGAAGGTATTGATGGTAAGGAGTTACAAGATTTAGTGCATGTTTCTGAACAGGTGGGTAAGCATTCTTTGCAATGTGGTTTTGATGCTGTACAGGCCTCATCTAGAGTGGCTGCCACTGGGTCAGTTCTTCGCAGGCATGCCTGGCTGAGGGATCAAAATTTATCTGACCATGTTAAAACTAGGATTTTGGATGCCCCTTTGCAATCTGATGTCTTGTTTGGTTCTCCTGTTGAGGCAGTTTTAAAGAAAATGGAAGACAAGGCTAAGTCTATGCAGACTGTTAAAGATTTTTTGCAGGTTCAGCCTCCAAAGTTTAGTAGAAATTGGCCTTCTAAGGGGTGGATGTATCCTTCTTATGATTCCCAGTCTAGGGGTAGATCTAGACGTGGCAGGGGCAGAGGTCAGGGCTCTTTCAGGCCTAGAACAGGGAGTTCTCCTGCACAGTCTTCGGGTGAGGGCAGGGGTCTGTCCTTTCGTAAACAGACCCAATGACCTACCTTTTCAGCTGCCAGAACCTTCTCGCCTGGCAGCACCTTTGGGAGGAAGGTTGGCACTTTTCAAAGAAAATTGGAGTTTGATTACCCAAGACAGATGGGTATTGGATATCATACATCACGGTTACAGGTTTTATTTCCATACCTTGCCTCCTTTCAAAGGCATGCCAGACATTCCTCCTCAACAAAGAATAGAGGCTCACAAGCAAATTTCTCTGTTACTCCAGATAGGGGCCATACAGCCGGTTCCTATGCCAGAAAGGGGCCTAGGATTTTATTCTCGCCTGTTCCTGGTACCAAAAAAGGGGAACATGTGGAGACCAATTTTGGATTTATCTATCCTCAACACTTATCTGGACATTCCCAAGTTCAAAATGTTGACGTTACAACAGCTTTTACCTCTGCTGGGCAAGGATCACTGGATGGTAACTTTGGATCTCAAGGAGGCCTACCTTCATGTTCCTATCAGGCTAAGTTGCAGGAAGTATCTGCGTTTTCGGACTGGGACTTCTCACTATCAGTTCTCTGCATTGCCCTTTGGCTTTTCTACTGCGCCCAGAGTATTTACGAAAGTTCTGGCTCCAGTGATAGCTTTCTTCAGGCTAAAAGGAATACAAATCTATCCTTATTTGGACGATTGCCTGATTCTGGCTCAAGGAAGGGACGAGCTTCTTTGTCATTTGGAATATGTGATAGCAGTGCTAAGATGCCTGGGGTATTCTGTGAACGAAATAAAGTCCAGTCTAGTACCCTCTCAAGACATGTGCTTTCTGGGTGTAAGACTGAATACAGCATCCCAGATGGCCTTTCTAACCCCGGACAAACAAAAGAATCTTTCCCTTTACTTCCATCATCTATCTCTTCAGTCCGGGCTGACTGCAAGGACAGTCCTTCAAGCCTTAGGGTTCATGGCATCTTGTATTCTGGTGCTTCCCAATGCCAAACTGCATATGAGGAAGTTGCAATGGTATCTCAAAAATGTATGGACACAGCACTGCCAGGATCTGGACACTGTCATTCAAATAATACCTTGCATTTAAAAGGAATATGTGTGGTGGGCTCAGGAATGTCACCTAAACAAGGGACTCTCTGTGACCCGGCCAGAGGCGAGTCAAATTTTAACGACAGATGCCTCGGACAAAGCTTGGGGAGCTCATCTAAACGGAAAGTGGATACAAGACAAGTGGCCTGTCAGACTACAGCATCTACATATCAACTTGAAGGAGATGTTAGCAGTCCAGTTTGCATTAATAGCTTTCAAGGATTTATTTCTTCCAGGGCAGGTGTTGATTCTAACAGACAACACAACTGTCATGTGGTATATCAACAAGCAAGGGGGAACACATTCTTATCCTCTATGCAGGCAAGCAATGATTTTGTGGGAGACTGCTCTCAGTTTACAACTAAGTCTTCAGGCAAGGTTTTTGCCGGGAGCACAGAACTCCTTAGCAGATGTGTTAAGCAGACAAATCATGGATCCCCACGAGTGGAAACTGGATCTTCATGTATTTCAGAAATTGACAGTGTCCTGGGGAACTCCAGACATAGATCTGTTCGCTTCTCCACTAAACCACCAGCTGCCAAAGTTTTGCACGAAGAGGTTTCATCCCACAGCTTGGAAAGTAGATGCTCTTTCTTTCAGTTGGAAAAATCTTCATGTGTATGCCTTTCCACCTCTGCCTCTCCTCCCAAAGGTACTTCTGAAGGTCAGACAGGACAAGCCAAGGATGATTTTGATAGCTCCAGATTGGCCTCGACAGCACTGGTACCCATTACTGAGAAGTCTAGTACGGAAGCCTCCATGGCCTTTGCCTTTGATTCCACATCTGTTGTCCCAGGAGGACAGTCATTTGCTCAATGTCAAACTTCACTCTCTTCACCTAACAGCCTGGCATATTCTGTTTTGAACCATAGAGGGTCTCAACTTCCACAAGTTTTGAATGTGATTTTGGAAGCTAGAAGGCCTAGTACAAGGAAAGTGTACGCAGATAAATGGAAGAGATTTTTATTTTGGAGTGCAGCTAAGGATTTGGATGTTTCTGAGCCTGATTTAAGTGTGGCTCTTCAATATCTTACTGAGTTATTGGACAAAGGTTTGTCCTTCTCTTCTATTAAGATTCATGCTGCAGCAATTTCAGCTCACTACGATTGTGACCCACCATTGTTTTCTCATCCTTTGTTCAAGCAATTTCTTAGAAAGGCAAAGAATATAAGACCCCCACGAAGGGCTCCTACTCCTGCTTGGGATCTCAATTTTGTGTTGGAGAAACTCACTCTACAACCTTTTGAGCCTGCAGCTACTGCTGAGTTGAAATATTTGTCATGGAAGACTGCTTTTTTGTTGGCCATTACCTCTGCAAGAAGGGTTTCTGAATTGCAGGCCCTTATGGCAGTTGAGCCTTTCTTAATTTTCCATAAGGATAGGGTATCTTTACGTACTAATCCTTCCTTTATGCCTAAAGTGGTTTCTAGTGTGGCTTTAAACCAAACTATTCATTTGCCTACTTTTTATGCAAATCCCCAAAATAAAGGGGAAAAGATTTTGCACACTTTAGATGTACACAGGCAGTTGCAATATTATTTGGACAGAACTAAAGGATTCAGACAATCTCAGCAGTTATTAGTTTCTTTTGCTTTGTGCTCTCAGGGCAAGCCGTGTCAAAACAAACTATTTCTAAGTGGATTGGATTTTGCATTGCTTTCTGTTATTCCCATCATGGCAAGAGATTCCAGCTGGGATTAGGCCTCATTCCACTAGGGCTACTGCCACTTCAACAGCTTTTTTGAGAGGGGTGGCTACTAAGGATATTTTGGAGGCAGCCACTTGGAGTTCAGTGCATACCTTCTCTAGGCATTACCATCTTCCACTGTACTCTAAATCCAGGGCTGGTTTTGCCACTGCTGTGTTGCAGGGCATTTTGGCAGCTCCTGCTTCATTATAGTTTAGCCATCCTCCCTTACCTCTGCTTTGGGATTCTACCCAAGTGTTAGGACTGCAGCAATGTGAGATGAAGAACATAGTACAGTTTTGTACCTACCATAAATGTAGATGTTAGATCCACATTGCTGCAGTCCACCCTCCCTCCTTCCCCTCTGTAGTTTGAGGTGGTTGTGTGGGTTGGGTTATCCATCTGAGGTATATTGTATGTATTGTATATTTTGTATATATTGTACATATTTTTGGTGTTAGGCTGGTTGGTTGTTTAGTTGTTGTCTATGGGGTTTGACCTTTCTTTTTAGGGTCTTCTGACATCTGGGGCAAGAAAAGACTGAGGATATGACGTCGGTCATGCGCATTTGTACCCTGACGTTCTGATGTCAGTCAAATGCGCCTTGACCGACGTCAGCCTTATACTCTGATATTCGGGCCGACCGAGGGACAGCGGACTACCCAAGTGTTAGGACTGCAGCAATGTGGATCTTCGAACATCTACATTTATGGTAGGTACAAAACTGTACTTTTCCTGGCAACACTAGTCTTAAAAGGTGTTTATCATCACATCCCTATTCTTCAGGACTTGAGATGTTTCTTAATGTGATCCAAACACACAAAACATTATCAGTTCTCTGCTTTAACTTTTGGACTATTCACTGCACCAAGTGTGTTCACAAAATGTCTAGCTCTAGCGCATTCCAAGCTACAGGGTATCTACATGTTTCTATATTTATAATTGCTGCATGATCCATATAAATTCACTTTAGAGTGGTTAGTGTTTTAAATAAGAATGATAGGGTGGTGATGTTGTTTTACACACTGAATGCATTAAATAAAACTGGATAAATTATTTTCATGCAGATAGTTATCCGGGTCTAAATTACATTGTTGATATTAAACCTATCCTTAAGAAGACATCTCTGTACATTTAGTTAATCATTTATTTGTGTAATTACCATAATTGTGTTAATGAATTATTTTGGCTGTACTCTGGTATACAGATATTGTTTTTATGTATTTAAGAATGTTTAGAATATCCAAACAAAAGCACAAGAAAAAGTGGAGTCAATGAATTCTTTTCATGAACCTTTAATACCACAGGTTAAGTGCTTTCGGCCAAAAACGTTGGCCTTCTTCAGAATCCTGTTTTCTTTTGCTGGTTTCTTCTTGTGTTTTTGTTTGAATTTGTGTTACGTTACACAAGCTTGAGATATCTGGGGCAGTTTTCTTTTCAATGTTTAGAATATGTTTTAATATAAGCATTGAAAGAGTTTCTCAAAAGGGTTGCTATTAAATATGTTTTTGTCACATTTTGAGGTGGCAGAGATCCACTGTGTTGTGTTTTGGATTGTTTTTCATTTGAAACTCTTTTTAGCTGTCTGGATCTGATTTTGTTCATTTGCAAATCCCTTACATAAGTTGGAATTCCAAGAAAACATTCAAAAGGCTTAATGAAAAGTTTCCCATTAGCAATAAATGTTTCAATTTGTCTTTGGAAGCCTGCAGCTGAGGACTCATTTTTTTGTGTTTCCATGGAGACCAGCTGATAATATGACAATAAAAAGCCAGAAGTCTGGTTACTTCAAGGCTAAAAATTGTTTTCTGAAAGCATGTCTGTTGTTTTTCACATCTGCGAGAGGAATAAGCAAGCAGTAATGCCTGACAGGGTGTATGTTAATGTGTAATTAATATTCATCCAGGGGTGGTTATAATGCCTGACACCTCAGGCTGTAATATATGTTAATAGTGTTGGAGGAATAATTTTACATCAAAAATATATAAAAACATATGTTGAGGTAAGAGGTTGAGACTTTATGTAGACCTCTTAACTGCTGCTACTGCTGCCAGGGATCATTCTCACTCTTCAATCTGTCTCATGCATGCACTCTCACTCAGACAGAGACACACACACTCTTTATTTTAATTTTTTTTTATTTGTTACTTTACACTCATTAAACAGCAGAAGCCATGCTTAGTGAGTGTAAAATAGTGGCTCAGTTGATCTCACTGTTCACTCTCTCTCTCATGCACATGAAGACACACACACACACACAAACACTCTCTCTTCTGCTTTGAGGCACACATACATATATACACAAAGTCTCTTCTGTTTTCTTGCACGCATTCACTCACACTCAGAAACATAAACACACTCATACACATACATACACTTTTTTCTGTTTTTTTTACAATTGCTAAACAGCAACAGCACTGCTTAGCAAGCATAAAATAATGGCTAGATTGACACACACACACACACACACACACACACACACACACACACACACACACACACACACACAGCTTTTTAATTTTCTTTAGTTTTTGTACATTTTACACTCACTAAACAGCAAGCAGAAGTGCTGCTTAGCAAGGATAAAATAATAGAAGCCATTAACGGCTAGATTGATACACACACACTTTTTTTTTACATTTCGCACGCGCACACTTTTTTTGCATTTCACACTCACTAAACTGCAAGCAGAAGCACTACTTAGCAAGGATAAAATAATGGAAGCCATTAGTTTTTTTTTCTGTCAGAGCTCCGTGACAGCTGGATATGCTGCCATGAAGTGGTGCACTAATTTTTCAGCGGGCATTACTTCTACATTAATACCCTGCTGGGGAACGTTTGTTCTCCAATCAGGGTGCTGATGTAAAGTTTGCCCATTCTCTAAAGATAAATGAAGAACAGACACCAATTAGTGTAAGTAGAAGCACAGGTGATAATGTGTCGTAGCATGGATAACCTCACTTTTAGGTTAATTAAGGTCTCTATTTGCAGCTGTCTGTCTGGAGCAATTGTTCCTATTAGAGGATTAAAAGTCATTATTTGAAGATGTGCACAGTTTTGCGTGTTTATATTAACAGGTTATGGTGATATTATTTAGGAGGTTGCTTGTGGTTTTTCAATAAATTAAAAAGTCTTGTAAAATATAGCATAGTTTCTAATGTTGAGAAGAAAACGACTGTATAAAGGATTAACCTGCCAAACATTAGTGGGTGCATGCATCACAAAAGCTGGAAATAGACATTAAAATAAGCTGTCATATATATACTAGGTGGGAATAATGACTTCTTATCATAATTATGACACTTTCCATATTATCTTGGAATGTGAATGGTTTCACATGTATAGATTAAAAACATGCAGAATGCAAATAGCAATGGTACATATGACACTTTTGGAAAGAACTGAACATGTGAATTTGATAAAGAAAGGATTTCAGGATGGATATTAAGCAGAATATCAGGGATAAAGGAAAAGAGAAGTACTGGTATTAATTGCTAGAGGTGCTCCAGTAGGGGTAGAAGTGAAGGATAAGGTAATAATGACAGATTTGTGGTAGTAAGGGATAAGGGTTATGCTGTCATGTATTCATATTCTAACTATAACTTCTATTATGAAGCTTAAAAATTTTGAGGGAGAAATGATCCTCTTTTAGCAAGGAATATTACTTATAGGTGGGGAATGGAATTTGAGTTGCAACACTGTCAATGTACCTGGGTGTGCCTAAAAGGAAAAACATATCGAAAGAAGGTAATTTTTGAAAGAAATTTATGAAAATGTTTTGTGTGGAAGACGTGAATTCAGTAGTAGGAATTCTAGAGAATTTACATATTATTCCCCAAGGTTCAACCACTGGGCTAGATTAGACAAAAATTATATTTCACATGGCCATGTGCATTTAATTGAGAACTGTGACATAAATCCAATAACTATTCCAGATCCCGCACCAATAATTACCAAGATAAAAATTCTGGGTAGTGAAGTAAAGATGAGATGGAAATTATTCAGGAGTTGTTAGGGAAGATGGAAGATAAACCATACATTATATCTAGTGAGTGGGATAAACTGAAAGTGGAGTTTAAACATAACAGAGAGATATAGTTAAGAAGTAACAAGAATTATTTAGAGGGGCTGACAAAGGTTAAAATATTTAAGGAAGAGGGGAATCTCTCAGAACAAGAAAAGGAACAACTGCAGAGTTCAAAAGAAACTAAAGGAGTACCTGCATAATATGCATGAATTTAAAAAGATTGCTGTCTAGCAACTGGTTTTGCTAACTGCAGAGCAAAACACTTTTGATGCAACAATTTAGGCAACAGAAAGTAGAAAAGGTTGTTACCAAACATGGGGAGTATATACCAAGAAAAATAAACAGAGATCCTGTAGCGGTATTAAAATATTTCGGAAGTTTTATGAAAATTTGTATAAAGCAGAGAAATGGGGAAATCGAGAGAAAACAGAAATGAAGTGTTTATGGAAGACTTAAATTTGCCAAGGTTAAAGGTCTATGAGGCTCAACAATTCACAGTTAAGATAGGAGGAGATAAGATAAAATGGTGATGTATAAGCTGTCTGCAGCAAAGTCTTCAGGAATAGATGGTATTCCAGAGGAAGTTTGGATGGTAGGAGGGAAGAAGGTGATAAATATCTGGAAGGTTTTCTTTAGCAGTATTTAAAAAGAAGGGAAGCACGGACATCCTGGAAAAACACTGTGATGGCTGTAATACTTGGATGATACAGACCCTTCAAATCCAGGTTCATATAGGCTCATTTCAATTTTAAACCATAATTATAAAGTGCTTATGTTTATAATGGCTAAAAGAATGGAATAGGGGGTGACAAAATTGACAGATATGGGCCACGTGGTTTTGAGGAAGGGAGGCAAACATTTGACAAATTAATATAAAAATGATTATCCAGGTGAAAGAAGAATGCAAAGAAATACTGTTGTTGGTGGGTATTGATGTAAAGAAAGCATTCGACAGAAATAGCTAAGATTTTGAGTAGGGTAATGGACACATTTATATTTCCTTTTACAATAATATGGTTAATTAAGAGACTGTGAGGGATTGGAGGCAAAAATCACCGTAGGAGGGTTCCTCATGGATAAGTTGTGTCTGAACATCAGACTCGGGCAACGGTGCCCTCTTCCCAATTTGTTTGCAATATATTTGGAACCATTGGCAAAAAAAATAAGGGACTCAGAAAATCAGTGATATAATTGATATGGTATTCAAGAAAAGTTGACTTGTTATTTGCAGATGATATTATTTTGTAGCTGATACAACCAGAAAGGACATCTCCGTGTTGTGAAACATTCCAAGAGCATTCCAGTTTTTTTTCAAGATGTAAAATTAATGAAGATAAAACAAAGGTTATAGTTGTAAATTATGTATCCATGCATGAATTAGTTCAGCAATACTCATATATTTGGGGACACAAGTTGTGATGATATGGGCAAGTGTTAGTATAGCCAGCTAGAGTTGTGTAAAGAATGATATGTCCTTTGAATATCAAACTGATTTATACAAAATGCTGGTGTTATAAATGTATTAGAACTTTGTCATTTGTATATTAAACTGAATTTGTGCAGATGCTTGTGCTGGAAATGTATTTATGAGCTTTGCTTGTGTTGAAATATATCAACAGTGCACCCTGCTGAAATGAAGAGAAATGTACATGCATTATTGTAGCTGAATTAAATGTATATGTTTTAATGGAGGATGCTGGAACATCAGAGGTTAACTATAAGAAGAATAAGGGAAATGCAGATGAGCTGTTAAACCATTAAAAGGTACCCCACAGTGCTGAATAGGAAAGGAGACAGAGTCTGGGAAAGAGCCTTTGCCCATTAGCTTAGTAAAAAGAGGGGAGGCCTCAGGCACTACCTTAAACATTTGGATGTATATTGTGGCCATCTATGCCAATTCGTGTCCCAGTTTCAAAGGGGAATAATGTGAGAACCTAGAGTCAGGTGGCCTGATGAGGTCATTCTGCCAGCCCTCTTGGAAATTATATTTTAGATATTACAAAGAGAAATCTCTGAGTATTCTGTTTGGGAAGCTTGATGAGAAAGACCCTCACCCACAGCATCTTGCCTTGTGGTAGTAAGTAGCTTAACTAGGAAACACATTATTTTAGTCTCAGTCAGGAATATAGTGAGTCTTAGTTTAGATATTGTTTTTCTTTAATTCTCTGAGTCTGTCCATCAGTCTTCTTTTCAATATTTCCTGTGATCTGAACTATGTGGTTTACTGTGAATAAATATTCAGTATTTTCATGCACTTTTATTATTAAAATTATTTAAAACTTTTATTGTGGCTGGTCCTGTAGAAAGTATCTAACCTTGGAGAGTGCTTATATTTATTTGGTGACACTGTGTGGGCAACTCCAGAAAGCCTAATCATCTTGTTGAACTACTACCCTTTGTATTAATATTAATATTACACAGTACCTTATAGTCTGAGCAAAGCTGATAGAGCGGGTAATCTATGCCAGCCTTTCCCAGTGTGTGTGTGAAAATTAAATCTTTGAGAGTGTGTGTGTGTCAGCTGCTTGGGGCAGGGACACGAAGCACTGGGTTTACAGAGAGGGTGCTGGAGGTCTTGTTACATTCGACTGAGGACCTGACCCTACCGGTGTACCTGTGGGGAGTCTTATTGGGGACCTGGAGGGTAACAGATATAGAGACATCCAGACCCAGGGCTGTGTGTGTTCCTTGTGTTTTCTTAATGGAAGTTGTACTTGATTCAGAGAGGTCCGCATCTGGGAATACTGAGTGTATCTATTTTTATTCCAAGTGTACATCACTCTCCAGTGTCACTGGCGAGGATTCAGGCTCCTTGATTACTGACCCAGCATGGGGACGACAGATATTGGTGGCCATCACATATTGGTAGCAGTGGCGGGCATCACACAAGTGTTTAGGAGTACTGGGTTAAAAAGTATTCTGCTATGGCCACTAAGGATATGTGGGAAGAGACTAAACAAAAAATACAAAAAATGACAAACTGAAAGCTCTTGGCTATATATCTGGATAGCAGGATACAAGCAGTGAAAATGTTTTAGTTCCTTTAGTTTTACATATAGGTCAGGCATATTTTTATTAGCCAGAGGACAACTTGTGGGTAGTAATAAATAGTTGAAGGATTTTATCTGGGAGGGGCAGAGGCCAAGAGTCAAGTGTGTAAGTTGATCCTTCCAACAGAACTGAGGTTTAGGATTATTTGATTTGAATGGATATTTTAGAGCTGCACAGTTAAGGTTCTTATACCTAACATAAGCAGAAAGCTACAGTTTAAAGTAGAAAGGATGATGGTGATGCAGATAATGGTGATGCAGAGAGTTAATTCAAGAAATAAGGAAAGAGTGGGATTTTGGATGCAGATCCTTAAGGAGAATAACAATAATCCTACAGAATATTATATTCATAAAGTAGCAGAAAGTATACTAAGAACTAAGCCAATAAGAGAATGGATGAAGATGATTCTGCTGATAAGATTGACTGCAAAAAGGGTAGAGAGAACAGACAAGAGGGGTGATGAGTCTCTTTTTCTGGAAGAAGCTGACAAAGGGACCAAGGTATTGGGAACAAATAATTAGAGAAAGTTAATAGAATAGGAAGAGGCAAAAAGACATTTGGATTTCAGGATAAAGATTGCATTCCCTGTCAAAGACTGATATCAGAGTATAGCCAAAGAGAAAGTGATAGGAGAATCCTAAATGAAAGACCTGCACTCGAGTATTTAGCTGAATCTAGTAGAAAAGTTGCTATTAAAAATGGATGATTATTAGGGCATATAAAATATTGCACAATAATAAAAATCAATCGGACGAAGTCAGAAAAGGTTGGGAAGAAATATTAAATAAGCAATTCACAAAGAAACAATGGGAGGACATGTGTATGGCTCCCAAATATGCAACAAAATCTAGAGTTCTTAAGATTTTTGTCTGGAAGTGTTTGCATTGGTACTTTTATATCCCAAACAGAATTCAAAGAAATTGTCCTCATGTAGATGGCAAATGTTGGAGGTGTAATTGGGTAGAAAGAGGTTCCTGGGAACACATGTTTTCAGAGTGTAATGAATTAGCAGACTTTAAAAACTTCCCTACAGAGTACTCTGGGTGAGTAAATGAGTTTAACAAAGGAAATTATTTTTTGAACTGGAGTACAGATTCTGAATTGCCTAGGCATAGTAAGGCCTTATTAATTCTGGTGGCTGCTAAAAGCAATTACTAGAAAATGGAAATCAAAGTCTAAGCCAACCACACATGAAGTAGTGAAGATTATAACAGAAATAAAACAGGAAGTGGGGTCTGTACGAAAGGGTAGAAGTAAATTACATAGAACAAAATAGAAATTGTGTGAAAAGTACATGCATAAAAATGTTTTGGTTTAGGAGAAGCAGGGACTGAACTGTATATGTAATGTTGGTTTGATTATACTGTATTGAACAATGTATGTGATGTTTGTAAATACGAAATTATTAATATGGATTG
This sequence comes from Protopterus annectens, assembly GCF_019279795.1. NCBI lineage: Eukaryota > Metazoa > Chordata > Ceratodontiformes > Protopteridae > Protopterus > Protopterus annectens. The sequence continues at coordinate 1,023,566,454 of NC_056731.1, read as the reverse complement.
ATTATTTTTATAGAAAATGTTAGTTTGCCTATGTCAATAAATGTGTTTAAAAAAAGTCTTGTCTTGACTTCTTACAGGATTGTGTTCCTGGGATGTCAATTAGATAGCTCAGTTCAAAGGGCTTTTCTTCCACTGGAAAAAAATAGAAATATATCTACAAAAATTCTGTTTTCCACTCAGACTTCAGTCCCTGTAAGGGAGTACCCCAGGATTTTGTCTCATGGCATCTGTGATTCTCATGAGACCCCTGGCAAGACTGGACATGAGAAAGATACTGTGCTATCTGAAATATTTGTTCCCAGCATCAACACCCTCTCTTCCCAAATATCCACATATACAGTGCTGAAGTTTGTGTGTGGAGTACCTCAAGTAGACTGCTTTACCTTAACTCTGGACAGTCAGTTGGCAAGATTTTGTTCCAGCAACCCATGCAAGAAGACTTGGAAGACAGAGATGCCTTTTTTGCCTTGGACAGGAATATTCATTGTATGCTTTTCCACTAATATCCACGGTACTTAGATTCAAAGGTTTTTACTAGGCTAACGACCACAAGGGCCTTTTTAAACCTAGCCATGTATCCCAAATCTCTGACAAGTTCTGATACCCTTGATAAGTGTATGCATAGACCTGAAAGATGAACCATTTACAGGTAACTTGTGTCCATTAGAGACATAGGTGCCAAACCAGGGATGATTTTCTGCTTTCCCATCCAGTTGTCCAAGTTGCACTTGACTTTGGTTAGGAAGGAACTCTGCTTCATAAGGATGGGGAGCCTGTTCCATAGATGGGGAAGTCTCTGGGATACATAACTATCTGTCCAACAGGTCCTGTTTATATCACAGGCAAGGTTTACGTCTTTAGAACGGGTAATTCTGGTGCAGTTTGTTTTGTAGGTATGCAGGAGGTCCATCAGACTGGGATCTGACAATGCCCAGTATGCCAGGCATAGATCTCCCCTCAAAAACCTGTAGGAGACTGAATACAGGGATAGGGCCTTGAGGCGTTCTGCATAGGAAATTTTACTTACTCCCTGTATTCTTTTAGTGAGGAACCTCTGTGGCTGTTCCAGTTGTTGGATATGCCTGGTTAGGTACATACCAAAGGGGGCATTTTACTCCATGATAGGCCTGATGAATGCCGAATACAGTGGAACAATGACTTCCTTGGACTTGGATGCCATACCTTTGTTTTTAAGTTGCACAGCATAAAATGATTTTCTCACCACTGTAGACACATGATGATCAAAGGCTAGATTACTATCTGTGTGTACCTAAGTCCCTGACTACTTGGGTCAACTCTAACAGGTGTGTTGTCAATATGGTAGTTACCAGGGATGGATGACTTCCCAAAGGATACTGTTGTACATTTCTTGGCATTTAGTTTTAGTCCATGGCTCTGCCACCAGTTGCTTATCTGTGTCGGCCTCTCCGGGAGAACATTTGTGTCAGTGTGAGATTCATTGACCGCTCCTAATTTACAATCATCTGCAAATTTAGTCAGCCAGAGACCACTGACATTGGCCTTGACTTCTGAGACGTAAATGCCAAAAAAGAGCGGTTAAAGAACTGAACCTTGAAAGACTCCACTTGTGAATGACCTCTTTGTAGAGGTGGACTCCCCACTTCTAACTTCCTGGGTCCTATCTTTGAGCCAGTTGGGTATCCACCGGGTGACATATGGGTTTGTACCTAACATCTTGAGTTTGTCAACAATGCCTGAGTTGGGTATTGTCAAATGCCTTGGCCAGGTCAAGGTAGGCAGTGTGAATGATTTTGCCCTCATCCATTGCTTTGCTGACCTTCTCAAAGAAGTTCACCACCTCGAGTAGACATGATATGCCCTTGACAAAATCAAACTGGGTTGGGTACAGTGTCTGGAGGTTTACTGTGTCTCTGTTGATCATCTCCATGATAATTCTTTCCATGGCTTTACATACAAGACTAGTGAGACTTATGGGTCTGTCATTTACAGGGTCTGTAGATGGCGCACCTTTGTGCAGAGGGATGACTGTTGCCTTTCTTCATTCATGAGGCACAAAGCCTGTTTGGAGGCTACAGTTAGAGTAATTCCAGTGACCCTGATAGGTCATGTTTCATGCTATTTAGAAGACATCCTGGGATATTGTCTGGGCCCATTGATGCAGTGTTCTTGGTCTTGGAGAGAGTATTATGAACCTGTTCCCTAGTGATAGTAGGGGGAGGTGTATAGGTTCATAGATTGGTGCTAGGCTATCGGCCCTAGGGCCTATACAAGCCTAGTCATAACAATTCCCTGGATATTTCTTCCCACAATATTTACTGGACCCCTGTCTAGCCCAGGTGACTGACGTGATCCCTGGGGTGAATTTCCTATCACCCATCCAATCATCAAAGTTCCTTTTGAAGAGGCCAAGGAGGCACTCTGCTTGACATGTATGGGCAGTCTATTCCAGAGTATGGGGAGTCTCTGGGTCAGGAACCTATCCCTCCAGCATGTTTTGTTCATTGTGATGACAAGGTTTAGATCCCTGGAGCATGTGGCTCTAAGGGACTGGGATTTCTTTAAGTGGAGCATGTCCACCAGCTCAGGGTTTGACATGTATGACAGGGTATGTTAAGCAGAGATCGCCTCGGAGTAGACCATATGCCACAGAGTATAGCTGGAGTTTTTTTATTTGGTCAGTATATGGCATCTGCTTTAGGCCTGTGATTCTTTTAGTGAGGTATTTCTGCGGCCTTTCCAGCTGTTGCAGATGTCTTGTGAGGTACATACCACAAGGGGTGTTGCACTCTAGAATGGGTCTAATGACGGAGGAGTACAGTGGGACAATGACCTCCTTTTTTCTGGATGAAAAGCCCTTAGTGATGAGGTGTGCCACATAGAAGGATTTCCTGACTGTTGTGGCGATGTGGTTATCGAAGGTGAGGCCACTGTCCACCTGTGTCCCTAAGTCTCTCATCACACTTTCGGTCTTTAGTGTACTGCCACCTATGTGGTAATTCATGGGTACATGTTTTTTCCCAAAGGGGATAACTATACATTTCTTGGCATTAAGCTTGAGCCCATATTTGATATTTCCTGAGGGAAGGTTAAGGGGAGAGAGAGGTAAATATGGAGCTGAATTTATCAGCCAGGAGGTTTGCTCTGTCTTCTGGCTCAGTATAGGTGACTCCATTTACAATGAGCTCTGCACACAATTGTGTATTGCCTTTGAGGTTGTGGACATAGCTAAAGAATGCTTTGTGGTTGTCCTTGGCCTGGGAGGTTAAACTTACCACAAATTTAGCTTTGGTAGACTTTATCCTCTGAGTTGTTTGTTTAGTTTGAGAGTACTTTTATCCTGTTGGGTGCTGCACCTCCTAATTTTTGCCATGATTTTCTTCCTCCTGTTATACAGCCTATTAATTTTGTGATTCCACCAGGGTGGCTTGTTTTTTGAGTCAGTTATGTACTTCATCCTGGTGGGGTACAGCTGCCTCTATGCAGCTATTAACATGCTTGTACAGGGTTACTGTGAACAGTTCTGCATAGGCAGCAGTGTTCTCAGGTTTTATGGGGGCTTGAAATTTTGCCAGATTCTCACTTAATAGCAGGAGGCTAGCCTTAGAATAGTTCCTGAATATTACAGGTTTAACTGGGGTTCCAGGTTTTATTTTTACTTCAAAGTTGACCATTTTGTGGTCTGACCTTACCAGGGAAGGTATTACATTAGGGGGTATGCAGCATTCTCCCATATTTGTGAGGACCAGATCCAGTACGGTTGCACCCCTGGTTGGTGTATTGACTATGTGGTCAACTGAGTTTGTGTTTCCAAAATCCAGGAATCTCTGTGCATGTACGTTTGGTGTCATATAAGATTCCCAGTTAATAGAGGGGTAATTACAGTAACCCATGAATATAGTATTGGGTTGGATGGTTAGTGTTTGTAATAAGTTTAAATATATGGTATAGGTTTCCTGGGTCATGGAGGGGGACCTATCGCTTGCAAGAAAGTGGTTTTGAATTTTGCCTGTGGTGATTTGAACATGGAGAAGCTCAAGTGCATTGTCCTGTTTGACCAGTCTTGAAGTGTATTTATTTTTGATTTAAATAGAGATACCTCCACCTTTAGTCCCTGCCTGTGAAGTAGCTGGCCTAAATGTGTGGAAGGCATTATAACCTTGCACTGTAGGTGTGATCTCCGTAGATTTAAATCATGTGCCAGTGACTGCACAGAGATCAGCATTCTCTAGGGTAAAGAGAGCTTCTAGGGAGTGGAGTTTTTTGTTTAGACTCCTAGCATTGAGCAGTAAGTAATACTTTTAGATTTTCTTAGTTTTGATTTGATATGACAGAAGTACTTTCAGTTTAGCATTGCCTAAAAAAGGCACTATGGGGGATGACAATGTTTTAGCTTATAATTTTAGAAAAACCACTGCTGAGGTGGAATTCACCATAAACTCTTTATTAACAAATAAAAATTACTTGATTGAGCGCTTTCTTCCCTTTACATAGGGATTTCATCAGAATCAAAAAACAATCCCATTGTCCTTCTTTTATACCATATGACTATGACATCATAGTAAGTCAATATTTAAAACCTCTTGACAACAATACAAGACATTTTAAACTCTATTAAAAATGTGTAATAACATAAATTACATTAATTATTTAAAATCTTTCTAAAACTATTACAACAATCATGTTTACTGCTTTTAAGTTCATTTTACATTTAAAACATTCTTATTTAAAATAGGTTTAATGGAAATCACTTCATTCAACCTGGGTGTTTGCCCAGCTTGTAATTTAATTTGCCACCATGTTTCCCTTTCTTCTATGTGGCTTCTGTAATCACCGCCTCTCGGTTGATGTGCCACTTTTTCTAAAATGGCAAAATAGTTTTTGGTTATTTTTGAGAATAGCCCAATTTCTGTTTGTTATTTTTCCTTGACACATACATGGAGAAAGGAATTAATGGAATTGGATCCAAAATTTGTCAGAAACCTACTTTCAGTAATTCTTACTTAGAATACACAAGCAACCACCCGATCAAACAAAAAAACAGCATTATTAAGGGACAAATGATCAGGGTTGCAAGAATGACCTCTGAAAGGGAGGATCTTGAGGACGAACTAACTCAGGTTTCCAAACTGTTTGAGGACAGGGGCTACCCAAAAAAAGTTAAGGAGTACAAATAATATGTTTTGGGAGAATGGGATAGTAAATACAAGCCCCTGTTAGGTAATTATGAAGGTATGGAGCAAGTTAAAAATGCAAGAGAACTTGAAAACACTACATTTGAAAAGTCCATGGTAATACCATATGGGAGTAAAGCACAAGAGGTTGAAAAAATAATAAACAGAAATTGGGCTATTCTCAAAAATAACCAAAAACTATGGGTTATAGGGGGAAATAAACCCAACTTCGTTTACAAAGTGGGGCCTAACTTAAAAAGAAGCTTTGAAAATGTGCAAAGAACAAAAATATATGGTGGTACCAAAAAATGTGGACACTGCTCACAATGTAAATACATTTACATTAAAGAAAAATACAACAGTAAACAATATTTTATTATCCAAAATTAATTTGGTGAAGGGTAATTGTCAAACTAAAGGAATAGTTTACCTGGTTATCTGTAAATCCTGCCCTGCCTTTTATGTAGGAAAAACGGAGAGAAGGCTTAGCGACAGGATTTACGAACACACTTATCAGATTGCCACAAAGAACTTGAATAACGCCTTATACAAACACTCCGTAAGTTGTAATAATTTCATTGAATTTAATTTTGCCATTTTAGAAAAAGTGGCACATCAACCGAGAGGCGGTGATTACAGAAGCCACATAGAAGAAAGGGAAACATGGTGGCAAATTAAATTGCAAGCTGGGCAAACACCTGGGTTGAATGAAGTGATTTCCATTAAACCTATTTTAAATGTAAAATGAACTTAAAACCAGTAAACATGATTGCTGTAATAGTTTTAGAAAGATTTTAAATAATTAATGTAATTTATGTTATTACACATTTTTAATAGAGTTTAAAATGTCTTATATTGTTGGTCAAGAGGTTTTAAATATTAATTAACTTACTATGATGTCATAGTCATATAGTATAAAAGAAGGACAATGGGATTGTTTTTTTGATTCTGATGAAATCCCCATGTAAAGGGAAGAAAGCACTCAATCAAGTAATTTTTGTTTGTTAATAAAGAGTTTATGGTGAATTACACCTCAGCAGTGTTTTTTCTAAAATTATAGTGGACTTTGGCATTGTTGGGTTCATTTATTTATAATGTTTTAGCTTATATTCGAAAGCCTAGATAGGAGAGGTGCAGACCATCCCTGGCAAAGCATCATGGTCTGTTGACCATCTCCTTCCATGCTGAGAAATACTCCCCTTAAAATGACACCAGAAACTAAGACAATTATTAAAGTCAATCATCTTTTGTTCATATTGTGGCATTATCCTTGGAGAAGGTAAAATGCTGCTCAATACTAGGGTCATACCAGCCTGAGACCCATATTCTGGGTTCCATGACGTCTCTCTTTATGTAGTCTAGGGAGATGCATCTCAGGTCATTTACTCCCATATGGACTATGACTGAGTCATATTGGTAATTGCGGTCCAGTGACCTGAGTGCGTGCGTGATGTGGCAGAACCTAGCCCCTGATAAGTAACTGACCTTGACTTTCTCCTTACTCAGCCCTGTAAAAGGGACATCAGTGTGTCTCATGATGGAGTCGCCAATGACTAGAATGTTGGATTTTGTGGTGGCTTGTGGTGGGCATGTGTTGATGTGGGTGTTATTTTAAAAGAGCGCATTTGGGGCTGCTGAGGGATATTTGATATGTTTACTTCATCTAGGAGGTCTTTGTGGTTTAGAAAGGTTACATTTAATTGCCTCAACATGTGGGTTGATATGTCTGCTTTGAATTGTGCATGATAGGTGCAGGTTTTGTGCTACTGATAGCCTTATTAAAATTGGGAGTACTTTTTATGTGAGAGCTTTGCCTCCAGTGACGTTGTGCAAATACATCTCTCACATAGCATACCAGTTAGTTTGAGAATTAACTGGTTGTCAGTAAACATGATGCAATTTCTACATTGCCTCAGGATGCCTATATCCACCAAGCCGGTAACTGAGACAGTAGAAAGTTTATATCCATGGCCACAGACCCTTTTTATTGATTAGACAGCTGGAGTGAGAATATCAATCCCTTTTAGGAGTATCCAGAACTATGGAGATAGTGCTGGTCACTGCAAACTAGTTGTCCTTTGTGCAGCTAGGTATTGGAGAAATTTCAGTTGTGCTTTTACAAGTTAAAATATCACTCTAGGTGTCTGAGTCTGTACAGAGCACTGCCAGACACTTGAGGGAATCCAATACATAAACCTTGAAAATTTAAGGATGAAATATAATTCTGAAGTTAGAAACAAATAAAGCAGTACTTACTGAAAACAAAGAATTAGCTTCATCAAGAATGATGATAAGACGGGAATTGCATGAATGGCTACTTCCTGGCTACTGCTAATGCTGCTGTCACTACAGAGCAACATAGATTGAAAGGGGGTGGGCACTTTTATATTCTGGTACTATGGAATACAGTAGGATGGTCAATAAATTTAACTAGTTGAAGGGGAGTGATTTCTCAAAATGATAATTTTGTGCTAACTCCCACCAGCTAGTGAAAGGAGAAAGTGAAGGAGATAAAATGGTCAAATTAACAGAAGTAAAACACAGTGTAAAGAAAACAAATCACACTATACAAAACAGAAAAAAGCAGTTCTGAAGACTCTGATGGAATCTCCCAAGATCATTGTGGTGACTCCCTCCTGACCCAGGTAACCATGGTTCTTCCTTTGGGAAATGGCCAGGGGCAATTACCCCAGTCTTCCTCACAGACTAGATCTACTCGTACAAGAACAGGGGTTTTGATACACCATAACATCAATCAACTCCAGTTGACTGCCTGGATGATAGGGTCTTCATTCCTTTTAGGCACCTGTTTACTGAGGATGTGCTGCATGTGCTAATAGAGGCAATAAAGCCTGCTACTAGAAAATCATATATTGGCAAATGGAAGAGCTTTTCTAGTTGCTGCCAACAACATAACCAGCCCTCATTCTGTGCTAGTTGTCCTCTGGTTCTACAATATTTGTGTGAACTGCTGTCCTATGACCTTACCTATTCCTCTATTAAGGCCATTTCAGCATGTCTGCCCATGGATCCTCCTCTTTCAGTACAGTCTTGTCAAAATGTCCTTGAAAGGAATTTTACACAAGAGGCCTTCAAGAAAATCTGTGCTCCCCCCACTGGTTCTTAATTTTGATTTACAGAAGCTGACACTTCATTTGAACCAGCTAATCTGGATGAGTTGAGGTTTTTAACATGGAAAGCAGTTGTTCTGATTGCTCTTATCTCTCCAAGAAGGGTATCTGAGTTGCAAACTGTTATGGTGAGTCAACCCTACCTCATTCTCCATGGAAACAAGGTTTCTTTAAAAACTAATCATGTTATGCCTAAAGTGGTATTCAAGTTTACTTTGAGCCAAACTATTCACCTCCCTGTTTCCTTTCCTGAAACTAAAAATGAGGGAGAAAGGATATTATGTACCTTGGATGTCCACAGACATCTCAGGTGCTGTCTTGAGAGAACTAAATCTTTCAGATCTTTTCAAATTTTCAGTTCTTGTGAAGGTAAGAAGGGACAACCTGTGTCAAAACAGATCATTTCCAAATGGTTGTCTAAGGCTATTAGATTTTGTTGTTCTCCCCATAACAAAATTATTCCAGGCAGGGTCAAGTCCCACTCTACCAGGACCTTTGCTTCATCTATGGCTTTTTTGAGAGGGTCTCATTCTAAAAGTATTCTGGAAGCTGTTACTTGGTCTTCTGTGCATTCTTTTCAAGGCACTACAAGTTTGATCCTTTCTCTAGGTCCAGATCAAGCTGTGCTAAAATCATTCTTCAAGGTTTCCTGGACTCTTCTCCTTCCACCTCCCAAATGTAGTTCGCTAAGGTAATCTACCTGTATAGCTAAGTCTACTGTAGCAGTGATCAGTATGATGAACATAGTACAGCTGTGTAAGTAAAACTTAACGTATTGGTAGATGTTCAAATAATCACTGTTGTAGTAGCCATTCTCTCTCTCCATCCAAATTTTTTTTGTGCATTTATCATATGGTGTGGAAACCTATTTTTCTGTTGTTAGCAGTGTGCTTATAGAGCTCAGCCTCTTTCTCTCTCTCTCTCTCTTGGCAGAAAAGCTCTGAAGGGTTTTGTGCCAAAACTTGTCTTTTAGTCAGCTCAGCTCGAGCTAACAGTTTGGACACATGGAATGTGCCCTGAAGCTTTGGAAGCTGGCCGGCTGTTATATCCTTGGCAGGATGTACCCCATATTACTAAGGCTACTGCAGCAGTGGTCATTTGAACATCTAGTATTAATGTAAGTTTTACTTGCACAACTGTACTTTTCTATATTCAAATCATGTGCAAATCGGCTGTTTTTGCCTATGCACTGGTGACTGAACTTCAGTCCTAAGCTGAGTCACTAAAAGTGGTAGGCTTGATTATAGTTGGGGATACCATCTGACAGCCAGTATGGTGTACTTGTCCAGTATAATATCCATAAAAGAAGCCTAGGTGAGACTTGAAAAAAGTGGTTAAACTTGCTTCCAATGTTGGCTACAGATGTGACATTGTGGTGTCCTGTATCAAGCGATGTCAGTGCCTGAATTTTCCTACTTGCACAATATGATGACCACTAAACTTCTTTGGGGTGTCAGATGAGCAAATTCAGACCCACTTACCATGGCCTTTCATCTTATTCCTTAGAAGAGGATCTCTCTTGAAAAGGGTAGAGTGAAACCGAGGAATATCCTGAAATTTTGGATTTCTACAACAAGCTCACCTTATGTTGCTCAGAGCCAAACTAACTGCTGCATTTTTAAAGCATAATATTTTAAATGCACGATTAAAGTATTTAGTAATATAATAAATATACAGCACTGTGGGAACATTTGGTTTTTGCTGGTTCACTTGTATCTCAGTTTAATTTCTGTGTCTCTGAACTGGTCAGAACGTGCTCCTCAAGACTTAATTTAAAAATTGTGTCTTAATTAGTATATTCTGTTCACACGCTTGTACTGAGGGATAGACTGCAGACATTAGAAAAAGGAGACTTAGGTGACTTAACACGTAAATAGAAAGGATGCCAAAAGCAGAAGCATATTAATTAAAAAGGCACTCTGTTTTACATGAGAAATGAGGAATGTGGATCCATGTAGATGACTACTTTCCAGCCTAGTGCTGTTAATCAAAATGCTTATAAGAAGACGTTGTGGTGGTATTCACTTAATGTTGTTTTGCTTCCCTTAGTCGTAAGACCATAAGAAGCTACATCTACAAGTAGCAGTTGTAACCAGATTCTGCCCATAGCCTTGTTCTGCTGATTATCTTGTTTCAGTAGACCCAGAAACAGACTATCATAACATGCGGAGGATGCTGAAAAACATCTGAAGGAAGCAAGGATGTTTTAGTGCATGTCTTCATCTGGGCATTTGATTTTTATCCTAAAATCACTATGTACCACCTAGGAATCTTGCAAGCATGTCTGAATTAATGACAACCAGTTAGCCCTGAACACGGTCTTGAAGAAAGTAACCCAAGCAGTTTATGAAGATCAGAGTCTTCTACAATACTTGGGTAAAAGTAAAATTGTGAGCCTGTACTCAAGAAAAAAAAAAAATATATATATATATATATATATATATATATATATATATATATATATATATATATATATATATATATATATATATATTCAATGCACCTTTTTCAAGGTACCTTACAATGAATAGAAAATGTAAATGCACCAATGTAAAGGAAGGTAATTAGCACAGAAGGCAAGTCTTAGTAAAATATTGAACTTGTATTTTTTCAGATGTCTTACATTCGTACCTCTCAACATCTTAGAGCAAGAAATCTGGACAAAGCAATCAATATTGGGGGAAGGGAACAACGGTCCAAAAACAGGGACACTTTAAATATTCTTACAAGCTTAGAAAATTGATAGAATAACAAGTTTTGCACTAGTGTGAATTTTTGAAGGATATGAAGTCTGAACCTCAAATATCTGTCATTTGTTTCTGACTTTAACCCTCAGTGATTTGCCAGAAAACCATCATTTTTTGGGAAACGGATCAAAAATATGAGGCAAAAAAATCTGGAGATTCTGTAAAAATCTATACAGTTGAGTGGTATGGTTACATTTTTAAATAAATACCCCCTTAATCTTCTTCTCAAATGATCCATGCTGTACAATTAGAGTCCCTCAGATTAAGAACTGGAATTGCAGTTGAATGGCAGAGCCTGCTGTTTCAGAACAAAGTCTGGTACTCTCTGACACCCATAGATGGTAGGCCCTTCTGGTAATAAGGATGCTGCTGGGGCTTAGCTTTAAATGTCAAGTAATTTTGAAAGAAATATGCCTTATGGCAGATAGGGGATTATCATGTGCTGCTTGAGGTATTATTTTAAAGAAATATGCTGCCTTATTCTCCGCCACTTAATGGTGAGCACATTTTCTCTAACGATGCCAAGCATCAGGCATGTAACACACTACATTCATCCAGTCTGTTTGTGACCATGTGGACTTTTATGGAAAGATCCTCAAGTGGGACCAGATGTTTCACCCTGATGATTTAATTGTGGCAAAAAATGTCCCGAGTAGGAGAAGGTACTGTTGGACACTACTGTCTCTGCTTCATGCACACATTTTGTCTCCATATAGATGAAATCTGTTTACTGCCTCAGCTTGATGTGCAAGTTCTGTCTCTGTATATACAATAATAAGAAGATATAAAGCTACCATGCTGCTAGTCAAGAATACGAGTCACTCACAAGTACCTTGCTTTGTGTGGGCATTAACCGTAGTTCACTGAAAGCCGTCTAGCTGGAAATCCCAGCTAGTCATTTTCAGTCTGAAGATAAGTACCACATGATTAGGGTTAAGGGATAGATGGATCCATTTGACAATGGCTCAAAAACGAATGCTTAGATTATATGAATTGTATTTCATCATCTTCAGGGAGGGTCACTGTAACTGTAACGCCTAACATGGGGGGATGTATCTCACCTATCTTGTCTTTATACCAATCAGAGTTTTAATCAGCTGGTTCTACTACTGTGATGTGTTATGTTGAGGCTATGCTAGTATTCTGATGAATCTTAAAATTGACAGAGAGAAAGGGAGTTTGATAATGCCAGTGTACCTAGGTACCTTCATTGTTTTTCTTTTTGTTGTTTCAAGCGTTTGCATCCTGCATCAGTATTGGGTGTTTAAAGTGACTTTGTCGTTTCCACTCATTTACTTTTATTATTTTCAGATATGTTCAGTCAAATATTTTAATTGTTAGGCTATTGCCAGTCTTTTAGCAAAGTTTGTGGTGTAGAAATTCTTATTTTTGCCTCCTGTCTCAGTCACAGAAGATGTTCAGCACACGGAACACTGCTGAAGTGACCTAAGCCTAACATTCCAGGTAGAGGAAGGACAGACTGTACAGTTACTGCTGAGGAAAAACTACTGGATGTGCTCAGTAGATCTCCAGAATGCATACTATCACATAATAATGGACAGACACTCAGGAATTACTTTGCCTTCTGGCTGAGGACCAGTCATTTTTACTTCAGAGCTCTACCTTTTGGTCTTTCCACAACTCCATTGTCATTTGCAAAATGCATGGCAGTAGTAGCAGCTCATCTGTGACTGCAGGGGTTCCGGATGTTCTGTTATTTGGATAGCTGGTTCATCATTGCCTCTACCACAGATCTACTCATTCAAGCCAGAGACCACTTACAACATCTGTTTGCAGACCTAGGAATCAGTGAACCTAGAGAAATCCAAGTTTCGTCCAGTTAAATCCTTAGAGTTCATCAAGGCCCTATTGGTCTCAAAACTTCAAATAGCAAAGCTTGCCCGAACAATAACATCACTTCACCAACAAGATCTAGCTGTTTTGTTCTATCAGAAACCACCAGCAAGATTAATTCTTCATCTCTTGTGTTTCATGGTAGCTTCTATCACATTAATTTCCTTGCCAAGATACTATATGTGGGTGATTCAGTGTACTCTAGTGATTCAGTGGTCAATCAGAAAACAGTCCCTATCTTTTCAAGTATCCGTAATGAGGATTTGCAGGACAGAAATAGTGTTGGCTGGAATCTCTACATATATTATAAGGATAGTCATTCATTATGCCCTCTTCCCAAGCCACAGTGACTATGGATGCTTCCCACTTGTGGGGAACATTACATGGAAAAGACAGTCCAAGGTATGTCCCAATCAGAGGTCAGTCTACACATCAATGTATTGGAGATGAGAGCCTTTCAGAACTTTCTCCATTTGGATGCAAGTTCTAACCAGACAGACAACATGGCAGTTATTTGGTACGTCAACAAACAAGGAGGATTTAGATTTTACCCTGTATTCTGAGAGGCCATGAAGGTGTGGCAATGGGCAATATCTTCCCACCACTTTGATTGCTCTGCATATTCCAGGGAAACCCAGTGTTCTACTTGACCGGTTGAGCAGGTCTATCCTTCTCCCTCACATGTGGTGTCTCTGTCTAATGGCCATAAAGTGAATCTTCAGCCTTTGGGGCTGATTTTGCTGTGGTCTTTGTATCTCCCCACAACACCAAGTACAGCAAGTTCTTCACTCTCATCCCTCTAAAGGGGGAGTCACTGAGAGATGCTCTGATCCGCAGGAGGACCCCTGTATTCCTTTATTCTTTTTGTCCAACACCTTTGATCCCCAAATTTCTATAGAATGCATTGGCAAAGAAAATCATGGTCATGCTCATGGCCTGCTTCTGGCCTTGACAAGTGTGGTTTTCCTTCCTCTGACCTCATCTAGTGCATCTTCTTTGGATCCTGGGATCAGACGCAGATCTACTCTCTCATCCATAGGGAATGCTTCATCCAGACATTCAACCCTCAAGTTGATTGCATGGTTTCTCCAATTCCTATGATGGTCAGACAGTCCAGGATTTCTCCCTCAAGTTGTTCATATCCTGACTTCTTCCTAGAAACCTTCTACATGTAAAGTTTACAAAAGCGAATGAAAAAAGGTTCTCTTTTTGGGTAATTGAAAATAATCTTGTCCTTAATTCTTTATCAACTCCTCTTTTGGTAATTTTGGAATTTCTTGCCCACCTTTTTTTAAATAGTGCCTGGTACTCCACTCTAAAAGTACAGTTAACAACCATGTCATAGTTTCACGTTGGTAAGAATATGCCAATAGCAGATCTTAGATTACCTAAAGCTTTTCTCAGAGGAATTTTTCTGCTATGCCCTCTACTTACAGATCTATTTCCTCTCTGAGATATTACTGTTTCACTGCAAGCTTTAACTGCTCTTCTTGAATCTGCTGTCAAAGTCAAGTTTTTATTATAGAAAACTTTATTCTTGATTCCACGTACTTCTGCCAGGAGGTTTTCTGAGTTTTATGCTTTATCTTCAAAACCTCATTTGTTTTTTTTTTCTTCACAAAAACAGTGTATGTCTTAAAACTAATCCCTCTTTTCAACCAAAGATGGCTTCTGGGTCTTCTATCAATCAGTCCACCTGTGCGCTTCCCAAATGTTTCAAATAAAGATGAATATACATTACTCTTGCTAGATGTTCACAGTCTGTTATGTTTTTACTTAAATCAGATGAAAACCTTCAGAAAAAAACAGCAATCCTATTGGCTGTCTCATTGCATATTGTATGTCTACCAATAAAAAGGTCTTTCTTTACCTACATTTCCAAGGGTTCGTTCCAATAGCTATATAGCTTTGTCTATAGCATTCTTTTCTAGAGTGGTGCTTGATGACCATCTGTGCTGCAGCTACCTGGTACAAGGATCATATTTTTCTGCTCATTATAAATTGGAGAGTCAATCTAGATCAATAGCTTCCTTCAGTTCAGCTGTGCTCCACAATATTTCACAACCACTGAAGTGTTACTGTAGCTGGAGACTTTGTCCCATACTTTGTATCTAATGTTGTCTTTTCCATCTGTTCTTCAAACGTTATGTAGTCACCATAAAGATAGATCTGTGTTGCCTCTTTCTGTCCTTCAACTATACTCCCTACTTACCTCTTCCTTTTGTTTTTCTGCAGTGTTTCCAAGTATTATACATGGATGGCTCTGTCTGACCTAGCCTTGGCTCCTTGAAGTCACCTTTTTCATAGTTACATGTATATGTCAGCTGAGTGTCTTTGTTACCTTGTGATATTCCATTTCCTTTTTTAACATTTTTTGGACAAACTTCATCAGAGGTATACTCTATACTCTGGGATAATTGGTAAGGAGAGTAGCCTGAGCAGTGGCTTCAAAGTATGGGAAGTGGCTCAAGTCAGATCTATGTCGTATCTGGGGCCCATACATTGAGGAAGGCTGGAAAGAGACCACACAACATCGTTATGCTGAGTATGTAACTTTATTTTTCCCCTTATTCCTCCCTCATAAGAACACTCTAGGTTATGCTCATGGAGAAATGCGTCCATGACTCATTTATATTTTTTGCATTTCTCCAATCCCGTAGTTTATTCAGAAAGCTAGATTGCTAAAGTCCAAGGTCATTTTCATATTCTGTATTGATGTTGATAAGTGCGGTTTCCTCTGTTGTGGTCTCATCTTCTGATGAAGACTGTACATCTGAGACTGTTTAAAATCCTTGACTGTACATCTGAGACTGTTTAAAATCCTTCTAATTCAATTGTTCAGCAAGCCTCATACAGGCCTTCATTCACTTCACTAGCCCCATGATTACTCCATTTCCAGTTAAGGACAGGGACTCTTCTTACTCATATTGAATGGTCCAGATTCTGACTTCTTTCCCAGTCGCTTAATACCAGAAAATGTATAAAAGCAAATGGACAGTGCTTAACCATTTTTGCCACTGCAGAAGGGTTAGACCCATTTGCTGCTTGGAAGCAGTCATATTGGGCACATTTTGCATTTTATTTTAAGCTCTCTCTCCATTCAGCTGCATCGAACAGCTATTTCTAGTTTGCTTTAGGAAGCTAACTCCTCATGTCTGTCATCCTTGAACCTTTCTTATACAAACTCAACTCATGTACCCTGTTCCTCCTTGGAACATATACTTTGTCTGGAAAAGTTAACTCTTCCGCCATTTCAACTGACAACCATAGCAGATTTAAAGTATGTACCTTGGAATATTTTTTTTTCTCTAGTAGCCATTACATCTGCTAGAAATATTTCTGAACTGCAAGTGCTATATATCAATCTGCCTTACTTGGTTTTCCATGTGGGTACATTATCCTTGTGATCTGATCCATTTTTTATGCTGAAGGTGATAAACTAGTTAAACTAATTCATAAATCTTCATGTTATCTTTCCACGTTATAGTAACAGAAGAGACTACTTGCATTGCATGAATGTTCATAGCTCAGATTTGTACCTGGACAGAACTAAGTCTGTCAGAAAAGTTTCTAGGCTATTCCTTTTCCAAAAAGATTTGACTACTTAAATGTTGCTACCAAAAGTACAATACATCTTTACTTTGTTTGTTGGTAGCTCATTTATCTCAGGATAGTTGTGCAGTAGTTTTTGATCTTTAGTGAATTATTTTCTAAAACTGGATGTGATCTCTAATTTTAGGTCTCCCTTTGGGACCACAGTAATTAAGGTTATGGTCTAATGAGGAGGACTGCCCAGGATGATTGTCCAGGCACTTTGTCCTGATGGTTAATGAGGATAGATCTCCTGTCCCACACAAAAGTTACATATGCCCTTTCAACTGCACATGAAATGCCTAGTAGCCCTAGCATTTTTGTCCGAGAAGAAAGTCATTCCTGCGCTCCAATTTACTTAAAGATGAATTTCCACCAGAAGATAAAAATTTGATAAAATACTTTTGTGATTGGTATATACTTGGCAAGTTCTGGAAGTTGTGTACTAGGTTTTAATAGGTTTCCCACACTATTTCCAGTATCCTTCTGGAATATAAATTAACTTAATATGCTTTTCTTGCTACAAACACCGAATAGTGTCAAAGCATGGCACCGAAGGCTAAATTCCCTTTTAGGACACAGGGCAACAGATTTAAGAGTACTAATGAATGTGTTGGCAAGGGAACAGAACAGAGTAGAGGAGCTGCAAGTGCGCATGAGTTGTGGTGGTCTGCTGTCTCCTAAATGTTGCTCATTCTGAAAAGGCATACACAGTTTGAGAATGTACTTAAACATAAGGTTACATACTCAACGAAGGAGTCCCTACTGGCCATTACAAGGTTGCTAAAAATGTAAAGTGTTACTGTTATTTTGTGACAAGTATGTGAAAGAAAGAGCAAGTGATACGTAGTTCATATTCTATATGACATATAGCATTTACATTCTGTTGCTTTAATCAGCGTGCGTTTCTAAGGTTGCTCAACATTTAAATTGTAATTTTGATTTTATGTGCAGTATGCGACAATAAGAGCAAGTTGGGTACACGTGATGGTCACTGTGATATACAATGTTTATTAACTTCATTTATGGGCATGTATTCTGGAGTTGTGAAGGAGAGTTGTCACACTATGGTGACAGTTATTTTGGTTGTGGTCCGACACTGTGGATGGGGATTTCTGCACTACTGTGATATACAGTGTTTATTAACTTCATTTATTGGCATGTATTCTGGAGTTGTGAAGGAGAGTTGTTGCACTTTACATTATTTTGAAGCATCAGTGGTCAGATATGTTTGTAATAAAGTTGTATGCTGATTTTTCGATATTTTGAGAATTAGGGGTGTTACATATTGTGGGTTCCGGTGTTCAGTATTTTGCGTGTTTTTGCAGTTTTGACTTTGTTCAAGATTTCAGTATTTCGAGATTATAAAATGAATCAGTTTACAACATATGCATGCTGATACATGGTTTCAAGTCCCAACCTATCCAGTTTTGACAATAACTTCTCCACTATTTGTCCACAACATGAAAGTAGACTTAAGGGTCTGCATGACTCTGGGTTTGTCCTACTCCTCTTTCCCTTAAAGATAGTCTTAATAAGGGCATGTCCAATCTTGAGGAATCTCCCCATATTTATATGGCCTAGTGAATAATAGATATAAAAGTACTGCAAGTTCTTGCTGAAGTGTTCTCAGGTCATTGTTACCAATTCCGTCTCCTCCCTGTGCTTTGTTTGGATTCAGTTTGCACAGTTCTTTTTCAATATAATCTAATTTGATTCCAGTATCTGGGGTTACTTGGATGTCCCTAGGACAATTTATTGCCCCTTTTGTGATGCCAAACTGTTTTTGATAAGATTTGTAAATATAACTGTAATCTGTTGTGTCTAAGAATAAATTTTAGAATCTGGGAATCTGGACACAGTTTATCAGTTTGTGTGTCTTTACTTCTTCCAGATCTTGTGTATCTTTAAAAGGGTTTCCTATTATGCTCAATATCTTTAAATACATTTTCTTCAAAATTTTCTTGATCTTGTCTCACACTCTGCTTGATCAGTTTGTCCAGCTTGTTTATTTCAGTTTTAAAAGTTGTAGTTCAACCTCTCTTCCATTTCTTATATTTTTTTTGTCTCTCAGCTTAATCAAATATCTTGTTCTTATGGAAATATAGGCCCCTGATGTTATATGCCTAGATCCTGATGTTAAACATTTTTTTTTATTTTTTGCACTCAATTTATCTTTCAAAACTTTTCACATTCCATCAGCAGTTTTTCCACTGAACACCTAACTCCAGTTAGTTTTACATAGTGACTGTTTTGCTTCCATATAATCAGTAATTAACCTTCTGTGCATTGGTGTAGATTTCAGTTTGGCAGAATTATCTAGCAACAAATTAACCTTTATAATCCCATGATCACTGCATATCTATGGTGGTAAAACTTGACCTGAAGTTACAGTTAATTTCTTTGGGAACACAAAAAATCTCTAGTATGTTCTGTCCCCTGGTAGGTCTTTTACAGTCTGAAGCAATTGTTCCTAAATATATGCTGTGAATAATTTCCTTACTAATGTTGTTGAATCAATATTACTCCAGTCTGTTTCTGGTAAATTTAACTCCCCAGCTAATATTCTTCTTCCCTCCTGTGTTTCATGCAAGAAATGTATGAATTCCTCTGGGTCATATGCACTTGACTTTGGTGGTCTATACAGTCCAACAATTATGTGTTCCAGGGTTGTCTTTATTGTCACAGTTATACAGTCTATAGTATTGGTGTTATCATTGAACATGTAATAATCACAGGTCTCATAACTATCTTTAATCCCCTATCATAACACCTCCATCTGATTTTTTGATAGAATGTCTGTTAGGATCCCATTACATATGTTTTTACTCTATCTAAATTCATAACAGATGGGTTCGGGCGATCCGTCGGCTCGACTCTGCTATATACTAGAACAAAGTCTCTCATTGGCTGGGCTACCCCTCTCCCGTAATGCACCACGCCTGCTTCCCCAGATCTCTGCCGCTTTTCAAGGGACATGGTCTCGACTTGGCTGGAGCCAAGTGATTTTCTTGACCTTTTGGTCTTTTTTGCATAGGGTTTCTGTCAGGAATCTTATTAAACAGCTGTTTTAACAGCTTTGTGAGTGTTTGTGTTTAGTTTGGGGAAAATTTAATTTTATTGTTTCTTGCGCTTCTTGTAGACTAGGCAAGGCCCTTTTAAGTTACAAGGTTTTTCCCTTATTGGATATTCATCTATTCTTTTCCTGTTGTGGTGTGACAGAGTTAGTTTTGGGCTAAGTCTGTTTAATTTAGGAGCTTTAGCCCAGTGTCCATTTCTGTTCATTTCACTGTTGCTAAGCCCATTTAAGTTAGAGGGTTTTAGCCCACACTTCAGTTACTGCCCTTTGTGTTATTACTAGTTACTTGTGACTTTCTTGTCAAAATGTCTAAGGAGCAAAAGTCAGGTTTTAAGAAATGTACAAAATGTAATTATAAGATGTCTATTACAGACAGCCATGCTATCTGTGTGTACTGCCTAGGCCCTAAACATTTACAGGATTCTTGTAGTGTATGTCACGCTTTCTCCTCCAGGGTTCTCCAGGAGAGGAAAAATAAATTGATACTCAGGGTCTGTTGCTTCTTCTCCAGCTTCCAAAAAGAAGAGATCGTCGGCTCCGACCAGTCCGTCGGGCCTGGTGTCTAAAAGCATAGATTGTACCAGTCTGTCTGATCAACAACTAAGAAACAAGGCTCTACTTCTTCTTCCTCCAATGGCTGAGCCGATGGTTGAAGAGTCTGCCTCGGTGCTTCTCTCCTTGGCTCCATTGGTTTCGGGAGGCCAATCACCTGCCTCGGCTCCATTGATCTCGAGCCGCTTGAGGGTGCGGCTCAGACTCTTCCCTCGGCTCCAAGTTGCCTTCTCATGACACTGTTGCAGCCGGTTCCGGTCTTGGCTCTGACAGTGCTGGATCCTTTTTGGAGCCGATCCCCTGCCTTATTGGAGCCAAGGCAGATGTCTTCTCGGCCCCAATCTGTTTCCTCCAAATCCTCTAGGCTATCTGATTCGGATTTGGATAGGGTTATCCAGAGGCTGTTCCAGTCCCCAGTTTTTACCAAAATGATCTCGGCTCCAGCCCACGCGGCTTCGGAGCCCACTCCACATCCCATACATTTCATTCCTCCTCCAACCCCCTTGGAGCCGTTGGAGTTGGTGCAGGTGGAATGGAGCGGAATCGTTCAGTCGGAGCTGGGACCCCCTCTGAGTTCCTCTGCTCCAACCTTCATTCCTACCCTGTCCTCGGTGTCAGGGTTTGGTACCGGGTCTTCCTCGGCGGGGGCCGAGGGCAACACTGTAGAGTTCGCCTCTTCGATGCCCAGTCTTCCCTTTGGAGCATCTGCCGCAGGCATTCCGGGTACCGCCGTGGTCTCTCAGCAAGTGCCCTCTGTAGAGTCTGGAGGTCCTGCTTTTGAGGCCATGAGGAGTGCTGGCCATGACTTTGCCGGTTCAGCAGGTTTCTACCCCACCATCCCAAGTTCTGGGTACTGGTGCCTCTGGAGACATTCTTTCCCGACAGTGGGGCTCTGGGGCCTGAGGATACCCCTTTCGGGTGGTCCTTCCGGGATGAACCCCCAAGGAAGGATTCCCAGGATGAATCCGTCACCCGATACTGACCTCGAGGATGGAAGGGTCCCTAAATCATCCTCGGATGGCGTCTCTTTCGGATATCCTTGAGATCTTGAGACAGAGGCGTTAACACCTCAAAGCCCCTTCGCTGAGGAGTCGGCTTTCTTGACTTCTTGAGACAGAGAGGCACATTGGCAATCCAAAGCCCCTTCCTCAGCTCAAGGCCTTCCTCTTTGGGGCCCAGCCCTCCCTCTCCTGGGTGTCTCCACCCTTGAATTATTGGACTTAATATCTCGAAGGGTGTGGGAGCATCCTGACACAGCAGAACCGGTGCCCGCCAGGCCCAATAAGTTTCTTTCAGCTCCCCAGAAAGAATTCCTCACTAAAGGTGTTGCAGTTGATGCTATGGTGGTGGCATCTGCCACTCAGCAGGACGTGGCAGAGGCTTCAACGTCTATTCATCCTCCTAATAAGGATTCTAGGAGCATGGATAGGTACGGGAAGTGTACCCTTTCTTCAGCGACCTTTACCATGCGGTCACTGAACTATCTTTGTCATTTCACAAGGCTCCAAAGGGACCTCTTCAAGGAGTTAGGAGAGTCTCTTGCGGATAACCTTCCTGAGGTGTTAGCACAGACTGTAGGTGCCCAGATGACTTCCCTGACCTCTATTGTCAACTCGTCCGTGAGGCTCATCTCCTATGCAGCCAAAGGGGTGAGTAGAGCAGCGGGCACAGGAGTGGCTCTTAGGAGACAGGCCTGGTTACGCTTGTGTACATTCGCGGAGGCCTTTAAGTCTTCCTTCACGATGCCCTTTGATGGGTCTTCTTTGTTTGGACCCAAGGTGAAGGACACACTTACTCAATGCGAGCAGGAGGGCAAGACCTTGACTGCCATTGGAGCCCGCCTCTAGACCTTATCCCAAGGCCCAGAGAGGAGGGAAAATGTGGTTCACGAAATCCCAAAGTTCTTCTCTACTCCACCGGTGATCCCTCCAGAGGCAGGGGACTCAGGAAGATGCCGTCCTAGAGGTGGCAGAGGCCCCCGTAACTCTGGAGACTGCAAATCTTTTCGTGGTTCCTCCTATTCTCAACGTCCCTAGGATGTGGCCCGGCTGTGCTTCTCGGGAGTAAATGGGAATGCTTTGCTGAACACCCACAGGCTTGGGAATCAATAACCAAGGATCAGTGGGTGCTTCATTGTAACTGGAGGTTACCTCATTCCCTTTTTCAAGCCCTCCTCCTACAAGGAGAATCCCGGACATACCCAGTCAACGGGATCTGGCAGCCGTAGAAGTTTCAAAGCTGCTAAGAAAAGGGTCATCCAGCCCGACCAGATCGGATCAGGAACTTACTCAAGGTTATTTTGGTGCCAAAGGACATTTGGACCTCAGCCTTTTGAATCGTTTTTGTGAAGAAGTCCAAGTTCCGGATGGTCACCCTTCAGTCCATTCTCCGTTATTGGAGAACCATAGACCTCAAGGATGCTTACTATCACATATTGATATGTCAGGAGTCCAGGAGTCATTTAAGCGCCACGCCAGGAACCAGTCATTTCAGTTTTCTGCACTGCCCTTTGGTCTCACCACAGCCCCCATGGTGTTTACCAAATGTCTGGCAGTAGTGACAGCTCACTTGAGAAGTCTCGGATTCCAAGTGTTTCCTTATCTCGACGACTGGCTCCGCACTGCCACCACCAAGCATCTACTGATTTGAGCGTTGATGGCCACAGTAACTTTGGGTCTCTCGCTAAGAATCTCTTTCAATTGGAAAAAATCTGTGCTGTGGCCATCTCGGCATATCACCTTTATAGGCAGAGTTAGACACAAAAACGGGCATTTTGCGTCAGAGGAGAATTCAGGTTCTACAATCACAGGTCCAAAATTTGTTACCCAAACATCGAGTTCCTGCCAGACAGATTCTTCAGTTATTGGGTTGATGGCTGCAACCATCCTCCTAGTACCGTTAGCCAGACTGCACAGTTCAGTGGTCATACCAAGAACTTCCCTTGGATCACCTAATTCTGATTGATGGGTTGTCCATGATCAAAGATCTCGCTTGGCTATGGGTCCAACCTGGACCAGGGGCATTCAGCCCCTGTTGCCACAGTGACCACGGATGCCTCCCAGATAGGGTGGGTATCTAATATGGTGGACAGGACTGTCCAAGGCACTTGGCAGCATTGCGAAGCGCACCTTCACATCAATGTCCTGGAAATGAGAGCGGTGCTTCTGGTTTTACAAGCACTTCATC
This sequence comes from Protopterus annectens, assembly GCF_019279795.1. NCBI lineage: Eukaryota > Metazoa > Chordata > Ceratodontiformes > Protopteridae > Protopterus > Protopterus annectens. Next base: position 1,023,543,161 of record NC_056731.1, on the reverse strand, counting down.
ATGCTCTCCCCAGGGTACTACTATTCTATCCGACAACATGTCGGTAGTTTGGCACATAAACAAGCAGGGCAGAACCAGGTCCTAGGAGGCCATGACAGTATGGCACTGGGCCATAGCCTCTCGATGTTTCTTAGTAGCCATGCACATTCCGGGAAAAGCCATTGTGATTGCAGACAGGCTCAGCAGGACTCTCCTGTTGCCCCGAGTGGTCCCTCAACAACAGAGTGGCTGCGCTGATCTTCGCCAAATGGGGCCTCCCTTGTTGCGACTTGTTGTTTGCCCCCAACAATGCAGAGTTCTTTGACGTTCTTCCTAATGCGCCCTCTCAGGGACAGTCTCCAAGGGACGCTCTAGCCCATACTTGGCCCCGGGTCTACTTTATTCTGGTGATTCAGAAGGCTCTCCAGTCGCCCACATTAGCCCGTCAGGTTTGGTTCCCGTTCTTCAGAAGTATGCGGCACAGGGCCCTTGGATTCTGGACCCAGTACTGGATCTGTTATCCAATCCGTTGGGACTCTCATCCATCCTCCGGTTGCTGCATCTGGCTGCTTGGCCTCCACTTCCATCCTTAGTTAGAGATCTTTCTTTCTTCGAAGTAATGCACATCTTGTGTTCTTCCCACAAGCCGCTCACCGCTAAGCTGTATTCCAGCAAATGGAAAGGTTTGTTTGTTGAGCACAACAGCGGGCGTTGATCCCCTCAGGTCTTGGAATTTCTGGCTTCCTTATTTCATTCTGGCTCTTCAGTTCTACACTTAAAGTTCAACTGGTGGCTATATCTAATTTTCATGTTGCTGTAGATCCCTCTTTAATGGCTAACAGACTTTGCAAGTTCTTTCTTTTAGGGAGGGGCCTGGCTCCTCAGGCCTCCTGTGGCTCATCCCGTGCCCCTTGGGACTTAAATTTGGTTCTGGCCTTCTTAACTGTCCATCCCTTTGAGCCGGCAGCCACTTGTGATATCAAATTCTGTCATGGAAAACTTCTTTTCTAGTGGCTATTACTTCTGCTAAGCGTGTTTCAGAGCTTCAGGTTCTCTGTTCTTCCTCCGTATTTGATCTTTCACAAAGACAGAGTTTCCCTCAGATTGAATCCATCCTTTTGCCTAAGGTAGCATCCCTTTATGTATTCAGCAATCATTTTTTCTAGTTGAGCGGAATATACCTTTCACCAGTTGGATGTTCTCAGGCAACTCCATTTTTACTTGGCTAGGACCACTCAGACTAGAAAATCTGACCAACTGTTTGTGTCCGTCTTCCAGTTGCGAAAGCCATCATTGCAAAATGGATTAAGCATTGCATCTTTCATTTATTCTCACTCAGGCCCTATCAAAGCTCATTCTACCAGAGCTATACCTCTGTAGCTTTTCATTCCAAAGTTTCAATAGATGATATTTGTGCTTAATTTCTCATTACAAGCTGATGGCTTCCTGAGGCAGAGCTTCATTTGGTTCAGGAGTTCTCTCAGTGTTCCAATGAGCCATTTTAGGTCCTAAACTTTGGTATGGGATCCATCTCGGCCACATTCATACATACCCCCCCCTCTTCCCCTACCTTTTGGATTTGGAGTAAATATAGATCTTGATAACCTCTCCTATGGAAGGTCTGTAGTTGGTTACAGTTATTGATATATGGTTTCTGTATCTGTATGAATGTATAAAGCGAACAAACAAGATCTGGGAGCCAATGAGAGACTTCGTTTAGTATATAGTGGCCGACGCATCGGGTTCGAACCCATCTGTTATGAATGTTACATCCAAAGTTATGGTAAGTACATAACTAAAAGTTATACTCTGACAGAATTGGTTTCCAATCATTGTTCTTTAACCATGTTTCACAAACAATAACATCAATCTTTTGGGAACGTACCAAATTTTCCAATAAAAACTTTATTATTAATGCTTCTAGCATTAACAACCATCAGAGATGCATCAAATTTAGCTTTCAGTGATCTGTTACATTTTCAACCCAGCAAAAATCCTGCCTAGTGTTTGTCAAATACTGCAAAATATTTGCTGCAAAAATTCTGTTCCCTGATCTTGACAAATGCACACCATCCTGTTTGAACACGGATGCTTGTCTTTCGACTGAGAGAACAAGCGGCATTTGAAGCTGGAAAGTTCTTTACTTCACTACTTAGTGGGACTTTCTAACAGGAACTGAAGTGCAATGCTAGTTAGCTCTGTAATAGTGAGGGGTTACTTGGATGTCCCTAGGACAATTTATTGCCCATTTTGTGATGCCAAACTGTTTTCGATAAGATTTGTAAATATAACTGTAATCTGTTGTGTCTAAGAATAAATTTTAGAATCTGGGAATCTGGACACAGTTTATCAGTTTGTGTGTCTTTACTTCTTCCAGATCTTGTGTATCTTTAAAAAGGTTTCCTATTATGCTCAATATCTTTAAATACATTTTCTTCAAAATTTTCTTGATCTTGTCTCACACTCTGCTTGATCGGTTTGTCCAGCTTGTTTATTTCAGTTTTAGAAGTTGTAGTTCAACCTCTCTTCCATTTCTTATATTTTTTTTGTCTCTCACCTTAATCAAATATCTTGTTCTTATGGAAATATAGGCCCCTGATGTTATATGCCTAGATCCTGATGTTAAACATTTTTTTTTTTATTTTTTGCACTCAATTTATCTTTCAAAACTTTTCACATTCCATCAGCAGTTTTTCCACTGAACACCTAACTCCAGTTAGTTTTACATAGTGACTGTTTTGCTTCCATATAATCAGTAATTAACCTTCTGTGCATTGGTGTAGATTTCAGTTTGGCAGAATTATCTAGCAACAAATTAACCTTTATAATCCCATGATCACTCCATATCTGTGGTGGTAAAACTTGACCTGAAGTTACAGTTAATTTCTTTGGGAACACAAAAAATGTCTAGTATGTTCTGTCCCCTGGTAGGTCTTTTACAGTCGGAAGCAATTGTTCCTAAATATATGCTGTGAATAATTTCCTTACTAATGTTGTTGAATCAATATTACTCCAGTCTGTTTCTGGTAAATTTAACTCCCCAGCTAATATTATTCTTCCCTCCTGTGTTTCATGCAAGAAATGTATGAATTCCTCTGGGTCATATGCACTTGACTTTGGTGGTCTATACAGTCCAACAATTATGTGTTCCAGGGTTGTCTTTATTGTCACAGTTATACAGTCTATAGTATTGGTGTTATCATTGAACATGTAATAATCACAGGTCTCATAACTATCTTTAATCCCCTATCATAACACCTCCATCTGATTTTTTGATAGAATGTCTGTTAGGATCCCATTACATATGTTTTTACTCTATCTCGCCTAAATTCATAACAGATGGGTTCGGAGCCGATCCGTCGGCTCCGACTCTGCCACTATATACTAGAACAAAGTCTCTCATTGGCTGGGCTACCCCCTCTCCCGTAATGCACCACGCCTGCTTCCCCAGATCTCGTTTGCCGCTTTTCAAGACGGACATGGTCTCGACTTGGCTGGAGCCAAGTGATTTTCTTGACCTTTTGGTCTTTTTTGCATAGGGTTTCTGTCAGGAATCTTATTAAACAGCTGTTTTAACAGCTTTGTGAGTGTTTGTGTTTAGTTTGGGGAAAATTTAATTTTATTGTTTCTTGCGCTTCTTGTAGACTAGGCAAGGCCCTTTTAAGTTACAAGGTTTTTCCCTTATTGGATATTCATCTATTCTTTTCCTGTTGTGGTGTGACAGAGTTAGTTTTTGGGCTAAGTCTGTTTAATTTAGAGGGCTTTAGCCCACGTAGTGTCCATTTCTGTTCATTTCACTGTTGCTAAGCCCATTTAAGTTAGAGGGTTTTAGCCCACACTTCAGTTACTGCCCTTTGTGTTATTACTAGTTACTTGTGACTTTCTTGTCAAAATGTCTAAGGAGCAAAAGTCAGGTTTTAAGAAATGTACAAAATGTAATTATAAGATGTCTATTACAGACAGCCATGCTATCTGTGTGTACTGCCTAGGCCCTAAACATTTACAGGATTCTTGTAGTGTATGTCACGCTTTCTCCTCCAGGGTTCTCCAGGAGAGGAAAAATAAATTGATACTCAGGGTCTGGTTTTCTTTTGAAGAAGCTTTGGCTTCTTCTCCAGCTTCCAAAAAGAAGAGATCGTCGGCTCCGACCAGTCCGTCGGGCCTGGTGTCTAAAAAGCATAGATTGTCGGCTCCGACCAGTCTGTCTGATCCAACAACTAAGAAACAAGGCTCTACTTCTTCTTCCTCGGCTCCAATGGCTTCGGAGCCGATGGTTGAAGAGTCTGCCTCGGTGCTTCTCTCCTTGGCTCCATTGGTTTCGGAGCCGCAGGTTAGTGCATCGAGAGGCCAATCACCTGCCTCGGCTCCATTGATCTCGGAGCCGTTTGAGGTATGCGGCTCAGACTCTTCCCCCTCGGCTCCGAAGCTGCCTTCGGCGCAGACACTGTTGCAGCCGGTTCCGGTCTTGGCTCTGACAGTGCTGGATCCTTTTTGGAGCCGATCCCCTGCCTTATTGGAGCCAAGGCAGATGTCTTCTCGGCCCCAATCTGTTTCCTCCAAATCCTCTAGGCTATCTGATTCGGATTTGGATAGGGTTATCCAGAGGCTGTTCCAGTCCCCAGTTTTTACCAAAATGATCTCGGCTCCAGCCCACGCGCTGAGCCCACTCCACATCCCATACATTTCATTCCTCCTCCAACCCCCTTGGAGCCGTTGGAGTTGGTGCAGGTGGAATGGAGCGGAATCGTTCAGTCGGAGCTGGGACCCCCTCTGAGTTCCTCTGCTCCAACCTTCATTCCTACCCTGTCCTCGGTGTCAGGGTTTGGTACCGGGTCTTCCTCGGCGGGGGCCGAGGGCAACACTGTAGAGTTCGCCTCTTCGATGCCCAGTCTTCCCTTTGGAGCATCTGCCGCAGGCATTCCGGGTACCGCCGTGGTCTCTCAGCAAGTGCCCTCTGTAGAGTCTGGAGGTCCTGCTTTTGAGGCCATGAGGAGTGCGCTGGCCATGACTTTGCCGGTTCAGCAGGTTTCTACCCCACCATCCCAAGTTCTGGGTACTGGTGCCTCTGGAGACATTCTTTCCCGCGACAGTGGGGCTCTGGGGCCTGAGGATACCCCCTTGGGGGGTTCCCTTCTTCCGGGTGGTCCTTCCGAATCTGCTTCGGATGAACCCCCAAGGAAGAAACTGTGTAAGAGGAAGCACGTTGATTCCCAGGATGAATCCGTCACTTCCGATACTGACCTCGAGGATGCGGAAGGGTCCCCTAAATCATCCTCGGATGACGTCTCTTTCTCGGATATCCTTGAGATCTTGAGACAGAGAGGCGATTGGCAATCCAAAGCCCCTTCCGCTGAGGAGTCAGCTTTCCTCAAGGCCTTTGGGGCCCAGCCCTCCTCCTCCTGGGTGTCTCCACCCTTCGATGAATTATTGGACTTAATATCTCGAAGGGTGTGGGAGCATCCTGACACAGCAGAACCGGTGCCCGCCAGGCCCAATAAGTTTCTTTCAGCTCCCCCCCCAGAAAGAATTCCTCACTAAAGGTGTTGCAGTTGATGCTATGGTGGTGGCATCTGCCACTCAGCAGGACGTGGCAGAGGCTTCAACGTCTATTCATCCTCCTAATAAGGATTCTAGGAGCATGGATAGGTACGGGAAGTGTACCCTTTCTTCAGCGACCTTTACCATGCGGTCACTGAACTATCTTTGTCATTTCACAAGGCTCCAAAGGGACCTCTTCAAGGAGTTAGGAGAGTCTCTTGCGGATAACCTTCCTGAGGTGTTAGCACAGACTGTAGGTGCCCAGATGACTTCCCTGACCTCTATTGTCAACTCGTCCGTGAGGCTCATCTCCTATGCAGCCAAAGGGGTGAGTAGAGCAGCGGGCACAGGAGTGGCTCTTAGGAGACAGGCCTGGTTACGCTTGTGTACATTCGCGGAGGCCTTTAAGTCTTCCTTCGCCGATGCCCCCTTTGATGGGTCTTCTTTGTTTGGACCCAAGGTGAAGGACACACTTACTCAATGCGAGCAGGAGGGCAAGACCTTGACTGCCATTGGAGCCCGTTTTTCCGCTCCCTCTAGACCTTATCCCAAGGCCCAGAGAGGAGGGAAAATGTGGTTCACGAAATCCCAAAAGTTCTTCTCTACTCCACCGAGTGATCCCCCCTCCAGAGGCAGGGGGGGGACTCAGGAAGATGCCGTCCTAGAGGTGGCAGAGGCCCCCGTAACTCTGGAGACTGCAAATCTTTTCGTGGTTCCTCCTATTCTCAACGTCCCTAGGATGTGGCCCGGCTGTGCTTCTCCGGAGCCAGTCGGAGTGGCTTGTTGAAAACACCCACAGGCTTGGGAATCAATAACCAAGGATCAGTGGGTGCTTCGCATTGTAACTGGAGGTTACCTCATTCCCTTTTTCAAGCCCCCTCCTCCTACAAGGAGAATCCCGGACATGCCACCCAGTCAACGGGATCTGGCAGCCGTAGAAGTTTCAAAGCTGCTAAGAAAAGGGGTCATCCAGCCCGTCCCCGCCGACCAGATCGGATCAGGAACTTACTCAAGGTTATTTTTGGTGCCAAAAAGGACAGGAGACGTAAGGCCCATTTTGGACCTCAGCCTTTTGAATCGTTTTGTGAAGAAGTCCAAGTTCCGGATGGTCACCCTTCAGTCCATTCTCCCGTTATTGGAGAAGGACGTCTGGATGTGCTCCATAGACCTCAAGGATGCTTACTATCACATATTGATATGTCAGGAGTCCAGGAGTCATTTGCGCTTCCGCCTAGGAACCAGTCATTTCCAGTTTCGTGCACTGCCCTTTGGTCTCACCACAGCCCCCATGGTGTTTACCAAATGTCTGGCAGTAGTGACAGCTCACTTGAGAAGTCTCGGATTCCAAGTGTTTCCTTATCTCGACGACTGGCTCCGCACTGCCACCACCAAGCATCTACTGATTTGAGCGTTGATGGCCACAGTAACTTTGGGTCTCTCGCTAAGAATCTCTTTCAATTGGAAAAAATCTGTGCTGTGGCCATCTCGGCATATCACCTTTATAGGCGCAGAGTTAGACACAAAAAGTATGTGGGCATTTTTGCCGTCAGAGAGAATTCAGGTTCTACAATCACAGGTCCAAAATTTGTTACCCAAACATCGAGTTCCTGCCAGACAGATTCTTCAGTTATTGGGTTCGATGGCTGCAACCATCCTCCTAGTACCGTTAGCCAGACTGCACATGCGAGTGCTGCAATGGCAGTTATCGGTTCAGTGGTCATACCAAGAACTTCCCTTGGATCACCTAATTCTGATTACGGACAGTTGTCGTCAAGATCTCCGTTGGTGGCTATGTCGGTCCAACCTGGACCAGGGGCGTCCTTTCGCCATTCAGCCCCCTGTTGCCACAGTGACCACGGATGCCTCCCAGATAGGGTGGGGTGGTCATTATCTGGACAGGACTGTCCAAGGCACTTGGCAGCATTGCGAAGCGCACCTTCACATCAATGTCCTGGAAATGAGAGCGGTGCTTCTGGTTTTACAAGCACTTCATCATGCTCTCCCCCAGGGTACTACTGCGATTCTATCCGACAACATGTCGGTAGTTTGGCACATAAACAAGCAGGGCAGAACCAGGTCCTACCCCCTTTGCAGGGAGGCCATGACAGTATGGCACTGGGCCATAGCCTCTCGATGTTTCTTAGTAGCCATGCACATTCCGGGAAAAGCCATTGTGATTGCAGACAGGCTCAGCAGGACTCTCCTGTTGCCCCACGAGTGGTCCCTCAACAACAGAGTGGCTGCGCTGATCTTCGCCAAATGGGGCCTCCCTTGTTGCGACTTGTTTGCCAGCCCCAACAATGCAGAGAGTTCTTCACTCTGACGCCCTCTCAGGGACAGTCTCCAAGGGACGCTCTAGCCCATACTTGGCCCCCGGGTCTACTTTATGCCTTCCCTCCGATTCCCCTTCTCCCGAGGGTGATTCAGAAGGCTCTCCATGTCGGGTGCGACATGATTTTGGTCGCCCCACATTCGCCCCGTCAGGTTTGGTTCCCGTTTCTTCAGAAGTATGCGGCACAGGGCCCTTGGATTCTGGACCCAGTACTGGATCTGTTATCCAATCCGTTGGGACTCCCTCATCCATCCCTCCGGTTGCTGCATCTGGCTGCTTGGCTACTCCACTTCCATCCTTAGTTAGAGATCTTTCTCTTTCTTCGGAAGTAATGCACATCTTGTGTTCTTCCCACAAGCCGTCTACCGTTAAGCTGTATTCCAGCAAATGGAAAAGGTTTGTTTGTTGGGCACAACAGCGAGGCGTTGATCCTCCGCAGGTCTTGGAATTTCTGGCTTCCTTATTTCATTCTGGCTCTTCAGTCTCCACACTTAAAGTTCAACTGGTGGCTATATCTAATTTTCATGTTGCTGTAGATCCCTCTTTAATGGCTAACAGACTTTGCAAGTTCTTTCTTAGGGGAGCCTGGCTCCTCAGGCCTCCTGTGGCTCATCCCGTGCCCCCTTGGGACTTAAATTTGGTTCTGGCCTTCTTAACTGTCCATCCCTTTGAGCCGGCAGCCACTTGTGATATCAAATTCCTGTCGTGGAAAACTTCTTTTCTAGTGGCTATTACTTCTGCTAAGCGTGTTTCAGAGCTTCAGGCTCTCTGTTCTTCCCCTCCGTATTTGATCTTTCACAAAGACAGAGTTTCCCTCAGATTGAATCCATCCTTTTTGCCTAAGGTAGCATCCCCTTTATGTATTCAGCAATCATTGGAGCTTCCAGTTTTCTTTCCAGATTTTTCTAGTAGAGCGGAATATACCTTTCACCAGTTGGATGTTCACAGGCAACTCCATTTTTACTTGGCTAGGACCACTCAGACTAGAAAATCTGACCAACTGTTTGTGTCCTTTGCGGAGAATAGGTTGGGTCTTCCAGTTGCCAAAGCCACCATTGCTAAATGGATTAAGGATTGCATCTCTTTCATTTATTCTCACTCAGGCAAGGAGTTGCCTTTCCCTATCAAAGCTCATTCTACCAGAGCTATGGCCACCTCTGTAGCTTTTCATTCCAAAGTTTCAATAGATGATATTTGTGCGGCTGCTACTTGGTCTTCTCCGCACACCTTAATTTCTCATTACAAGCTTGATGTGGCTTCCCGAGGCAGAGCTTCATTTGGTTCCGCAGTTCTCAGGAGTGTGTTCCAATGAGCCACCCGGGGTTTTTAGGTCCTAGGGACGCTTTCCCATCTGTTATGAATTTAGGCGAGATAGGATCCCATTACATCTTTTAGTTATGTACTTACCATAACTTTGGATGTATGGGATCCATCTCGCCTACATTCATACATACCCACCCTCCTTCCCCCTACCTTTTGGATTTGGAGTAAATATAGATCTTGATAACCTCTCCTATGGAAGGTCTGTAGTTGGTTACAGTTATTGATATATGGTTTTTTTTCTGTATCTGTATGAATGTATAAAGCGAACAAACAAGATCTGGGGAAGCAGGCGTGGTGCATTATGGGATAGGGGGTAGCCCAGCCAATGAGAGACTTCGTTTTAGTATATAGTGGCCGAGTCGGAGCTGACGCATCGGCTCCGAACCCATCTGTTATGAATGTAGGCGAGATGGATCCCATACATCCAAAGTTATGGTAAGTACATAACTAAAAGTTATACTCTGACAGAATTGGTTTCCAATCATTGTTCTTTAACCATGTTTCACAAACAATAACATCAATCTTTTGGGAATGTACCAAATTTTCCAATAAAAAAAACTTGATTATTAATGCTTCTAGCATTAACAACCATCAGAGATGCATCAAATTTAGCTTTCAGTGATCTGTTAAATTTTCAACCCAGCAAAAATCCTGCCTAGTGTTTGTCAAGTACTGCAAAATATTTGCTGCAAAAATTCTCTTCCCTGATCTTGACAAATGCACACCATCCTGTTTGAACACGTGTGCCCAAAACTAGGCTTGGATGCTTGTCTTTCGACTGAGAGAACAAGCGGCATTTGAAGCTGGAAAGTTCTTTACTTCACTACTCTTTAGTGGGACTAGCAGTATACACTCGATTTGCGTTCTAACAGGAACTGAAGTGCAATGCTAGTTAGCTCTGTAATAGTGAGATACCTACTTCTACTGAAAGAGGTTTACACTCTTGTTGATGGATTCCCTTTTAACCTCTGTACTTCCTTTTATCACAAAGAGTTTCCTTGAACTCTGCATGTGTCCTACATTACCCACCTTTCTCGCAACTTGAGGGTCCATCTGCTTTTCCCCTCCAGACCCACTCTGACCTTCCCTTTTGAGATTAGATCCAACCAAGTTTATTCTTTAATTATAGTGGCTGTAAGCTTTATAAATCCCTCTCTTTTGTCATTTACTTGAATATGTGCAAGTCAGTTCCTGCAAGTATTAACTTTCCCTGTGGTTTGACCAGAATTTTGAAGTCCTTGTGGCCTGCTTAACATGTCAGAATGCAAATATTTGCACCTGTATTCCCCTCAGACCCCATCATTTGCTTCATTGCCATTGGCCTAGACAGTGCTTGCTTGGTATCAGGACATCTTCATTGTGCTTCAGCTGGTACCTTTTTTTTCTTGGGTAGCCTACATCAGTGAAACCTATGCAGGTCTGCTTGTCTGCTCCTGATATCAGATCCCACAGATACATGGTGGTTACAGTTGCCCTTGAGCATATATTGGACCTAGTGTGGTAGGTAGATAAAGCACAACACCTTTGGCTGTTCTTTGGGTGATTTAGCTAGCCTAACTTCAGAAGGAGCATTGGATGAGAGGAAATTCTCCCTCATACTCTATCATTTTACTCTGGAAGATAAGTTCTGCTTCTAGTTTCAGGTCATACACTTTAGTTTGATGGATGATCGGGTGGGCACTCTCACCAGGGAAGTAGAACGTCACCCACTTCACGCCTCTAGACAGTTTGATGGACCCATTGATGCCCTGTCTGCTGTATTCCTAAAACACATCAAGGTCAAAGGTCAGCAGTCTGAGTGCAAGGAGGATTTAACTCTGAAGGTGATGGTGATTTCAGTGAGTTTCCACTTTTGCCAGCACCTGGAGGAAGAGCAATGGCCGAACAGGAAGATCAGCATGACTTTTGCCTGAAAGTGAATGAGAAAACATGAACATAATGGGTTTTATTACAGTGAATGTCTGTAACAACAACATCAAAGTAAGATAAACAGATGGCAGTAGAATGATTTTTGGAGCTGTAAGTGTGATGTTCATACTAATTTTAATAAAAAGGACTTGATTTTGAAAGTAATAAATGTCTCTGGTAGGACACTGATGCACAATTAAATATTTTCTCCTATGGCCTTCATTTTATAGCCATGATTAAACTACAGTTTCATAGAATAAAAAATGGAACTATTTGGACTAGTTTGTATGTTGCATTTAAAAGTAAGATGTTTCTTATAATGCAGAATGCAGTGATGGAATGGACAGTAAAATAGTGGGGAAGATTCTAATTGCATCTTTTATTCACATATTTCAAATGATTTAAGGCACATAAGAGTTTGACTACTACTATGATTCAAAATAAGAGCACATGTAAACTCCCATTTAAGAAATAATATATTTAACATTTTAGTTATGTTGCAATATTCTTTTGGAAACTATTTTATGGAATGTAGTAATGTAAGAAATGTACAATATAATTTAAGTAAAAATTAATGGGACATGCAAAAATAAGTAAAATAAACGGTCTGATAAGGGTAATAATATTATGAATTATACGTAGTATATGAAAATGTGTTGTACTCATTTAAGTGATACAAGAGCCAACAAGAGCCAACAAAGAGTTTGTTGTAGTGTTGGTCAAAAGTGTAAGACTGGATATTTTAATAAGCAAGATGTTGAAAAGTGATTAACAATACAAGAAGCAAAGATAACAACATGTTATTGTCTGCTAATGATACATAAAAATGCTGTGGAACCTCCCGACAGAATAGTTGTATATTCTTTTGAATATTTCTTGAAATAGTTTGATTGTTTATTTATTTGCAGCTGGTTAACCAGGATAGTCCATTGGGCCAAAATAACCCTTTTTCAGTGGAGTCCTGGGGAGAAAAGCTCCAACACAGATTACACAAAGATTACAGAGATTTACATATCAAACAATTTCTGATTACAAGACAGAACAAAATACTGAGGTTACAATCAAAAATACTAAAAAACAAAATGACATATATTTTTTTTTTTGTTGAGAGCATTGTTCAAGTAGGATTAGGAAGTGAGTAGATAGATGCAGAAGGCTTTCAGATTGGTAGGTATAATTAAGAAATTGATTACTAGCTTCAATAAAGAATGTATGAGATGGAAGACTATGGAAAGTGGAGAATGATTATGATTGGTAGGAGCAGGAGCATTCCCATGTGGATGTTAGGTGGGAGTGGAGTGATTTTTTTTAATGTAGGGAAGCTAGTGATGGTACGAATGGAGGGAGGGAGGGTATTCCATAGGCATGCTAGGGAAAAGGACTGGAGGTTTTGTCCTGGGGACAAATGGTCTGTAGACTTCTATTAGGTTTTGATTGGTAGATCTGAGAAGCCTTTGTGTGTGGTGTATTTTAAAGGTAGTGGACAGGGAGGGACAGAGGGATGGCTGAAAAATGAGTTTGTGTGCATAGGTGAACTGAGTATAGGAGAGATAGTTGGGAAGTTCAAGCCAATTTAGTTTGTGGAGTGGTGCACGGTGATGGGTTGAAGATTTGTTGCTAGTGGCGAATCTGGCTATTTTATTATAACAAGTGGATAGTTTTGTTTTGAGAGATGATTGTAGGTTTGTTAAAAGAGGGGCACCATAGAGAAGGGAGAGTAAGAGAAATGTGGTAGAGAGAGTGAGCTTGGTAGCTGGGGTGAGGTATCTCTTGTGTCGGTAGAGCAGGCCAAGTTTTTAGTGGGTTATTTTAATATTTAGTAGTAGATGGAAATCGAATTTAAGCTTGTCATCGATTTGAACTCCTAGTAATTTGGTTTCAGATACCAGTTCAAGTGGTGTGTTATTTTGACTGGTGATTGAGAATAGTTGTCTATCAAATGTGTTGGTTTTAGAGGGGGTAAATATCACTAGTTTTGATTTAGCTGCATTAAGTGCAAGATGGTTGTCTTTCATCCACTGTTCTGTGGTAGAGAAGGCATCTTGAGTCAGCTTTAGGAGAGTTGGGATGGAAGAGGCAGCACGGATTGTAGAATCATCTGCATATTGGATGATAGCATAGGTGATAGAGCGGTAATAATCAATGAATATATTGAAGAGGAGGAGGCCTAATATGGAACCTTGTGGGACACCTGTGAGGGGTGTTAAGGAAGGAGGAGGTGGATTTTTTTCCACTTGACAGCTTGTTGCCTGTTGGAGAGATAGCTGGTGAACCAATTGAGAGTTGAAGGTGATAGGTTTAGCTTAGAAAGTTTAGTAAGCAGTAGGCTATGAGAGATAGTGTCAAAGGCCTTAAAGAGATAGAGTAGGATGGTAGATACATTGAGACCAGAATCTCTAGCTTTATTCACAGTTTCAAGGAATGATAGGAGGGCCGTCATAGTGCTATGATTGGGTCGGAATCCGTGTTGAGTAGGAGTTAGTAGGTTGTTGTCTAATAGATGGAGAAGGAGTTGAAGACGCATGCATTTCTGTAGTATTTTTGAAATAGGAGAGAGGATGGCGATGGCCCAGAAGTTGGTAATGTTAGTATTATTACCTCCTTTGTGAAGGGGAATGATAAAAGCCTTTTTCCAGAGTTGTGGAACAAGACCTTCTTGGATAGAGAGGTTGATTAGGATACTGATTGGGAGGGCGATGGCTTCAGCAGCTATGTTGAGGAAATATGAGGGAATGTTATCGGGGGCATTGGTGCATGGTTTTAGCCTCTGCAGGAGTTTTTTTATAGTAGAAGTAGGGATTGGTTTCAGGGAGAATGTAGGGGGTTGAGAGGTTGTAGAATATAGAGTGGAGACGGGGGGGGGGCGTTGGGAGAGGACAAGTGGAAGCAGGAGGTGGATAGTTGTTAGAGAAGGAAATACAGTCAATGAAAAAAAGAGTTAAACTGGGTAGCAAGATCATTGTTTTGTACATTTGGGCTAGGGATTGGGTTTTCAGTTATACCAGGTTTTAAGAGGGTGGTTATACCTTTCCAGAATTTTTGTGGGTCGGTTTTATGTTTACTTTGAAGTGAGGAGAAGTAGTTTTGATGGTCTGCTGTGATGAGCTTTTTAACCATGTTATGAAGAGTTTTGTACTCATTGAAGGTAGTGGGAGTTTTGTTTTTTACTCGTCTGGTTTTTAAGGTAGCATGAGTATCTAAAAAGAGTTAGGAAAGTAGAATTAAAGTAAGTGATAGCATTTTCTAGGGGTAGAGTTTTTAGGGGGTACCAGTTAAGTGATTTTAGGAAGTCAGAGAATGCTTCTGGGTTGAAGTTTTTTTGGTATCTATAAGTGACATAATTATGGGTAACTTGTAAGGGAGAAGGAAGACTTCTAGTAAAGATGGGAAGGTGGTCGCTAAGGGAGTCAGGAAGAGTTCCACTTTCAGAGTAGTAGTGGGGGGTGAGAGACTAAGATTCAGTCTAGAATACTGTCATTAGTGAAGTCTTTAGAGGGCCTAGTAATGGAGTTGATGAGTTTAGAGTAGTTATACAGGTTGATGTTAAGGGAGGGGGTAGGGGACTGAATGGAGGACCAATTAATGTTGGTGTCTCCCATGATGATGGTTTCATTAGAGATATTGGTAGAAAACCAGGAGAGGATATCTGAAAGTACAGAGATATTGTTGCCAGGGGGAATGTAAAGGGAGGCTATGCATATATTTTTGTGTTTATTTAATCAAAGTTGAGCTAGTATTAATTCTGCATTGTTGAATTGGGGAATAGCTTTATTGTAGGGAGTAATGCATAGAGAGAATGAGTAGAGAAGAGCTACTCCACCTTTTTTTTGGGCTCTGTCTGCTCTGATAATGGAGTAGTTAGGTGGTACAATCTCCACATCTTTTATATGCGGTGTAGCCAGGCTTGTAGGTTTGGAATTTTGTTAGCTAAGCTTTGTGCATTGAGGGATTCTAGTAGGATGGATTTAGATGTAGAAGAGGAGGTGTTTGGGCCTGGGTTAGGGTGTATATCCCCAGATAATAGTAGGGATGTTAGAAGTTGACTTATGTAGTAGAGGTGTTTGGGTTTTTTTCATAAGTAATGTGTGTAGAAGGATTTGTGAGGGATATAGTGGCTAGAGTGGGAGTTGAGGTTTTATAAGGTGAGATAAGCTTGTAATGAAACCATAGATTGTGGTTGATTGGATAAAGTGTAGGAGATATTGATATGAGTGTGTAAGAGTGAGGTGTATTGAGAGAGCAGGTTTTGTGAAAAAGTAGGATGTGAGTTAAGGTGTTAGGCTGGGTAAGGTAGTAGATGAAGGTTATGTTCAGTAAGAGAAGTAGTTGAATTGAGAAGGATGTATATTTCGAAGACATGTTTAGGTTCTTTGAGAATTATATAATTAACACTAAGGAAGAAAGGAAGAAGTGGGATATGTGGTGAATTGACTAAGGCTAATGAAGTGGGATTTGTGGTGAAAGGAAGTTGTGAAGTGGAGGGGATAGGAGGAGGAAGGAGTGGAATTTAGTAGTTGGAGCGGAAGTAAGAGTGGCTATGTGGGTATAAGTATAGAGGTAGTGGGGGTGGGTGGAAATTGGGGGTAGGGTAGGGGAGCAGAGTGAGCCCACAGGGCAGACGGAGCAGAGAAGAACAGAAAGAAAAAACAGCAGCAGAAAAAGTAAGGAGAAATAACTTTCAGGAATGAAAATAATGAGTTCAATTTAGTTATGGAATTTTGTACAGGGGCTAAATAACCAGGTTATTAACAGTGATAATACCGGCTCTTTAAGCTATTTAGACAGCTTCATAGGAGAGGAGCCAAGTAAGATAAAATTTGTACCGTTTTATGGTTGGTATGTGCTGCCACCTAGTGGTGAAAGAGAAGAAAGCAGGCAGGAAAGGGGTGTGGGACACCTAACCTTCACTGAGAGAAATATCTAGGACTCAGTTGACCAGGGGGGTGGGGAGTATTTTCATTTGGTCCGCGGTAGGCTGCTGAATCGCTTACAAGGGAAGTTAAAGAAAAATACAAGTTATTAAGTAGGTAGTTACAAAGGCAGTAGTTGGTTTAAGGCTACCTACATTCACAATATTTACTTTAGGGCAGTCTTCACAGTAATTCTTTAGCCCAATTTTACCCGGCAGCTCCAGGGAAATGTCGGACGTAATTGCAGGAGGTATTCTTTAGGTTTTTGAGGTAGGGAGGGAGCTTCTGGTGAGAGGAACTGTAAAATGAGAGGAGAGACAGTCTAGGATTAGGTTCTATAAAAGGTTATAGTTGTAGGTGACTAGAGGAAAGGAGTACAAGGGGGATATTCAGGAGAGTAGGAGAAGCATGCTAGTAGTGTAATAGGTAATACAGAGTTTAAGGGGTAGATGTAGAGGTAGTATAGTAGGAAGATAGAGAGCTCAATGAATAGACATAGAAGGAGGGAAAATATGAAGGGAGAGCAGTGTAGGAGAGTAGTAAAAGGCAGCAGAGGTACAGTAATTGGATATGGCAGTTTAAATTATGAAATGATACAGGGTTAAATAATAGTCACTCTACAACAGTACCCCAATCAGGTCAAGAGGATAGGGGAATTAACAGAAGTAGCGAAACAACAGACAGAGGAATATTAAGTCATATATAGCAGTAATAATGCAAATCCCGGCAAATGTGCTTAGCCAGGTTATTTAAATGATAATACAGAGCACCTTATAACTGGAGTTGACTTTACAGAGAAAACTAGGACATTATATTCTGCCAAGGCTGTCTAGACATCAAGAATAGCATAGAAATATCCAAACACAGTCTTAAGCACTACCTAGTCATATCTAAAAAGTCATTAACATGACCTAGAAATATCAAAATGGTATCTGAACATAATGCCTTTTCCCTTTGTCAGGTAGATAGAGCACTTGATTAAGCAGTTACAGGCAGATAAAGCACTTACAAAAGCAATTAAGAAGCGATGCACAGCACCAAAAAATAAAACCTAGCATAACAGAGAACAAGCTAGAATATTGTAATATGCCAAGGCTATCTAAGCATTAAGACTGAATGTATAACCAAACGGAACAATATGCGCTACCTAAGTGAACCATAAAAGGGATTCTGGGGGAGGCTGTGTTCCTACATATTTTTTGTGTAATTATGTTAAGTTTCTCTCCATTGTTGGAGAGAGAGAGAGACTGGATTTTTAAGTAAGATTGCTGCCATATATTGGAAGAAGGACATATATTGGCCAGTTTTGAAATTCAGAAGTCTTTATACAAGTATCACAGTGGGTGCTTTGGTCCTTTCACAAAACATGGGTTTGCAGTGCTTGGAACTTAAGCTACCAAGAGGTTTACCACACTTTTCTTGTCTTCCTCCAGTCAGTTGTGTGCTTTGGTTTCATGGCAGCACAGAATTACTAATTCCCTTATTTCTAATTCTGCTGGGTGTTTGGCATATAAAGTGATGACTCATTTGAGCCGTCCATTTGCCATTTATTTATTTGCTTGCGTACATACTTGCTTATTTTGAATTAACTGGTCCAGAGACCCTTTTCAGTCAAAACCTGGGCACAAGGCAGGGTCACTAAGTTGTATAAAGATAAACCTGTTATATTGTTTTAATAGTACAAAATCTAACCATTTATACACAGAACAAAATGCTAACATTTTGAGTTCAGTCCACTGTAAAAAGTTGCTTTTTGCTTTCTGATCAGCAAATAGAGAGTAAGTTATGCAGCATAAGTTTATTCCTTTGTTTCAGCTGATGTATTCAAGTGTTAAGTCTTAGTTATTTACGAACAATCACACATACGTATACATACACGCACACACACATTACATACATACGTATATGTTATACATATGTGGTAGCATTTGTTTGTCATATACCCATTATATTAATGGACTGCGAAGGTGTCACTCCCTAGAAAGCACAGTATGTCAACATTTGCTATATTAGAATTTTGTTCTTTCAACTGTAGCACATATAAGTTTGGAGAGTGTGGGATCCCACACAGTGGTGCAGCGGATAGCATTGTCACCTGACAGCAAGAGGTTCTTAGGATTGATTCTCATCAGGGGTTACTTCTATGCAGGTTCTGCATGTCCTCCCTGTGTGGAGGCGACACAGTAGTGCACCTAATAGTGTTGCCACCTCACAGCAAGACGTTCTCTGGTTTGATTCTCTGCTGGGGTTCTGTGCAGAGTCTGTATGTCCTCCCTGTGTTGGCTTGGGTTTTCTCTGGGTGCTCCCATTTCCTCCCACATTTTAAAGACCTGGAGAAGGTGGATTGGACATTCTAAATTATCCAGAGGTGGGAGTATGTGTACAAGTGACTGGTACAGAAGAACAGCCGTGGCAGAGCTGCCCACCTAGCGATGTCAACCTTGGCTCTAGACAATTATTACTGTTGAAATGATCCCACCACCCCCATAAGAAAAAAAATGGGGAGAAGGGGTTGTGGGTGGGTGGATGGATGGGGTGTGGGGGCCATAGTCTCCCACATAGCATCTATATCGGGGAAGTGTAAGTCCCTCCATGTAAAGTATATTTTTGTGTATTTGTGCATTGGGAGTATTAGGAGTATTATTTACTTTCATTGTATCTTGCAATCATTGTAGATGTTAGTAGGAAATTGCTGGAGTTCTAGATGTGGATCACTGAGTAGAGGGTAGTTTACAGTGCATTTAGACTTGTTAATTGTTTAGGGAACATTGTAATTGTGTTTCAAATGTACCACACAGTGAAATGTCGGAGTGCCAGTTGGACAGTTTGTGCTCAGTTAATTGATTGTTGACCATATTTCCTTTCATTGAACATGGATACAAATCATATATCTATGTAATATGTATCAATTCCAATGCATTAGTTTATTGTTCTTAAGTTGCCTTTGCTTTTTCTATATCCTGCGTGAACAGAGCAGAGCGCTCCTACTAGTATTCGTGGCTTACAAATAGGAGTACCCTGGACTTCAACAGAAGGGCTTATTCTTGCTGGCATTGTTTCCATTGTTTTTTTAAGGCCCTAGTGCAGCTGATGCCCGAGAGCCAGAATCTGTGTAGCCTCGCATACATTCTCACCTTCTTTGTGAGGATTTGCAGCAAATGCCTATCGAGACAGTGCAGTGGTCTCAATAATGTGTTGGGTTTTTAAGCCTGCTTTCCTGCATGAGTATTAGTTAGTTTCAAGATATTTTCATATTGGAGTGGCTGCTTCTGTAGTAGTTTTTTGTGTAGGTTTCACTACACTTCAGCCTTCTTGGCGGTGTTTCCACATGCCCAAAGTTCACCTGCCCGATGGTATGCTATAGATTAGCACTTCAATGGTTTATTTTAGGAACACATCCCACTTTGTTATTGATGTATCATGATTCATTAGAAATGCTCCTTGGGAAATGCATTAACCTCATGGGATTACAAACCGTCAAAGACCAGTCTTTGGAGTCTGGCTTCAGTAGTTGTCCTTGTCCAACACAATCACTGGCTCGATGGGAACTTGACAATCTGTTTTCCCTGATGTTGTACTTTACAATGTGTCAGCTCTGTTTTCATACCACTTGGCATTTGTAAAGGTATGTGCTATTCCAGGGCTTCCTTCATGAGTAGCCAAGTCCTGTCTGTCTACTTAAGAGCTGCTGATATCCTAGCAGAGAGATGAATTTCAACAGCTAGACTTATTCTCAACCCCATTCTAAGACCCATTTTTGGAGGTCATCATGACTGATTCACTCAGACACTTGAGACACTTATTGGTTGCATGTC
>NC_056731.1:1023360856-1023518356 GCF_019279795.1 Protopterus annectens | reverse complement strand
ATCAGGTCTGTGGTGGGTTAAAGCCTTGAGAAGAGGAGAGTAACAGCAGAAACCGAAGGGTTTGTGCAGACCAGTCGGGTCTGCACATGGCAAAGGTCTAGGTAGTACAAAGAGCCGCAGTATGTTCATACCAGTTGAGGTATCACATTTTTCAGCTGCAAAGGTGGAGGTTTATAGGTCCACAAAATAGTGGCGTTGCGGAACTACAGACCTGTCGGGCTTGTTTAAACCTATAAAGGACAGGTGAAAAAGGTGACATTTATTATTATTTTTTTTACCTATGGTGGTGTAAGACCGTTGACAAAATTCACTCAAACTGTTTATAATATGGGCGTTTATGTTATCATAAACTTGGAACACCCTAGTGACTTGGTAGTTTGGCGTGTATTTTGAGAACTTTGCTTATATCGGAAGAACTACGATTAAGCCGGTAAACAAAAAATAACAAAGCAGAGACATTAGACTGTTTCCGTTTAAATAACAGAAGGTTTTCAGGAAAACAGAATGTTGAATATGCATAAAAACTTTTCAGTATGAAAGAAAAGCTTTTGTATGGACTCTAAAGAACAATTTAAACACCAAATTGGTTTGTGTTTTGTGATACATATTTCATTTTGATATTTAGAAGTGTTTTTGCTATTCTTGTTTTAGTATTGACAAGGGTAAGGCATGAAACAATGAAATAGGCTGATATTAAAGGCCGTTGTATATTGCATTTTCACAAACCAGTGTCTTATAAGATGGGAGTTCACACAAATATAACATTCAAGTTTCAAGGGGAAAAAATGTTTTGTAAACCCACAAACCCGAAGTAAATATTTATTGATAAAGCAAGAAAGATATAGGAGCAGGGAAGCAAGTCTAACCCCAGACACATAAGTTACAAACATATTGGATACTCATTTATATTATAGTAAGAAGACCAGAAATAAAAACTTAACCCAACTTTAATTGAGTTAGAATTTAAAATGGAAGAAACTCAAAATTTAAGACAATTTTTGGACAGGTTGGCCACAGATATGGACGATTTATCATTATGTAGGATAGAAGGGAGTGCCCCCCACCCCCATATTGAAGGTAGTTTGGAAAATAGCGAAATGGAGCAACAGTTTGCAAAATTGGTCAATAGTACAAAAAAGGTGAGGTCCAATGTCTGGCATTGTAAACCTTTGAAAGCATATCTAAAAGCTGAAATAGCCCTTAGAGGTTTGAGAATATATGTGGAACCAGAGGGGACGGACTGACGATCAGGAATTCTTGAATAAATGACACCAGATACAACAACTGGCCTCAAAACTGTTTATCAAGCTGTTAGTAGAGTATAATGAAAAACAACAGAATGAGCTGGCAAAAAATTGTTGGCCATGCAATGGAGACTAGTTACCCTGATGGATATGCTAGTTATGTGAAAGAAATAGACATGAAAAGGAGTTACAAAAAAGGACGAAGAAATATCAGAGAGTCCTTAATGACTGTAAAAGTCAAACCACATATTCATGGAAGAAAATTAAGAGAACAGTTAGGTTTACATAATATTTAAAAAGTAGTAACAGACCAAAAAGAAAGAGAGCCAGATCTGTACTTAGGAAAAATGTTGATTTTTCCAGCAACTCTGAACAGTCATCAAGGTATTTGAACATGGATACAGAAAGTGAAGGAGGGTGATTTCTCCTATACCCAAGAGGTCTAGGGGCCCTTTAGAAGGGGAGGTAGAAAACACAGGCATAGTGGTGATGGAAAAAATATTCAACGAGATAATGACAACATAGTTGATGGCTTGAATGTTTCCACTTCAAGTAGTGAAGTTGAAAATCAGTTAGTGGACAATCTAACTGACTATCACTTTACAGAGTTAGAAATGAAGGTTTTGAACAAAGGGATGGGATTTGTACCTAGTACTTATGTGTCACTTTGATGTGGTTCAGGATTTAAAAAATTTTTGTAGAAGTTTGAATTTAAAATAATTTTTTGCACATAGACCCCAAGACATGTTGCATAGGGACGTTGAATATGTTAGATTTAAGAAATCTTACTTCCAACCACCATATTATGGGGTGGTTAAAGTGTTTGAACAACAGATATTAAATGAGTTACAAACAAACCAAAATGAAGTATTTAAACAAGATACATATAATTTGACAAAAGGGGAAAAAATAGCTTTGAAAAATTTACAACAAAATACAGATTTGATTATTACAAGAGCAGGCAAAGGGGGTGCCACAGTGATGTGGAACAAAACAGACTATAATAAAGAAGTGGAGAAACATCTAAGTGATGCCACATCTTATTGCAGACTTCTAAGGGACCCCACCAGGAGGTTTAAAGAAAAGATAGATTAAGTATTAAAACAGGCGGTTAGGGGAAGGGCCATTACAGAAGCTTTATCTATACAATTGAGGGTTGAGTACCCAAGCTCTCAATATTTTTACCTGGTACCAA
The DNA here is from genome assembly GCF_019279795.1 of Protopterus annectens. Lineage (NCBI taxonomy): Eukaryota > Metazoa > Chordata > Ceratodontiformes > Protopteridae > Protopterus > Protopterus annectens. The sequence goes on along the minus strand of NC_056731.1, from coordinate 1,023,515,917 downwards.
AAATTCACAAACAGGTGAATCCACCACCAGGGAGCCCTATAGTTGGCCGGATGGGGTTCTCTGATAGAACCATTGTCCGAATACTTGGAATACAAGTTGAAACCTTTGTTGGTGCATGTCACAGCACGTATAAAAGATACCAACCAATCTTTGGTGCTCATGAATGACATACAGATCTCCAAAGATACTTATATGGGCAAATTAGATGTGTGTGCTTTATATACGAGTATTCTGCATTAAGCAGGTATCAGAGCAGTGAAACACTGGATGGAAACATCAGGTACTTATGATAAGGTGGAAATGGAATTCTTGTTAACTTTATTAAGATTGGTTTTGGAGCATAATTCCTTCACATACAACAAAGAATGGTATTTACAGACAAAGGGTACAGTAATGGGTGCAACTTTTGCACCCGTATATGCTGACCTTTTTATGGGTTTTTTGGAATGGGAGATAATCTATAGCAGAAAAAATAGGTTTAGGAACAATCTCACTATGTGGCGGACATATTTGGATGACTGTTGGGTCCACTGGACAGGAGATATGTTGAAATTACATGAATTTGTGTAATATTTAAATTCCAATGAATATGGCATATATTTTAGTGGCAACATAGATTTAAATGCAGTAGAATTTTTGGATGTGAAAGTTATTAAAGCTATAGATGGTACAATGGACACTACCTTGTACAGAAAAACCTTTCTTCAAAAATTCAATATTGCATGCCAACAGCAGTTATCCACACCACATAGTGGCTCAACATTCCTAAGGCCCAGTTTACCAGAATAAGAAGGATTTGCTCCAATAACAATAAGCTCAGGAGACAAGTAATACAGCTTAAAACAAGATTTTCAGCTAAGGGGGTATGATCATAGGAATATAGATAAAGCATTTAAATAAGCAGAGGGTCCAGTCCAGAAGTCAGTTATTAAAGGAAAAAGAACCAACATATACTAAGGTGGATCAAATTAGGTTTATTACCAAATATGGGTCCAATACATTCAAGATTAGGCAGATTATTGCAAAACATTGGCACATACTCAAGTCAGACCCACTTTTTGATACAGTGTTAGGAAATCACTGCAGTTTTGGCTTCAGAAGAGGCAGAAATATAGGAGAACATTTGTCTAGTTTTAAAAAGGGACACGGAAGGTATGAAAATCAAATGAACACCGTGGCAGGGGGAGTACCTATTGTGAACATTGTATTTATTGCAAGTGTATATCTAAGACAAAAATCATTCACTTCTGCTAATACATCAAAAGTGTATGACATTTGTCACTTGATCACATGCACAACAGAATGTGTGGTTTATATGGCAGTATGTCAGTGTGGCACTTTTTATACAGGGCAAACATCTTGAAGTTTTAAACAACTGATAGCTTTGCATATGAGTGACATAAATTGTCATTGTCACAGAAGTGCATTATATAAACACATGTTGGCACACCCAACAGCACATTTTGTATTTTTGGGTATAGATAAGGTGACAGGTGATAACCTATCTCCGATGCAAAAACAAAAAATTTTGGTGAAAAAAGAACGGCAATGGATAGTAAATTTGGGTGCTCTGTTTAAACCTGGACTAAACGATCACTGGTAAATGTAAGCAATGTTCTGTGATAACTGCATTATGATGTATGTAAGATATTTGGTTTGTTAGTTTATGATATAACATCATTATTTGATATTCATCAGAATAATGTAAATAATGTTCAATTATTTTCTTTCATGTGAGGTTGATGTTTATAAGGTACACTATTGCTTTAAATGAATATGTATAAAAGGAGAGGGAGGTCATTCCGTAACAAATACACTGATGACGCTAAGGCAAAACCTGGTTTGCTGGTGAGGTGGCTTGAACTGTTAGCCATTAAAGTTGGCTAAGCATCTATTTCTTGTATTCTGTGTTCTTTTTTTCAGTTGGAGTATTTGTTTTGCTGGTTTCGATAGTGCCCGGTTTACTGTCCAATATAAATTACACAATTTCAACGAGCACCGGGTTTGGAGTTTTGGACTATATATATATATATATATATATATATATATATATATATATATATATATATAAAGATCTCCCATTTCCGCAATGTAGTCCACTCCCAGAGTGGGTATATTTAAATAAGGAGGTTTGGGGGGTGCAGGGGGGCAGAGCCCTCCTGCTATAGATGTTTAATTCTGTGTTTTGTTGTTTTCTTTTGTGGTTTTATGTCAGTTTTTGAACTTTTACAAGTTCGAACATATGGTCTCGGACATATGTGGTTCGAACTTGTAAAAGTTCCATCGACTCATTAACAGAGACATTGGGAACCTCCAAACACTGGACCCTACCCAGTTCGGCTTTAAGGGCAGATCATGCCTCCTAAATCTGGTGGACTTCTTTGAGACAGTTACCAAGGCTATAGATGGAGGGAAAGATGGTACACACAGCCTACCTAGACCTCGCAATGGCCTTTGACACCATTCCCCATTCTGGTTTTATAGACAAGCTCACCAGCCTGAACATAACCCCCTATGTCCCAAGATGCATTGCCAACCAGCTCACGGACAGAACCCACATGTTAAGAGTTGCAGGAGCTAGGTCTGACTCTGGCATTTCACAGAGCTCAGTCCTAGGGCCCCTCCTGTTCGGCATATACTTCTCAGAGGTACAGGCAAGCACAGGAGGACTATGGCTGACCAAGTTCGCAGACGACTGCAAACTAGGGGCTATAATTGACTCACTGGGTGACACAGACATCCTCCAAAAGGGTCCCACTGAGACGGATGCCTGGTGTCAAAATCATGGCCTCAAGCTAAATATTAAAAAGTGCATAGCCATCCCCTTTGGAAAAAACAAAGTACCCACAAACTACCACATAGGTGGCAGTCCCCTAAATACGGAAGACTTAATAAGGGATCTGGGGACCCAAGTAGATAGTAATCTCTCCTTTGATAATCACATTGACAAAGTGGTTATAAAATCCTTCTATGTGGCCCACCTAATCACAAAAGGGTTTGCATCCAGATCAAAAGAGGTCATTGTGCCCCTCTAATCATCACTCATCAGACCCATCATAGAGTGCAATGCCCCATTTGGGATGTACCTTACAAGACACCTGCAACAGCTGAAAAGACCACAGAAGTACCTCACCAAGAGGATCACTGGCCTCAAACAGATGCCCTATGCAGCTCAACTAATGAAACTCCAGCTGTTCTTGGTTGCATACCGCCTATCAGAGGTGATCTCTGCCTGACATACAAGGCCATGTCCAACCCAGAATTTGATGAACATGCTCCACCTAAAGAAAACCCTATCCCCTCGAGCCACACGCTCTAGGGATCTAAACCTTACAGCAATAAATAGGACATGGTGGAGGGATAGTTTCCTGTCCCAGAGACTTCCCATGCTTTGGAACAAGATTCCAATCTACGTTAGGCAGACCTCCTCGCTAACACTTCAAGAGAAACCTTGCCGAGTTGATGGGGAAACAGAAAGCTTACCCCAGGGATCACTTCAGTGGCTCTGCTGGACAGAGGCACAGGGAACTATTCTAAGGGGGTGGTGAAAGCCAACACATTCTGGCTAGTCTTATAAATGCCTTCGAGCAGATAGCCTAGTACCTACCTACATATATATATATATATATATATATATATATATATATATATATATATATATATACACATATACATATATATATATATATATATACGTATACCTATGAAGTAGAACCATATATAGCTATATACATATATATATATATATATATATATATATATATATATATATATATATAGAGAGAGAGAGAGAGATGTGTGTGTGTGTGTGTATATATATATATATATATATATATATATATATATATATATATATATATATATACACACACACACACACACACACATATATATATATATATATATATATATATATATATATATATATATATATAGTTGCACAACTGCAGAGAAAAGTGAAAACTGCAGAAAAATGAGAATATTTGCTTGTGCTATAATAGAAACCGTGCTGGCAATAATTTTTTTATGAGAAACTGCTCTTGAAGTGAAAGTAATCTAGTTATGAATGATGAGTTACATCATTGTCCACTTTACACATGACAATAGCAGGGAAGCAGTGCTAACTTCTTTGCTCAAGAGTTCTGGACAAAGACATAATAAGGATGCAAAAGCCTAGAATCAGAGAAAATTTTAAATATTGTGTAATTCACTCAAAACGTTAATAGAACAACAGCTTTTATATAAGCGTGCATTTTTTTGCTACCTTCTGCCCTTGCTTCATGCTTTCTGGTATCTATTCCAGTCCCCCGTACATCACCAGGTCTACTAGATCCTCCTGTCATTTGCTGGACTGACACCAGTATTTATTTTTGGGATGGGCTAGCATGGGACTTAGTCATCCTGGGTGGGTCTCACTCCTCTCTTCACACTCTTCTGGTGGGTTTCGGCTGGACTCCTCCTAGGAGCCTGATATCCACCTTGTGTGGCCTCCAGAAGTGCACACAACTTTCACAGTTTGTCCTCATCAAGTGCTAGTACAGGGGAATGTTGCCCCTCGCGTTTGGAATCCATCTCCCAGAAGATTAACCCAGCTGTTTGCTTGTTGCTGCATTTCCATGTCATGCTGCTGCTGTTTGTCAATTCCAGGTGTTTCCCTGATTGTTTGCTATCATTTCTGTACAGCGTAGCGTATGTTTCACACCTGGATCAGATAGCCCAAGTCCAGTAGCTTGCATTTGTCTGCAGTGAATCTGAGCTGCCACCTTTCCCGTCAATTCAACTAGCTTTGGATGTCTTTTTCTTTAGATTCTGCCTTATTCATTTACTGCTGGTATCTTGTGTCATCAGTGATGAAAATGAACGTTTTCCCTCATGACTTAGGTGCGTTTCAAATTAAAATGCCCTGTTAACTACTGAACCCAAGGAGACTTCTGCAGTACTCCATTAGTCATTTCTCTGATTCCAGATATGATACTGCCCTGTCACCAAAACCCCATGTTTCTTAACCTTTAACCACAGTGTAATCATTTTCCTGAGTTTTGGTCCCACCTCTAGCCTCTCCAGTTTTCCTGGCAGCCATTTTTTTGTAGACCAAGCAATAGAGTTATGTCTAGGTAAGCTATGGATTCTCTTACCCCAGTCATTAGACTGTATTGAAAGGCAACTCCCTTAGGCAATGATCCCATGTTGTTGTTGACCTGAATATTGCTCTGAGACAGTCACCAGTCTTTGATTCAGGATTATTGTGACTTTCCTTGCTAATACTGTAGGAAGACACCCTTGAAACTCCTTGATTTTTTTGCTCACTTTTCCCCTCGCACTTCCCTTGTACAAGAACATTGCTGTTACCATCTTCCAGTCTCCAGGCATTTCTGTGTTGGTCATTGATTTGTGGGTACACTGCATATGTGCATTTGTCAGCACACTGGGAAGATTCTCAGGAACCCAGGGAGGCAGCCTATCTGGTTCTTCTTTAATGGCAACCAGTTTCATTGCCACCTCTCTCTCGATTTCCATCCAGTCATCTTCCTACACTGCCTTACCTCTCTCCCTGTGTGGCACTTTCCCTCCATTTTCTTCATGAAGATGAAGGTGGAATAGTTTATGTATAATCTCTGCCTCCCCCATTTATGACTTCCGTCCTTGGTTAGTCTGACCAGATGTGTTCCTCCATTTATTTTTTTTTCTGTTATCTATCTAAGAAGCCTTTGTTCTCTTCCTTGAACCCCAGTTGCCAGTTATTCACTGCCCCCCTTCAGCTTGTGGCTTTCCTGACCTTGTTATTGCCTCCTTGTTCTGTCACTTTGACCTCCCCAAGCTGTCCCTTTTTCATCTTGTATGCCTTTTTGTTTTTTAACCCTAAACACTGGCCACTCATTCCCACACACTAGCATTCTCTTCCTTTTCGTTCTCCTCTAACCCTTGTCCAGAGTCTTGAGAATCGTGTCCCAGATCCATTCGCACAGTTTCTTTACTCTATCACTTTGCCTTCAGTCATCTGCCACATTGTTTACCCCCCAGCTCACCATAATCCATGTACTTAAAATCCCAAGCCATCATCGTTTATGTTGATATTCTCACTTTCCAGCCCTACACACAGACGCTTTTAAACTACACAATGTGTGATCAGTGCCAGCCAGTGGTGTCTTAACGTAGACATCTCAGAATCTGTTTCTGGGATTCCATTTGTAATTCCTTTCTGGTTCAGTCCTGCTCCTGCTAGAATAGTCATTTATAGTCCTAGACTTCTGTCATATCCCCTCTCAGTTTACCCTGGCACTTAAAATCTCCAGATCTACTCCTGGCAGGTTCAAGTTTTCAAAGAATATAACCTTTTTCCTTCTTTCACGCACATTTTGTTGTATCCTCTTCCTCCTCCCTTAATGTACATGGGGATTAATTCTCTCACTCAATCTGTCAGCCTTCTCCCTACCTGTAATTTAAATATCAGTAGCACTTATCCTTGGTTCTTACATTGACAGTTTATCCCCTTCAATGGATCGTGTTCCTTTATCTCTCTGAGCTTGCATTTATTGCCCTGTTTTACAGTACTTCTACCTTCTCAGTAATTTTATAACAACTTGTATCGTGTCACCTCCGTGTTTCATCCCTTCTTATCAGAGACCCAGCTTCTGGAGGAATTCCAACAAATGGCAATATTGTGAAATGAAACCACCAACTGTGTATTTTTTGCATGAGGGCTTGTGAGGGTACACCATCACTTTCCGTTCACCTCCCAAACTTTACTCCAACCCCGCAGTTGTACAGCAGTGGTTAAAAGTGCTAATTCCATTGTTGCTGAAAGTGACCTCCAGTGTCATTTCTTTGGGTATTCCTACTCACTGAAAGTGCCTTCATACACTTGTCTGGCTGCATTTCTATGTTACCTGTTTTGTGGTACATTCTGCTTCCCAGGCATTTTAAAGTGTATGTTAAGTTACAGAGTTGGTAGTTGTCATTTGTTGAACATGATTGCACAGGTTTCTCTGCGTAATACGCAAGAACGTGGTGATATTCTTCTCTCATTTTCAAACAGCATTTGAAGCACTCTATGTGTCCGAGTATTATACAATAAACCAAATTAAACTTCAACCTGACATGATAAACAGAGATACTAGAATGGTGTTGTTTGGAGAGGAAGATGCACATATCGTGCACGGTAACAAAAATACATGTAACATAATGCATTTTTCATTGTGCTCAAAATGATGAACAGAATGTTTGAAGCTCTAATTGTGTATGAGGAAGTTTGATTCATAGTAGGAGAATAGGCTAGAGGCAGGATTTAGTCAAATTGACTAGAAATGGCAAGAAGAAAAGCAGTCAAGTATATGGACAAGGGGTTAGGATAAAAAGCAGTACTGGAAGATAGTGTGAGTAAGTAGTAGCAGCAGAAATAGTAAAGTATAGGTGGGACAAACCTGCATAAGAACACGAATAAAATTCTAATGGAACATGGTAGGGTTAAGATGCAGATCTCCCATATACGGACAGATGAAATTGGGAGCAGATCGTAATCTACATGACAGAGAAAATCCTTAATATGAGCAGCTTTTTATGTCTGTGGTACTTGCATTGGGTTTATCTCTAAAACAGGTATAACTTTCTGCAGAAAAAAGATGAATCTTGGGTGGCACAACAGTGCAGCGAGTAGCACCTGCCACCTTACAGCAAAAGGTTCTAGGTTTGATTCTCAGCTGGGGTATATTTTGTGCAGATGCTGGATGTCCTCCCTTTTGTTAAAGTTGCATCAGTTTCTTCTCGACTCTCTAGACTAGATGAGTCTGCCTTCTTCTTGTGGGCTGATGATGTATGTAAATGAGTGAGAGTATTATGAGGCTGAGCAGCACCCTGTTCAGAATGGGGTTTAGTGTCACCATACATCACTGGGCATCCCTGCACACCTGTAGAGGATAAAGCAGGCTTTTAAAAATTGGTGGAGGAGTGGATGGAGAGAGAGTTAAATCTCAGAGATCAGTGCATATAGAGAATTGTTGCATGGAATGGGTTAAATTGTTTACTTAATTTATTTAAGTTTGAGTTATAATTATAAATGGAAGTCACCTAAAGGTGTTAGTTTCCAACATTTGAAAGCATACTAGACAAAACACTAGTTGATTTTAATGTTGAATTTTAATAAAATAATGTTTTTGTACTTCTCTCCCATGGCTGCTTAGTGTGTAAATTTAGTTTGTTATTGGCTTGCATATCTTATCTTATGGTAGATTACATTTTACTGCAGATAAGCTGCCACAATATCCTGTTAAATAGAGAAATTCTGTTACATGCAAAACAGAGTAATTTCAAAGTATACAGTTTACACCAAACTAAAAATATCTGAAACATTTTTTTTTTTTTGCACAACAGTTAGGGTTCTCAGAGACCAGCAGAAGCAGTAATGACCTAGATGGTGAAAGCCACAAAATTTGGTTTATATATAATTCATGAACCAGACTTCCTGGATGCTACTTCCTGTTTTGCTGTTGAATAATGCCTGCTGTGCACCTAAAGTTTAACTTGTGTACTCATTCTAACCTTGCCCTAACCCCAACTAGAGACATCACATTACTAAAAACTCCTCCTCTAACAATATCACTAAACAAAGTAGATGAGCGAGCACGCAGACACACACTCACACTCTCTCACACACACTCTCACACTACACACACTTAACATACATAGAACAAAAAGCATCAGTCCCCTTCCCTAGCCTTTAACATAACCCTAACATATAAATACTTGTGTACAGACGCTGTCAACTCCAGTGCTGGAATGTTCAGCATATGCAAAATTTTCAGCATTACCATCCACTCCTGCATACTACAACTGCTTCTACATCTCCTCACTGAAATCAACATACAATGTTGACTCATTCAGTCTTCCACTTAACTGAGTGCATTCAACAACTTCTGACACCAGTAGTAAGTAACCTGTACATTTGACATTGTTCATGATAACTACACACAGATGTGTTTGTGTGTATCTTCAAAAATGTCAGTGTTTTCATTTTTGTTTTTTTTTTATCCCCCTGCAGGACCAAGTCTGACGGCTCCTGTACCTGCAACCAACTGGCCTTTTTGAAATGAGAGATGGAAACCAGTAATCCCCATGTTAGGCAAAAACCCTAGGACCCCTTCATTCTTATACAAAATTCAGCTCATCCACTCGGTAGTGAAAATTGGGTTGGAGGAAGAGGGGCCAGTTTGTTCTTCCTGCAGGATGGCCTATTCTTTCCCCAAGCAGGGCAGTTCCCCACCCCTGTGGTACATATTTGTTCTACTGTGTGCTTCCCTCCAAAGGGTAACTTGCCTTCACATGCTGAATTCTCCTCAGCTGTCCATGTAGCTGCAGTTGAAAGAGTAGGCTTACTTGGATTGAGCTCCACTAGGTAGAACACACAATTGCCCCACTATTTCACCCATATGTTGAGCCAAAGCTTGCCTCTTGCAGGATGAGTGAGGGTGGAATAGCTGCTCAATCCCACACTCCTCTGCCAGTTTATCTTGGCACCCAAGTTTTAGTTTAAACTCAGGTTGCTTGTGACAGTCATATGTTTATTTCTATATGCCACAGAAGTGCCTTTCCTTTCTTGTTTAGTTTCTAAAAACATTGCCATGCAGAAGTATTGTAATATATTCTAATATGTGTGTAATTTGATCTAAAAATCAAGATGTTGGGAATCTGTGAATTTTCAGCTGATCAGAAAAATAAGTTGTTAATAAAGGTACAATACGTAACTGTCCAGAAACTCCTTGTTAATGCCAGTGGTAGTGTCAACCACTGAAAATGTGGCAGGCCTGGGTTCAATTCCTAGACAGATATCAGCGTTTTCCTTTGTTTCATTTGCAAGTCAGAAATAAGTAATTGTGATAGCAACATTTGTTCTGTTCATTGCCATCAGGAGCATAAATGTATTGTGGCATGCAGTGGGCATGAAGCAAACAGTCTATCACAGGATGCTCAGACTCTCAAACATTACACATTTGCACACATAAATGGACACTTGTGGTCATTTTAGAAGATTGCCATTTCAAATGGCATGTCTCTATACCAGTGTGTATTATACTAGTCTTAAGTGTGATTCATGAGACAGCTGATGGTGTAGGACTAGAGAGTACAAGAAACAGCTAATGGTGTAGGACTAGGGAGTACATGAAACAGCTGATGGTGTAGGACTAGGGAGTACACAAAACAGCTGATGGTGTAGGACTAGGGAGTACACGAAACAGCTGAATGTGTAGGACTAGGGTGTACATGAAACAGCTGATGGTGTAGGACTAGGGAGTACACGAAACAGCTGATGGTGTAGGACTAGGGAGTACACAATACAGCTGATGGTGTAGGACTAGGGAGTACAAGAAACAGCTAATGGTGTAGGACTAGGGAGTACATGAAACAGCTGATGGTGTAGGACTAGGGAATACACAAAACAGCTGATGGTGTAGGACTAGGGAGTACACAAAACAGCTAATGGTGTAGGACTAGGGAGTACACAAAACAGCTGATGGTGTAGGACTAGGGAGTACACAAAACAGCTGATGGTGTAGGACTAGGGAGTACACAAAACAGCTGATGGTGTAGGACTAGGGAGTACACAAAACAGCTAATGGTGTAGGACTAGGGAGTACACAAAACAGCTGATGGTGTAGGACTAGGGAGTACACGAAACAGCTAATGGTGTAGGACTAGGGAGTACACGAAACAGCTGATGGTGTAGGACTAGGGAGTACACGAAACAGCTGATGGTGTAGGACTAGGGAGTACACGAAACAGCTGATGCTGTAGGACTAGGGAGTACACGAAACAGCTGATGCTGTAGGACTAGGGAGTACACAAAACAGCTGATGGTGTAGGACTAGGGAGTACACAAAACAGCTGATGGTGTAGGACTAGGGAGTACACAAAACAGCTGATGGTGTAGGACTAGGGAGTACACGAAACAGCTGATGCTGTAGGACTAGGGAGTACACGAAACAGCTGAATGTGTAGGACTAGTGAGTATGTTTTGCAATGCAGGGTGAAGCCAAGAGACCAAGTTCATCAATGTTGCAGTACCAGGTATTTCATTTGTCTCAAAATCTGAACCTTAACATGTCTACTTCACTTATCCATTCTTTTACTGTTTTTTTTCCTCTGAATCCAAATTTTTATTAAATGCAAACGTTATGATTTTTATAACATTTGCATTTAATAAAAATTTGGATTTGTGATGAGCTGTTGTCTTGGAGCTGCTTTACCTTGCCTTTTGTGTTTGTTTTTGTTACCCCCCCTCCCCATACGTTTTTGCAGGAAAAACACTACTTAAAACAGAAAATGCATATCTTGATTCTATTTTGTGATATTGCAAATGCAGTGAGTTCCTACCTTGGTGGAAATTATGGGCAGAAGAACAGTTTTATTTAAGTTTTATTTTTAACTTACTTAAACAAATACTGTACCTGATTTGTTCTTCACACCAGAAAGGACCGTATTCTTTCCTGAGTGAAATGCAGTCTCTTAAAGTGACTGTTAAGCTGCCTTGAACTATTACCTGCTTCAAACGTGTTTTAGTAAGCTGCATAAGAAACATCCTTTCTATGCAAACTAGTAGAAGTAATGCCTGACTTAACACATGGTGTAATAATTGACCAAGACATTCCTAAACTCAGCTATGTAAGATCTCGGGAAGTCAAATGGATATATGGCAGCAGTAAAAAAAAAAATATATATATATATATATATATATATATATATATATATATATATATATATATATATACACACATACACACACACACAGATTCCCAACATTAAAAACGCATAAGGAGCTAATATGTACAGTATGTGAAGTAAGTATAGAAAGTGAGGAAGAGGCAACAAGTATCATTCTGAAGGGAAAATAAATGGAGAACCTGAACAGAGTATTAAGCTTCTCTCTGCTGTGCCAAAGCTGGGATATGACAACAAAAAAACATACTTAAGATGACAACTGAAGTTGAGAATTCAAAACTGCCAGTGCCCCTGTCAGAATAAATTATTTTCCTTAGTTATATTTTACAGAAGATGAACTAGATGAAGAGGGGAAGTCTGTACATGTACTTATAGAAGAAACAACACCACACACCACTACAGACTCTACTTTGTCAGAGAATTACTGAAAATACTGCTGATGTGGCTGACTTCAGATAAGCCTTGTCAGCTCTAAGAGGGTTCTGTGGGAAGACATTGATGTAAGTAGAGCTAAAAAGAATGTAGCATGAGTTGATGAGGAAATGAGTGAACAGAGCAGGCTTACTTAAGATATGTACTTTGAACTAAGAAATGCCTTTCTGTACAAGGTATCAAAAGGCAAAGAATATACGAGTCAGTTAGTGTAATGATTTGAGGTATTATCCAATGCCCTACTTCTCTTGGCACAGCTGACGTGTAACATACATCAGCATAGTTAGCTGGAGTTTTGTAAAGAATTGTATGTCATTTGTATATCAAACTGATTTGTATAGATGCTTGTGTTGAAAATCTATATTTATAAAGCTGCTTATGTTAAAAATGTACCAACAGTGGGTCCTGCTGGACAGAAAAGAAATTCGTATATGTCAAACTTTATTGTAACTTTTGAAATTAATATATTGTAACAGAGTATGCGTAGATAATCTTAGTCCAGCTAACTTTGAAAAAGTCTGAAATTAAATTACCTGATTTAGGTCATAAAGATTGCATCTTATAGTTCTGATTGCAGTCTAAAAGAAAATGTCTGTGTAATCCAGGAGTAGGAATCCTACTGTATTGTCCTTAGGGTGAACTAATTGCTACCCTGGAAGAGTGGAAGTTTTTGAAATGGTTTTATAGCTTCCAGATGCTATAACACATCTTAGCAAAGCTCTCTGTGTGTATTATGACACATATGTGCTAGATTCTGATGGTATTTCTAGTTTCTAGTCAACAGAAGTAGTGTGGGAACCAGAAGTCAAATGACCAGATGTATGTAATGTCATTCTGAAATCCAGCACTGAAATGATGCTTTAACATTAAATGAGACAGAAGTCTCAGGGCAGTTTGTTTTTGAAACCTGACAAAGAAGGATCACTCACACACTTTGTCTTGCCTTGCCTTAGTAAATAACCAGGGATCAGTCAGGAAAATATCTTGAGATTAGTTAAGTTCTGTTTTTCTGTATCTGTGTAAATCTATCCATCTGTGTTATTTTTAATATTTCCTGTAATTGAATTTATTTTGTTTATTGTAAATATATATTTAGTATTTTCTTGTACTTTTACTATTAAATATATTTAAACTTTTCATTGTGGCTGGTCTTTTAGAGAATATTTTATTCTTTAAGAGTACTTATGTTTATTTGGTGACACTGTGGCCACTCCTGAATGCCTTGCTGTATTGGTCAAACACTACCATTTAATTAGTATTAATTTTACTCAGCGTAATTGGGTACCCTTGTAAGAGCCTTAGAGTAGCTGGTGTTGGAGTGTTCTGATGGCAGTATCTACCTTATAGTCTAGGTGGAGGGAGCACAGCTTGTATATCTATACCAGCCTTTCCCAGTTGTGTGTGTGAGAAAATCAAATTTCAGAGTGTGTGTGTCAGCTACTTGGAACAAGGATACAGAGCACTGGTTTCACAGAGAGAGTGGTGGAGGACTTAGCTTGGAACACTCTGCTAATAACTCAACTCTACAGTTGTGGTCAGTGTGTAGGGTCTTATTGGAGCCTGGTGAGAGAGAGGGAAATTCATCCCCAGGATGAGAGTATGTTCCCTGTGTGCTTAAGGAAAATTGTGCTTGGTGCTGTTATCTTCTAGAGTAGGAATTTCTTAAATATTTTACTGACAAAGGCATCCCATTCATGTCCACTGTAAAGCATGAACTTCACTATTTTTTTAAGGACATCTGTATACCACCTTCAGACAAATGGGCCAGTTAAAGACTTTAGTGAAACTTTAATGCCTGTTTAATAAAAGGCTGCATAACTGCATGGGAGTTATTGGGAGCAACTGGTTCCATATATTCTCTTTGATGAAAGGGAATTTCCTCAAGATTAACTTTATTTATACCATTTGAACTACTGTATGGAAGATAGCCCCAACGCTTGCTATATATAGCAAAAGAAATATAAATATAGGAGGACTAAAATACCCACTTTAAAAGTGTGGTACAGCATTTTATAGACCTGCAGGGCAGGTTAAGAACTACAATGCCTGCTGAAAAAGATGATGTGCATAGGGCACAGAAAGCACAACATAGAATATATGTTGAAAAAGGATCGCCTCAGAGAATTCAAACATGAGGATAAAGTACTTGTGTTAATATGCACTGTTGCAGTCAAGTTCCTTGCAGAGTGGGAAGGACCTATTGAAATTGTAAAAAAAGCAAATGAAGCAAACTATAGGGAGGGAGATTGTGAACAAGAAACTAGAATATTTATGCCAGATAAATATTCTAAAGCATTGGACAGAAACTCGCATTTTTGTTTCAGGTGTGTTTGCAGAGTGGTTCTTTGGCATAATATTAAGCATACACGTGTATGAATGCCAGAATATCAATCCCATTTGATGAAAACCTGATACAACACAAACGCAAAACAAAGTTAAAACATATTTGGGGGGAAGGCTTACACCTTGCAAATTTCAACTCTGAGATTGCACCACAGTGGAGAAGGGGCAAATTTCTGGCCTTCACTCCACCATGATCTCTCAAAGAAAAAAATGCTGGCAATGCTTGAACAGCTAATTTTCAAACCATCTTTTTTCTTTTAATTAATGAGAATTGTCAATCATGTGAATGACTCCTGCTGGCAGAGGAAGTTAGGGTCCTTATGACATGTTCTGAAAAAACGACAGATAAGACATTATCAAGTGTCTTAGAAACAAGATGTACAGTACACTAGAGTAAAGATGTATTTTCTGAGTTGGCTGCCAGAACTAGTTTAATCCAGTACAACAGAGAAATTGTACCTGGTGAGAAAGTAAATTTTGAGAATGTATTGAATACCAGAATCCCAATGCCAAGTAGTTAAGAGGTGCAGAAAATGCTCCAACTTAAGGATGCAGAAGAATCCCAAAGTGAATGGAATAGTTCCATTGTTCTGGAACCAAGTAGAGCCTGATGCATATATAACGTTTTGCAATGAAGTCATAAAAATTAAATAACATGTTTGAGTTTGATTCATATCCCATGCCTCAAATGACAAAGTTATTGAGAAGATGGGCATGATCAGGTTTTTGCTCTCTTTTACCCTATATACATATATATAAATTGTGCACATAAGTATATATTTTTATATACGATTGTGTTTGTGTGTGTGTATCTATCTATCTATCTATATATATATATATATATATATATATATATATATATATATATATATATATATATGTGTGTATATTCTTTTATTCATAAAATCTGTGTATAATATGTACACACAACAACTTGGTGATGTCCTTCCATTTCACTGTTGCAGTTTTCTTTACATTCGGGATCCCTTGCCAAGGCGGCCCAATGTCCGGCCAGTATAGCAAAGCCTTTAGATTGCCTTTAAGGTATGCTGTACGTGACATGTATGCTCCTTGCATAGTGTAGGCCATAAAGGTAATGCCCGGATATACCAACCTCAGAACTTCTTTACCACCAGTCTGAATGCCCTTTCCATTGCCAGTTCACCAAGGATTTGTAGATAAGTGCCCTGTTGGGGTTCTTCTTTACTAATCCTTTTTTATTGTTGCTTTTGGGGTTTCATGTTATCCAAGAAGGCTCCATGCTGGTGTGGGAGACAGGGTCCCCATAAAGACCACCATGACCAGTATCTTTTTTGCTTAGGTGTTTCTCACAATCATACGTCCTGTTCAATTTGTCAGGCTTTCGTACCTAAAGCCCTGCATAGTAAACTGGCACTTTATCTTGACAATCAGCAGCTTAAGCTGCTTACGAAAGACATAATGGAAGGTACTTCTCACTCTGAGGGATAGCAGTCAGTGAAGAAGGTGGTCTAGAAGCCTAGGCTGCTGCTCAGCCTCTGCCCGACTTCTCTCCTGAGGTGAGTGAATGTCCAGAGGTTTGCTTGGCTTTGTTGTTGGATTCCTCTCCTGCGGCTGGGTCGGAAACGGGCGGGGATCCGACTTTTAGCATGTCCAAGGAGGTTTTGCAGATATCCGATTTGGATGCTCAGGGGGGAGGGACTACAGCTGATTATTTTCAAGGGGCCTAGGGGTGTCCATCGAGTGTTAGTTAGAGAAGTCCCTACTACTATCATTGAATGTCATCCTGGTTCAGAGCCTTCCATGTTTTATCAGGCGGACATCCCAGTGAAGAAAAAGCAAAAGGCTAAACCTGTTTCTAATGCTCCTAATATTCTACAGAGTGAATGGCAGGCCTTCTCTTAAGGTTTGTTTAGTGTTTTGAAGGCAATGAAACCTCCTCAGGGAGTTTTTGTTCCAGCCCCTCTTGGTCCTCTCTTCCTGTAAAAAGACTCAGGAATTAGGATTCCTCTGAGGAAGAGCTGGATTTGGATGAGGAATCCTTTGCTTACTCTGCTCAAATTTCCTCTCATTTGGACTATGGAGCAGACTGAGAGGAGTCTACCAATATTTGATAGTCCCATTGACTAGGTTTCTTTTGGGGACACAGTCCACAGGCTGATGGAGTTCTTTAAAGGGGATTGTGCTCAGGTGTCTGAGGTACATAAAAGATACTGTGAGTTGTTGTAGATGGATTCTCCTAAACCTTCTTCTGTTCCTTCTGAGTTGGCTGCTTTACTGCATGCTTTTTCCAATGCTTCTAAGGCTCCAGACTCTCAATCCCATGCTGGCAAGAAACCTGATAGATTTTATAGGGTGCCTGAGGACTGCAAATTTTTGTACAAGTGTCTTCTGCTGACCCCTCTGTTGTGTCTGTAGCTTCTGACAAGCACTCTCAGTTTCTTCCTTTTCCCAAGTAACTGCCCTCTGATAAATATAGCAGAACCATGGAAAGGATAGGCAAGAAGGTTTACATCTGTTGTACCTTGGCTTTTAGAGCCATTAGTTATCAAACCCATATGTCCTGGTACTTGTTGGCTCTCCTTTCCCAGGCTTGTCAGGTTATTTCTGATCTTCCAGACTCTGAGGGTAAAACTTCTGTCCATTCCCTATTAAGGACTTCCACCCAGGTGGCTTGTCATTCCATCAAGTGTAGTTATGATATCATACTTCCTCTAGGGTTGCTGCTTTTGGGTCAGTGATGAGGAGGTATTCTTGGCTTCAGCTTCAACCTTTGCCTGATGATATTAGGGCTAAGTTGTTGGATGCCCTTCTTGATAGCAAACAGTTGTTTGGTGAAGCTGCTGCTGATATGTTTGTCCCTGCAGGATAAGGGCAAGGCTTTACAGGAACTTAAACATGTTTGTTTCTCATACGCCTGAATTTCAGAGAAACTACCACAACAAGACAGCCTTCATTCTCAGGCAGTCTTGCCCTCCTCCCAAGGGCAAAAAGGGTGGCAAACTGGCTCCTCTTGCTAAGGCTATTCAGACTTCAGTGCCTCAGAAGTCTCCTTTTCCAGATAAACCAGGTGCTGTCTGACTATCACTTTCTTCCCAGCCACTTTCCTCTTTCTCTTCACCTCTCTCTCTCTCTTCCTGTTTGACTGTAGATTACTCAGGATTCCTGGGCCCTGTCCATTATTTGCCAGGGGAATTTCTTGGTTTGGAATTCCCTTTCCCCTTTTATGGGTATTCTTCAGCCCTAGGCAAGCAAATCCAATGTCAAGAAAGTTTAATGCAGAGCTTTCTGGTAAACCACCCTTCTTCAGTGCTAATAAAACTGTATTAAAATACAAGCTTTAAATAGGAGCATATAACATCGCATGATCACAGTTGGCCTGTCACCCCCCCCCCATTTTACAAAAAATTTAAAACAATATTACAACTTAAAAAATTCTGAATTTAAAGATTTTCCTTCTGTCTTCTGACTAAAATGGGCTTTATGCTCACTATGTTATTTAAACCATGCTTAAAATCTGCCCGTAATCTGACTATCCATTCATATTCTTTGTTTTCTAGTACATTGTTCATATCACCACATCTAGGTTCCTTCATTATTTTAATACTGTTTTATTAGCACTGAAGAAGGGTGGTTTACCCGAAAGCTCTGCATTAAACTTTCTTGACGCTGGATTTGCTTGCCATCTTTATTTCCTGTGTTCCAGTCACCACAGCACTAACTTTGAACTTTACATAGATTTTTCTGAGAGGGTTGAAGAATATCATTCTTTCCAGAGGTGCATCGGGACCTTTTGATTTAGGATACTATTCAAGAGGTGCCTGTGTCCCAAAAGGGGGAAGGGGTTTTACTCCAGGATGTTTCTAGTACCCAGAAAAGAGGGTATTTGTAGACCAGTTCTAAACCTCTCTCGTAAACACTTTTCTGAAAGTGCCCTCCTTTTGAATGTTGTCCTTTCAGACTTTGTTCCCTCTTTTGCTTCTGCAGGTTTGTGTGTTGTCTTTGGATCTCAAAGATGCTTTTCTCCATATTCTGATCCACCCCTTTTAGGAAGTTTTTACGTTTCTCTGTTACTTTGTGGCATTTTCAGTTATCTGCTTTGCCCTTTGGCCTTTCTACTCCTCCAAGGATATTCACCAAATGCCTCGCTCCTGTGATTGCTTTTTGCAGGATTCAGGCGATCCAAGTATTTCCTTACTTGGATCACCTCCCGTTTCAGGCAGCCTCTCCAGAGATTCTGTTACAAAATCTTCATTTTGCCATTTCCTTTCTGTAAAGCTTGGGTTTCACAGTAAACTTCAAAAAGTCTTTTCTGACTTTTTCTCAGGACCGTGTTTTTCTAGTGTGCAGGATTCAGACGGTGCCTTTGCTGACATCCCTGCCTTTTTCCAAGGCCGTGACTCTCATTTCCTTCTTTCAAGCTCTTCTTCCTCTGGCCTCTTTTGTAGGGAGTTTCTGAGAGCTCTGGGATTCATGGCATCCGCCATCCTCATGCTCCATCTGGCCAAACACCAAATGAGAAAGTTTCAGTGGTTTCTAAAGTCAGCTTGGCTTCATCCTGCACATCCCCTAGAATTTGTAGTTCCTGTTCTACCTTGTCTCAAGAAGGAACTTCACTGATTGAGCTAGTAGTTGAGCTAGTAGTTGTCTCTAAATCCAGGCCTCCCTTTTCATCCCTCTCTTCCATGTCAGGAGCTGTTGACAGATGCTCCAGACATGGGATGGGGAGCAGCTTTTGGCTCCCTAAAGACGCGTGGGGTGTTGTCATCTCTTCAACAGAAAGAACACAGTATCAGAGTGAGATCTCTTCTGCTGGTGCCTCACGCTTTTTATCCTCTTCTCCCCAGGACCTCTCAAGGTATTTACAGACAGTACCACAGTGATGTGGTATGTAAACAAACGGGGGGGATAAGATGTTATCTTTGCTGGTTGGCACTGCTGGTGTGGGATCTTGCTGTTTAGTATCAAGTAACTCTTCAGGCATTTTACATTTCCTCAGGTCAAAACATTATGGTAGACTCTCTCAGAAGGTCCTCACCTCAATCTTGTGCATGGATGCTTCACAGGAATGTGTTTCTGGACATTCTACACCAGTAAGGTATTCCTCCTATAGATCTATTTGCCTCCCCTCTGAGCAGACAACTTCCTCTATTTTGTGCCAGAGTCCCAAGTCCTCTAGTTTGAAAGGTGGATGCCTTGTCCTTTTCTTGGAAGAGGATGTTTCTTTATGCTTCCCCTGCCCTTCCCCTCATTCCAAAAGTCCTGGTCAAAATTTAACAGGATGCTCCCCTTTTGGTGACTCCCTTTTGGCCGAGACAGCATTGGTTACCTCCTCCTCTACATTTAGCCAAGGGCAATCATCACAAGTTACCTGACAGGGTGGACCTGCTCACCCAAGACAAGGGATCTCTCATCGATCCCCACCTGTTCACACTTCAACTGACACTGTGGTAGATAGCATTTTGATTCCACTTAGACACCTTTTTTTCCTGAGGACATGTTTAAGGTCCTGCAGGGGGGCCAAGAAACCCAAACTTATCTAAATGGAAGAGGTTTTCTGTATGGCGTCTTTCTCATAACCTGGATCCACTTTCAGTGGATGTTTATTTGGTTCTTGCTTATCTTTGTGAATTACTCAATGGTGGATTGGCTTATTCTTCTGTTAAGGCCCACTTATCAGCCATCTCTGATTGTCTGCCTTTATCTCCTCCTTTAACTTCTAGATTTGAGGCTGAAAAGTTCCTAAAAGGTGTCCTTCATATTAGCCCTTCAAGGAAGCATGTTCCTCCTCCCTGGGATCTTAATTTTGTTTTGGAAAAATTGACTCTGGCGCCTTTTGAACCTGCAGCTTCCTCACAACATTGCCCTTGGCAGACTTTACTTTTGTTAGCCCTTAGTTCTGCCAGATAGCTATTTGAGCTTCAAGCCCTTATGATTTGCTCTCCTGTTTTAGTTTTTCACAAGGACAGTGTGCCCTAGCATACTAATCCTTATTTTATGCCCAAGGTGGTGAATGAGTTGTCCCTTAATCAGTCTATTCATTTGCCCACTTTTTCCCTTCTCTGCAATCTGACAGTAAAAAAGTGCTGCACACACTGGACGTGCATAGACAACTCTGATTTTATTTGTACAAGACTAAGACCATTAGGAAATCTGATCAGCTCTTTATTTCCTTTAATCTCAAGTCCTTGGGATTAGTTGTATCCAAGCAAACTATTTCTTCTTGGATCTCAAAATCTGTTTCTTTTTGTTATTCGTTCCATAGTAAGAGCCTTTCTAATTGTGATAAGGCTCATTCTACTAGGGCTGTGGCTTCTTCTGGTGCTTTTTTCTAGGGTTTGGACACTAACCCATTCTTGAGACAGCTACATGGACTTTTGTCCATACATTTACCAAGCACTAAAAGTTGGACAGAATTTCCAGAGCTAGAGCTGATTTTGCTACGGTCATCCTCATGGGATCCTAAAGGACTCTGCTGGTCTTTCCTCCTCCTAAGTTTCTTCTTGAATTTGGCACTCTCCCTAATGTTAACAATACTGCAACAGTGAAATGGAAAGAGAATACAGTTGTGTAAAATCTTACCATAATGATAGATGTCCTTGTCTTCACTGTTACAGTATTCACTCCCTGCCTCTGTCCCCTCTTCCATTTCTCTTCTGGATGTACTGATTACTTCTTTTTTCCTTGGATTAGCATTCCAGCTGGGGCTCTCATTTCTAAGGCTGGTATGTCCAGACATCACTGTTATGCCCTACACTATCCAAGGAGCATCTATGTGATGTATGGCATATCTTAAGGCAACCTAACGGCTTTGGTATACCGGCCAGATGTCAAGCCACCCTTGGCAGGGAATCCCTAATGTAAAGTACATTGCAACAGTGAAGAGAAGGACATCTGCCCTTATGGTAAGATTTTACCCAACTGTACTTTCTTACAGGTACATAACAAAGCTGCTTTTTACCGTAAAGAATCCATTCAAAAGTAATTATGTGCCAGTATACCTGAATAAATCTTGGAGAACCAGTATCTTGTTAGCAATGTATTATGGCATCATTTACCAGTCCAGCCTTTCTGCCTTTTTGACAAAGTACTACACATTTCTCTTTAAGTAGCTGAGACAAATGCTTATAGGATGTTATGTCAGTTGCCATTTGTGATATCAAACCAAAAGAGCAAGTGCTCTTTTTTCATTGCTTTGCCAGCTGCTTTATTATACAAGATTATGGTACATAATGTACTGTAAATCTACCCTTTCCCTGCTATTGTGCTATCTTGGAGTTGGTATATATAAATGGGTCTATATTACATGATCGAAGTTTCAAAACTTCGAATCTGATATGGTCGACACCATATGATTGAAGTCTTGAAACTTTGAAAATGAAATAAAAACACAACAACCTACACAAGTAAACCATTCAAACGCTCTAAGCAGGGGGGCAAGCCCCCACTGCACCCCACCCCGCTACTTAAATATACCACCTCCAAGATCGCACTACAATGCAGAAAAGGGAAATCTTCCCTTTCTGCACTGTAAGGAGATCTCTGTTAAAAGATTTGAAGTTTCAAGACTTCGACCATATTAGATTCGAAGTTTTGAAACTTTGATCTTCTGATATAGTCCCTATATAAACAGCAGGAGTTTTAGGGGGTTTTGAGATTGTCTTTTTTGATGTGTTCCTTTTTCATTATGTAATCAGGTGTGTCAGAAGTATCCTAATGTGAATTACAGTTACAGCAGAAAGCAAATGTTTGTATTAAATAGAAAAATACTTGGGGTGTCTTGAAGTGAGTTGGTCCCAGGTTTTCTGTCATCGGACCATGCCAAATGCCATGTGTTCTATGGCCCATTCCGTTAAGTATGAAGGAGACCATCCTTAACTTTCAGCATTGTTAATTTCACAGTACAGCTGTATTCTTTGTTTATGTGCATATCTTTCTTCCACTCTGATCTTAAATGTAACCACACAGCCATTATGATCTGCTGTCATGCCTAAATGTTGCACAGTCTTTTTTAGACCAATTACTAATTTACTTTTGTGCCAAATCACTTGTTTGCATCCAGATGTATCATTTGCACATTATTTGCTTAAAGACCATTTGTTACAAATAATTGCCAGTTTGTTTAAATTACTTAAGAAAATGTATATATGCATGAATCACCTTGCAAAGATTTTTTATTGCTGTAAAAATTATAGATCTGATGTCAGTTTTCATTCATCCTCAACGTATGGGACTGTGATCTGGCCCTCTGGTCCGACTCTGCTACTGTTTCATCTCATGGAAGCCTACAAACACTGGAGCTCCTCCCTACCCATGATGCTCTGGTCCCCATTCCCTTCCGATCTTGTTTGCCATTCTTTGTTCCCAGACGTGGTTGTTGACTGCTCGTAAGTTTGTTCCTTAAAGTGAGATAAGTCTTTAGGAAAACATTTTTTTATTAGCCTTTACTTTTTCTGTGATATTCTTCCTGTTCTGTTTCTCTGATTTGTCTGCCCTTCTAGATACCTTTTTTGATGGTACGCTTTTTGTTTTTCCTCCGTACCATCTGTTTAAAAAAATCTAATCTAAAAACTAAACTAGCTAAACTAAACTGCCTAAAAGTTTCTCCCTTTACAGTTATTTTCCCTCTCTTAGCGAGAGAGAGTGTGTGTGTGTGTGTGTGTGTGTGTGTGTGTGTGTGTGTGTGTGTGTGTGTGCGTCTGAGCAAGTCCATGAATGGACCGTGCTGTTTACAACTGTCATTTCTTCCTGGTTTCAAAGGATTTTCTCTGCAGAAAATATCAGAGAAGGGATTTAAAAAGTGCACTAAATATGGGCACAAGATGACTTTCCGACGGGTATTTCTTATGTGTACTGCTTTGGGTCTGAACTTCTAAACAGGCAGTATGACATCTTTGAGGCCTTCAATCCTAGGGCTCTCACAGAAAGAAAAAAATAAGTTGATTCTGAAAGGGATGTTACCCTTCACTTTCTCTCAAGCCATTTCTTGAGTCCAAACTTTGACTTCCTCCAAACCGAGGGACCATAAGAGGTCCAGATCAGCTCAGGCTCCAGCCTCCTTGGAACTGGTGAGAAAAGTGCCTAGGCCGGGTCCAACTTCACTGATGTCTCCTAATTCTTTTGATATGATGAAAATGGTATCCTGGATCCTAAGAAAAAGAAGTTTTCAGAGCCAAAGTCCTTCCTCAGACTATCTATTTACTGTCGCTGGATCCAGAACCATCTAAGGTACCCTCACCCTTTCTGAGGCAGATGTAGCTAGGATGGTGAGGGAACTGGTCATGGAACAACTTGAGGGTACCCCTATAGTTCCTACCCCATTGAATCAGGGACTTTCTCCAGCATCTACTACTCCTCTCACTCGACATGTGGGATCTGACTGCTCTGGGCCCCATCTGTGTCAGATCCGAAGAAGCTGGTTTCTTCAGATCTGACAATAACTCTGAGTTTGTCTGCTCAGACTTTTTCGGATGTCTCTCAGAGCCAGGCTTCCACATTGGATCCGAGGGGGTCCAGTCAATTTCAAGGTTTTTGGAGCCTTTTCTTTGTCTTGGAACTTCAGTGTTTGATTGTTCTGCTCCAGTTTCCTCCTCGGGCAGACAGCTTGTGTGGAGGGGGTGCTCGTGGACCATGGACTCCCGTGCTCTGCTCCACTGGTCTCCTCCTCCCCTGGGAGGTCAGCCTTTGAGGTGGTGAAGAGGGTTTTTTCTGCACCTGCAGATCAGGTGCGTCCTTCCTCCTTGGCGCCACCCTTGATCACCCAGCTGACCTTGTCACATGATCTTCACCATCCATGCCACTGGGACAGCCGGTCCAGAGCTTCTAGTCTACCCGGTCTGGGATTTTTGCTTCTTTTGATACTTCCCCAGACCATCCAACTGAGGAAGTCCCTGGGAAGAGAAGGTGTACAAGGAAACACCTGGACTCACCCCAAGAGTCTCTCACCATGCATACTGACTTTCAGGGAGAGGGGTCTCCCAAATCACCACCCTATGATATCTCCTTTGGATATATCCTTGAACTCCTAAAAAAAAAAAACCTGGTGTGTGTCCAAACCCATCTCTCTGAAGGGTCTAGGATCTTGAGAAGCTTTCTTCAAGACCTCCCTCTCCTCCTCCTGGCCTCCTGCTGATGAGTGATTTATTGAAATTTTTTGAAAGGCTTGGAAGGATCCTGACCATCCCCAACCCATCCCCAAAAAAGAGACCAGAAGAGTAAGCACTGCCAGTAGAAAGCAGTATTGTATTGGAGCAGCATGT
Organism: Protopterus annectens; assembly: GCF_019279795.1. NCBI lineage: Eukaryota > Metazoa > Chordata > Ceratodontiformes > Protopteridae > Protopterus > Protopterus annectens. The sequence continues at coordinate 1,023,491,195 of NC_056731.1, read as the reverse complement.
TGTTTTGCAGCCATGGTTGTGGGAGACCACCAAAAAGAAAAGAGCTGGTCTGGGAAGTAAGTGTATGTTTCAGTGACTTTTGTCATGTAATCACTGAATTATCTAGCCCACTTTACAAGATTGCAAAGTGATCTACTCCATGAACTTTCCAAATAGCAAGGACCAATACTGAAGGGGCCCAAGCATCTGTCGCTCCTCCGCTGACTACCTTACAATCAATTGTGAACTCCTCCATGATGCTCATCTCTAGCACTTTAAAAGGTGCCTCACTGGTATGGGTTCAGGCATATCCATTATGATGAATGCCTGGATGTGCCTGTGTGATTTTGTGGAGCCTTTTAAGTCTTCTTTTGTCAATGCTGCATTAGACGGATCATTGCATTTCAGACCCATGTTGAAAGAAACACTATCCAGGTGTGAAAAGGACAAAGACCTTGTCTGCCATTGGAGTACTTTTTTTTATGCCCCCAGTGAACCTTTTCAAGGAATCGGTGAGGTCACAAAATGTGGTTCAAAGAATCTCAAGGTCCATTCCAAGACGCACGTGGAACTGGTTCTCCTAGAGGCAGAGGGGGAAATGAGCATGGCAGAAGATGCCCTTGTGGCAGAGGAGGCCCACATAATGCAGGGTCCAGAGATACTTTCTTTGCCAGGCCCTGTCAGTGCTCTTGAAAGGAGGCCTGATTGTCGTTCTTTGAAGGCATTCGGTGGTCGACTTTCCGAGCATCAAACAGCCTGGCAAAATGTAACAAATGACACTTGTGTGCAGAGAATTACCAGAGGATATACCGTGCCCTTTTTCCTCTTGCCTCCAGCAATAACAAAGCTCTCCAAAGTTCCACCTAGTCAGACGGAGCTGACAACTCAACAAATTCAGCAGTTGCTCATAAAAAGGGTCATCCAAGAGTTCCCACCAGTCCAAATCAGATCTGGAAATTACTCAAGGTTCTTTTTAGTTCCAAAGAAGACGGCACTGGAGACAGATTTTGGATCTGTGTGCTAAACAAGTTAGTTATGCACATCAAGTTCTAGATGGTTACAGTACAGTCCATTTTACCTTTTCTGGGAAAGGATGACTGGATGTGCTTTATGAACCTCCAGAATGCATACTTTCACATAAAGATGAACAGTCCAGCAGGTTCTTACACTTCTGAGTAGGAGTCTGTCACTTTCAATTCTGAGTACTGACGTTTGGTCTCACCACAACCCCCAGGGTGTTTACAAAAGTCATGGAAGTGGTAACAGCACATCTAAGGCTGCAAGGAATCTGGGTGTTACCATGTTTAGATGACTGGTCCATCACCTCCCCAACCAGGCATTAATTGGGTTAAGCAAGAGACCAGGTACTGAAAACTTGTTTAAATCTTGGAATCAGTGTAGATCACAACAAATTAAACTTGCAACCCACCCAGAAGCTGGAATTCATAGGCACAACCCAGAAGCTGGAATTCATAGGCACAATTTTCAACACACAATCCTTTGTTGTGTCTCTTCCACTGTCATGAGTGCAGACTAGTAGAAACCAAGTCAAACAGGAGCATTTGCAGTATGAAGGCTTCAGCCAGAATAGTTCTGCAGGCTCTAGGTTCGATGTTTGCAGCCATAATACTAGTGCCCCTGGTGAGGTATCGCATGAGAATTTTACAATGGATGCTGCAAATACAGTGATTCTTTTTTTCAGTCACCCTATGTCCGCAAAGATAAGAGTGACACAAATATGCAAAATTTACCTCATGTATGCAGTCTTGCCAGCTCCAACAAAGTTGACCATTCGTAATATCTCAGCCCAAGGCCATAGTAACCATGGATGCTTCTCAGATTGTGTGTGTGTGGGGGTCATTACCTAGGGAAGCGAGTCCCCTGTATAGGCCAATCTGCATATCAGCATTCTATATATGAAAGCTGTACTTCTGGTGTTGCAAGTACTCCAAGATGCTCTCCTTGGGACAATTGCGATTCAAACAGACAATAGGTCAGTAGTTTGGTATATCAGCAGACAAGAAGGAACCAGATCTTACTATCTGTGTCAAGAAGCCCTCAGAGTGTGGCAATGGGTGATAGTTTCCAATTGCTCTCTGGTGGCAATGCACATTCCAGAGAAGACCAGTGTGATAGTAGACAAACTCAGTAGGTCCATCCTACTACCTCATGAGTGGCCCCTCAACCACAGGTGATGGAAATGATCTTCCACCAATGGGGTCAGTCTTGCTGTGATCTTTTTGCATCTCCCCTAAACAAGTGCAACAGCTTATTTGCCCTAGTCCCTCCAGAGGGGCAGTTACCAATGGATGCTCTTCTCCACAGTTGCCCCCCCCAGTCTGTTATACACCTATTCCAAAACTCCCTTAATCCCCAAATTTCTACAGAAAGCAGCCAAATCGAAGAATAGAATCATCCTCATTGCATCCTGCTGGCCTCGATAAGTATGGTTCCCCTTCTTTTGGTCTCATCTTTTGGCTCCTTGGCTTCCAGATGTGACTCCGCACCTGTCCCATTCAGTAGGATTGGTTCACCCAGACATTCCAAGCCTCAGTCTGACAGCATGGTTTCTCGAATTCCATTGGTGACCAGGCGGCCGGTGCTTTCTTCCCCTGTCTCTTCCATTTTATCGTTCCGTAAGCCATCCACCAGACAATTGTACAAAAGCAAATGGAAACATTTTGTTTATTGGGTGGAGCAAAATCACATATAGATCCCTTTATAGCTCCTATACACACAGTCCTTGATTTTCCATCTGAGTTGTTTAATGACGGGGCAATTCATCTATTAAGATTCAGCTAGCAGTGATTTCAAATTTCCATGTGGGATTCAGGAATTCTACTTTGGCTTCCTCAAAAATTTGTAAAGTATGCTTAAAGGGTACTCTTCTCAGACCGTCATTTAAAGACCCTATTCTCACATGAGATTTAAGTCTACTACCACAACCCCTGAGTCAGTTTCCTTTTGAACCTGCAGCTAAATGTGAATTAAAATTTTTATCTTGGAAGACAGCCTTTCTGGTTGCTATAACTTTGGCCAGAAGAAAATCAGAACTTCAAGCTTTATCCTCAGAACCCCCTTACATAGTCTTTCATAAGGATAGGGTTACCTTGCGTACCAATGCTTCCTTTCTACCAAAGGTGGTCTCAGAATACCATATTAACCAGACCATTAAACCTCTCCATATTCTTTGCAAATTGCACTAACAAAGGAAAATACTTGTTACATTTACTTGACGTGCACAGGCAGTTACATTTTTACTTGCATCATACGAAGGATTTGAGGAAATCAGGCAAACTTTTTATTTCCTTTGCACATCATAGATTGGGGGAAGCTGTCACTAAATTATCTATAGTTAGATGGATTATGGAGTGTATTTCCTTTGTTTACAAAAAATTGAATGTTCCCCTCCAGAGACATGTAAAGGCTCATTCTACTAGATCCATGGCTGCTACTACTGTATTCCTCTTTAGAGTTTCCATGGATGATGATTGTGTAGCTGCTACTTGGTCAAACCCACATCCCTTTATCAATCACTACAGATTGGATCTGGTCTCGAGGAGAAGAGCAGCATTTGGTTTGGTCATTCTCCGGAACATCCTTCCTTAGGGCTCACCCAGGGTACAGGTAGCTGAGGACTCTGTCCCATATGTTGAGCATGAATGAAAATTAACATCACATAAAAAAAGTATTGTTCTTACCATAACATTCCATCTGTGTTCATTTTCATTCATCCTCAACTCCCCACCCTCCTGCCTCACTCTCCTATATTGTTTTTTGTATTCTCTAGTTAACTAAATGTGTGGATTAATACATATATTTCATGTTGATGTTCATTTTCTTTCCTTTTTTTCTTAAATGGGCAAACCTTCTAGGCAGAGATGCCTCGCTTCAGGGGAAACTTGAGAACATGGTTTGCTCAAGTGACTTCAGAAACACAAAAGTGGCTAAATGGAGATCAAGGGAATCAAACACAGGACCACAGGGTGAGGCTTATTACCACCTGATAGTCTCAATTTTCTGTGCTAAGCCGTCAAACTTTTCGAGTCTTGTTGAGGAAGACAGATGTGCAAAGTTCTCTAGATCATTGACATGTATACATTTGCTATTTTTGGCAGTTTACATGGTGCAGACTCTTTCAAACAGAAAGTGTGTTTGTGCAAAAGCTTTGTTTGCACAAAAGACATTATATAAACTACAGTTGTCACACTGTGTTACTCAGCAGTGAAACACTTTTCACAAAGTAGCTAGACTGCCTAAAATATGCCATTTGCTCCTTATACATCCAGTGGCCATAATATATAATCCAGAAGTGGACCATTTTTACAAAGCACCTATACTGCCTAAAAAGATGAGATTTATGTATTAAATACATTTACATAAATTATTTACCCCAAATGTCATAACATCCCTTGTGATCCTTTATCAGCTTCATATTAGCACCCATATTTATCTGCATGAAGTTCTCATAATCCCTTTTGATCCTGTGAGCATTCCTTTGGTTCATTACACTACGTTTCTGCCGAATTCTGCCAAATGTTGCCCACACACAGACAGTTTATACTCCTTGTCAGTATGTTGTATCTGACCTCTGACTAAACATTTATTTATTTTATTTTATTTTATTTTACATTTGTTTACCGGGCTAGTCTAGCTGGATATATGTCCATTTTCAGTAGAGGCCCGGGGAGAAAAGCTCCACACATAACAAAATAAGGCAGACAGCACAAGTTGTTAATAAAGACATAAAGTAAAACAGAAATATAAATCAACTCGTTAATAATATCAAGATACATTTAGAATTCAAACAGTATAAACTGAAATACAATATTCAGTTGGTTTAAAAGCAATCTTCCTAAAATAAAGGTTTTGCAAAGGAATTAGTCACATAGCTAAGAGTTGAGGCTCAGAAGGGAAGAGAAGTAGAAGGAATATGAAGAGTAATATAAAGGGGAAGAGGCAGGAGGCAAGAAGAGAAGAGAGGAATGGAAGGAAGACAGGCAAGAGGAGGTGGGAGAGAAGGTAGATGCAGGTCAGAGCATAGAACGACAGTAAGGGAAAATAAATCATGGTAGAGGCTAGTTTTAAGCAGTAAAGAAGGGTTAAAGGTATGGAGAGGGTGGGGAGAGAGAAGTCAGCCTGGTGTACTGCAGGAACAAAGCCAGTGGTTTTGGAAGTACATTTTAATTTGTAGTTTGAAGAGAGATAAGGATGAGATTAGAGTTAACTCTTTGGGCAGGGAATTCCATATTCTGCCTACAGTGTTGGTGAAAAGAGAGTCACCAGCTACATTGTGGGCCTTTATGGGTTTGGTCATGAGTTTGCAAGAGGAACGAAGAGAGGTGAATTATTATAAGGGAGTAACAGTTGAGAAGGTATAGGTGTATTACTAGGTTGGTACAGTAATTTGTGGGCAATAGACAGTTGTGAGATCATAAGATAGTTTTGTAGTTGCAGCCAGCCTAATTGTTTCAAATTGAGGCAGTGATGGGTTCTAAAAGGGTTACCAGAGGCGAAGCGGGCAATGTTATTATAGCAAGTTGCTAGTTTGTTCAGGTTAGTTTTCTTAAGGTTGGTGAAGATAGGTGAGGCGTAGAAGAGAGTAGATATAAGATGGGAGCGAGCAATAGTAGTTCTGGTAGATGGTGTAAGAAATTGTTTAATACGGTATAATGATCCTATTTTTCTGTTAACTGATTTGATGGTGTTGTTGATGTGTTGGTCAAAAGAGAGAGTGTTATCAATGGTAATTCCTAGTAGTTTAGTTGTGGAGTCAGGAGAGATGACAGTGTTGTTGTTTGAGGAGATGGAGAAGTATAGTGGAGAGGTACGAGTGGTGGGGGTAAAGAGGAGAAGTTTGGTTTTTTTAGCATTGAGAAGTAGGTACCGTCTAGTAAACCATGTTTCTACAGTGTTGAACATAGTTTGAGTTAGTGAGATTAGATCTGAAGAGGAGGATGCTGAACAAATGATAGTGGAGTCGTCTGCGTATTGGATGCAGGTAGCTTGAGGAATTACAGAGTGGAGATCATTAATATAGAGGGAGAAGAGGAGAGGACCAAGACTGGAGCCTTGAGGGACTCCAATAGTAATGGGGAGTAAGGAGGAGATGTGGCTATCCCAAATAACGGCTTGTTGTCTGTTACTAAGGTAAGATGTAAACCATTTGATGGCAAGGCTATCAAATGAGAGGGATTTGAGAATGCTAATTAGAGAAGAGTGGTTGACCATGTCAAAAGCTTTTGAAAGGTCAATGAAAAGGGCAGAAGAGAATAGATTATTGTTGTGATTGTTGTTAATGGTATCTACAAAGGAAAGGAGGGCAGTGGTGGTGCTATGGTGAGGTCTAAAGCCATGTTGACAGTTAGCTAAAATATTGTGAAGAGAGAGGTATTGTACAAGTTGTTGATGAATACATTTTTCCATAATCTTTGCTAATGGAGAGAGAAGAGCAATAGGTCTGAAGTTGGAATAGTCAATAGAGTTACCTCCTTTGTGTAGAGGGATTATATGAGAGATTTTCCATATATGAGGGATAGTTCCTTCTTGGATGGTCCTATTGATGAGTATCGAAATTGGGTGGGCAATTTCTTTGGCTGCTTTTTGCAGAAAAAGGGAAGGGAGCTTGTCAGCAGAGGGGGTACATGGTTTCAGTTTAAGGATAAGTTTGAGGATGGATGAGGTAGAGATGGGTTGTAGAGTGAAGCAGTAGGTAGTATCTACTTGGTTATTGGGAGGATAGAAGTTATTGGTGTTTAGTTGTTTAGCAAGAGATTGAATGGTTTCAGAGAAGAATGAGTTAAAAGCATTTGCAGTTAGAAGAGGGGAGTCTGGGTCAGCATTTAGAGGGGAGGGAGTTTTAGCTGTTCCTGGTGAAAGGAGTCTATTGATAGAGGACCAAAATTGTTTGGGTTTATTTAAGTTGGTTTCTTGTAGGTTGCAGTAGTATTTTCTTTTATCTGTGAGAATATCTTTCTTGGAAAGATTTCTAAGTTGGCGAAAGTGCAGAAAATCAGAGATGATTCTATGTGATCTCCATTTATTCCAAATTTTATTTTTAGAGAGGATTAGTTTTTTAGTTTCATCTGTGAGCCAAGGGGCTGTATTAGACTTCATTCTAATAGTACGCTCAGGAGCATGTTTATCCAAGATAGAAAGGAAAGTAGAATTAAAGAATAAAACTGCTTCATTAAGTGGAAGAGTTATTAAGGGGTTCCAGTTACAAGCTCTGAGTTCGTTTTGAAATAGGTCGATTTTGAAGTGTTTAGTAGAACGTATTTTTCTTATGTTAGGGAGGTGAAAGATAGTCAGTCTTCTCTCTTGTAATGTAGGTTAAGCAATGGTCACTGAGATCATCAGGCATGGTCCCAACGTTATAGGTGATGTTAGCTTTGTAACATGCACAACATAATATAGATAACCACATGGCAGACTAAAAATAAGGCTCAGTGTTTACTGCTATTCAGCATGCCTCTCAACCTTACCAAATTCCTCTGTATTTACCCATTTTGAGGCAAAATTATGTGTGTGGGGGACATGAATTCCCAAGTGGCCCCTTCAATTCCCATTTCTTTTCATTTTTTTTTTTCATATTTTTTTGTTGTTGAAGTTGTTATTGTCATGAGGCAGACTGCTAGCCTACTGAAGACATGAGTCACTTCACTTAAATTCAATCACATTGTGGATATGGGAATTATAGCAATGGGCGGGACAGCACAGCAGGCAGAAACAGCGAGCAGGGAAGCTGTTTTGTTTACAGTTCCTGACCTGGATCCTTGAAGTTCTTTTAACATTTGGCCAGCAGCAGTGGATCCTTGAAGTTCTTTTAACATTTGGCCAGCAGCAGAGTCCAGGACTGGTCCACCCAGCGTCCGCAATCCCAGGATGGCAAAATTTACTTTCTTTGGCGGCTCAACCTCCTTTGGCTCCAAGTAAGTAAAGAATAATAAAAAAAAAAAAAAGTGTATGCAAAATGTAAACCTGAGCAAGTCTCTTTCTCTGCCATAACCATTACAGTTATCTGATAGTATGCATACTTATTTTATTAATGTATTATGGGCATGTTATTCTCCATTTTTGTAGTAGCATGCAGTGGGGTTGGAAATCAAACTGCTGTAATGATTTGCATGTTACTAGGCTGTCTATCCTAGGTGAATGTGTACCAGATCAGAAAAGTATGCAGCTACTGGAAACGTGTAATCCAGTACATTTGTGATATATGGAGTAATGGAACATAGTGGGTTTAAATCGCTACACAACACATTCTTCTTATGCACGAATGCTTTTTTTCTTTGTGTGTATTTTGTAGTATCATGCAATGATGCTTGCAATTTAACAGTTAAGGTATTAATTGTTTTGTGAGGCTGTTGATTATGGGTAAAAGTTTACAAGATCACAAACTATGCAGAGGAGTATTAGGCAGTTCATGAACTTCTTACCTTATGTTAAACTGCAGTGCTCTGCTATCTGTTTAAACCAAACCAAGATGTTAAATGCAAGGTGTAAGTCCTTCCTAGTAGTTGGCTTTCTTTATGCTGCCTGAATGTACAGTTTCTCTAGTGTTGTTCTAGTACATTAGAGTGATTAATTCGTATTGTGGGGGACATGAAATTCTGGATCTTGATGAACAGAATATGCCTTGCACTATGTGCGTAAAGTTTAAAATGTTTGTATGGATGATTTTAAATGAAGGTCAGCAGGATTAAGACAGAATATGTGTGTGTGAATGAGAGGGAGAATAGAGGAATGGTGAGGATGCAGGGAGTAGAGTTGGTGAAGGTGGAATAGTTTAAGTACTTGGGATCAACAGTTCAGAGTAATAGTGAGTGTGGAAGAGAGGTGAAGAGAGTACAGGCAGTGTGGAAGAGAGGTGAAGAAGAGAGTACAGGCAGGGTGGAGAAGAGTGTCAGGAGTGATTTGTGACAGACTGGTACCAGTAAGAGTGAAACGGAAGGTCTACAAGAGGGTTATGAGACCCGCTATGTTGTATGGGTTGGAGATGGTGGCATTGACAAAAAGGCAGGAGTTAAAGATGTTAAGATTTGCATTGGCTGTGACAAGGATGGACAGGGTTAGGAATCGGTATATTAGAGGGTCAGCTCAGGTTGGAAGGTTTGGAGACAAAGTCAGAGTTTGCGTTGGTTTGGACATGTGCTGAGGAAGGATGCTGGGTATATTGGGAAAAGGATGCTAAGGATGGAGCTGCAATGTAAGAGGAAAAGAGGAAGGCCTAAGATAAGGTTTATGGATGTGGTGAGAGAGGACATGCAGGTGGTTGGTGTGACAGAGCAAGATGCAGAGGACAGGAAGAAATGGAAGCAGATGATCCACTGTGGCGACCCTCAATGGGAACAGCCAAAAGAGAAGGTGTGTGTGTGTGTGTGTGTGTGTGTGTGTGTGTGTGTGTGTGTGTGTGTGTGTGTGTGTACACACATATACACTGTTCTTCCAGTTCTTCCAAGAGATTGAGGCTGAAATAGATAGGTTGATGAGGAAATTCCTCAGAGCTCAGATCCAGATGGGGTTAATCCTGTCTTTGTCTCCCATCAGATCCGTGAGCCTGCCTGTCACTAGTCTCCCTTTAAATTCTCCTCTGATCTGACCTGCTGTTTTCGAGCCCTCGGATCCAAGGTCCCTGGGATGTCCTTATTGGATCCGAAGACAGTTCGTTCTTTGACTCTGATCACTTCCCTGAGCCATCTGGCTTTGAGCTGTTTGGAGCCAGAGGACACTGGGAGCTGAGTTAAAGGAGCCATCCCCTGCCCCTCAGAGCTTCAGATCTGGACAGCTCAGATCTGACTCCATCCTTAGATGGAGTGCTTACAGGGTTTTGGGAGCTGGTAGTTAAGGAAATGTCAGCCCTGCTACCACTGGCTTCAGTCTCCCCTAAGCACTCTGCCTTCAAGACTGTGGAGAGGGCTTTCTCTTTACCTAGAGAAAGGATATCCCTATTCTACCTCCTTTGGGTCTTTGCTCTGAGCCTCTGTCTTCCATTCCACTGAGACAGCCAGCCCATCCAAGGACACCCCCCCAACACTTCTGATACCTCACCAAACAATCTAACTCATTCCTCGAAAAAAAAAACATGTAAAAGGGATACTTAAATTCTCCTCAGGAATCCCTCATGGGGGACACTGATTTTTGATGAAGGGGAAGGGTTCCACAGATAAGACATCTCATTTGGAGACATTGAGCCCTTCAAACAAAAAGCTGGTTGGTGTTATGACATCCCTTCCCAAGAGAAGTCAGTGCTACTGCAGGCTTTCGGGTCTGGCTTGGCTACATCTTGGGTGATTCCCCAGCTGATTAACTTGGACATTATTTCTCACCAGGCATGAAAGGAACCATACACTGTAGAATCCATCCCTAAGCATCCAGATAGACTTGTAGCTCCCTTCTGAGGACAGTACACGCTGTAGCAAGGGGGTCCCAATTGATGCCATGGTTGTGGCAGCAGCTACAAAAAAAGAAATTGCAGAGCTCTTCTGTCCATTCCCCTAACAGGGAGTCCAGGGCCTTGGACAGATTCTGTAAGCACGTTACTGTTTCAGCACCCTTTGCTCTGCAGTCATTGAATAATTTTGCCCATTTCATGAGACTGCAAAGAGATTTGACTAAAGAACCCTCTAAATCTCTTTCTGGGTCTATGTCTGCAGAAGACAAAAAGTCTTTTGCAACTGGCCACCCTTCAGTGTAGATCTGTGTCTATGTGACTGATTTTTCCATGCGGAGGAAGGTACCTCAAGGGCAGCGGGTTAAGGCATAGCCATTAGGAGACCTGCCTGGATGCACCTTTAAGGAGCCCTTCAAGTCTCCATTCATCAATGCTCCATTAGATGGATCTTCCTTATTTGGCCCTAAAGTAAAAGACGCACTTCAAATGTGAGCAAGAAGGAATGACCTCATCTGCCATAGGGATACATTTTTCTACCCCTCAAAGACCTTTTTCCTGTGATTAATGAGGAGGTAGAAAGATGTGGTTCCACAAATCATAGGGCCCTTTCCAAGACACGAGGGGATAGTTCTCCCAGGAGCATATGGGGGAACTCTAATGGAAAACCCTGCCCACCTGGCAGAGGTGGCCATCAGAACCAGGGTTTCCATGATTCTTTCTGGGACAAAACCTACCAGCGCTCCTGAAAGGTGGCCTGAGTGTTGCCCTCTGGAGGCAGTCGGGGGCATTTATCTGTGGACTAAAGAGCCTGGCTAACCATAACAAAAGATTCCTGGGTGCAGAGAATTGTATCCGATGATTATATGATACCATTTTAACAAATCCTCCCCTATAAGAATGAAAAGAATCCCTGATGTTCTACCCAATCAGCGGGAGGCAGCAGCCTTGGGGGGGAAAAAGCTGCTAGGAAAAGAGTTATCCAGAAGATCCCCACAGAGCAGAGAGGATCCAGGGCCTACTCAAGATTTTTCTTGATGCCAAAGAAGAATGGGGACTTTACACCCATCCTGGAACTCAGCAAACTAAACCAGTTCATGCAATATTCAAGGTTCAGGATCATCACAGTTCGGTCCATTTTGCTCCTACTGTGAAAGAACGATTGGCTCTGCTCAATAGATCTTCAGGATGTATAGGATCACATCAAATTGAACAGGCCCTCCAGAAGATATCTGCACGTCTGGCTGGAAGCCAGTCATTACCAGCTCAGAGTGTTGCTCTTTAGTCTTACCACAACTGTTAGGGTATTCAAATGCATGGTGGTGGTAGCAGCTCATCCGAGACTGCTGGGATTCAGTGTGTTTCTGTATATAAACAATCTGCTTCTAACTGCTCCAACCAGGTATCATCTTCTATTGGCAAGGAATTACTTGCTCCACTTGTGTCTTTACCTAGGCATCACAGTCAATTACAGCAAAGCACAACTCGCACCTGTGCAGAGGCTGCAGTTCATAGGTGCTCATCTAGACACGGACTATCAGCTTGTCTCATTCCATCTCACATCCAGACTGTCATATCACAGGTCAAGATAGTAATGCTGCATTCTCCTCTTCTAGCACAACTAATCTTACAAGCTTTGGGATCCATGGCAGCAGCTGTCACCCTAGTCCCTTTAGCCAGGTTTCACATGTGAATTCTACAGGGGACCCTGTTAGTACAGTGGTCCATTCTTCAGCAATTTTTAACTGCCCCAGTCAAGATCACACAAGCTTGCAAATTATATCTTTGGTGGTTTCACTCAGATGAAGTTTCCGGAGGCCATCTATTTCTTCCTATGACCACAGTGACCACAGACTCCTCCCAACTAGTGTGGGTGAGCAGTACCTGGGGAGGACAGTGCTAGGTATATGGTCTTCAGAAGACACACACCAATGTCCTGGAAGTGAGAGCAGTCCTCCTAGCATTGCAGGCCTTTCAAGATGCTCTTCTGTCTGGGTCAGTTGCTATTCAGACAGAGACAGTATGGCTGTAGTCTTGTAAATCAACAAACCAGGAGAAATCAAATCTTACCCAGTATGCTGAGAAGCAAAGAGCATGTAGCAATGGGCAATCTCTTCCATCTGCTTTCTCATGTCAATGCAGGTATTGGGGAGAAGCAAACATGATTGCAGACAAACTAAGAAGGTCCACTCTGCTGCCTCACATGTGGTCTCTGGATGTCAAAGTGGTAGGGAGAATGCCACAACGTTTTTGCTTCTCCCCTCAACAAGTGTAGCAGGTACTTTGCCCTGATCCCTCCCATGAGGGAGTCCATGAGAGATGCTCTAGTCCCTCCAATCTTTTTAATGCTTACCCCCCCCTGTTACTTTTCATCCCCACATTTCTGCAGAAAGCATACAGATTGAAGAGCACAGTTATCCTCATTGAACCTTTTCGGCCTTGTCAGACTTGGTTCCCCTTCCTCTAGCTTCATCTTCTACATCCACCCTAGATGCTGGTTTCCAATGCAGAACTCCTGTCTCACCTGACAGGTATGACTCACTCTGACATAAGAGGCCTGAAGTTGACCACATGTTCTCTCCAGTTCCACTGATTGCTAGACAGACGCCTTTGTTATCTTCTCAATAGGCTTCTACTAGAATGATTTACAAACGTAAGTGGAAAGGTTTTGTATTCTGGGCTTTTAACAGGGGTCTGGGCCCTTTTTCTGCTCTTATACCAGTTGTACTGGATTTTTTAGCTTTGATTTTCGATGAATAGGCTAGCTTTTCTATTATTAAATTGGCTGCATTTTCAAACTTACATATAGGGGAAAATACTTCTTTCTTAGCTTCTTCTAAATTATGCAACACTTTTCATAAAAGGAACTTTTCCACTTAGACCTCCACTAAATGATCCTTCACCTCCTTGGGATTTAACTATTTTGCTTCAAGTTCTGACCTAAGGCCCCTTGAACCCTCAACCAGGTCAGACCTCAAGTTTTTCTTTACCTGAATTTCTACAAAGAAAGTTTCCTTACAGACCAACCCATCTTTTTTGTCTAAGGTAGCTTCTGAGTCTAATATCAACCAGGTCATTAAACTCCCGGTGTTCTTTCCAAAATTTTCAAACAGGGGAGTTTCTAAAGTTACAGTGAGTAAATAGTTAACTGAGTGTATCGCCTTCGTCTATAGTAAAAGAGTATTGTCCTTGCCTAAGCCTCCTAGAGCTCATTCAATGTCTGTGGCTATATCATAAGAGGTTTTATAGATGACATTTGTGCAGCTGCTATTTGGTCCAGTGCTCATACCTTTTATTGCTTGTTACATATTAGATTGTTTCTAGAAACAGAGCTGCATTTGGCTCCACAGTACTCTGAAATATCCTTCCATAAGGACCACCCAAGGTTCATCTACCTAAGAACTGTGTCCAATTAGTTGAGGAATGAATGAAAACATCTGATAAAAAAAGTTATCTACTCACCATAATGATACACCTGCATTTTCCATTTTCATTCTTCTTCAACTTCCTGCCTTCTTAACTCCCTTCCATTTGCTCATGGATAGGCCTAAGGGTTTCACTTTGGGAGCTGTTGTTCTCTGAACTTCAGCTCTTTTTTTTTCTAATTCTATACCTTCTTTAGTTCTCTTACGGTATTATCCAGTGACTCGTAGGCAGCAAAGTCAATCGGAGGTATGTTGGGCTGGTGGGATATTATAGGTAAAGGGAGGAGCTCTAGAGTTCAGATCAGAGGTTCTGGTAGAAGTGGCTAAGTCGCATCTGAGTCCAGTCAAAGACCCATCAGTTGAGAAAGAATGAAAACAGACATGTAATCTTATAATGAGTACTTAACTTTTTTCCATAACACAGATGGTGTGCTTGTATATGTAAAATAACCTTTTAACTTCACACTGGGTTGTCCAATCCTCCACACTCAATGATCCCATTAGAGACAGCAGCAGTATTCATTCTTTTTATGACAAATCCCCAGCATGAACAAAATTGCCCTTTGCACTTTTTACTAATTCAAAAAATGTGTTTGCCACCATCATGTATTACTTTACATTATATGATGGTGGAAGTAGGATTTATGTAGTTCATGTACCTATTTAGCAGCATCTAATGTATAGCTGATGCTTCCTTCTACCTGGGGGTTGCCCAGCCCTTTCTAGCTTACCTATGCACAGTTAAAGGCTCCTGTGGATTTTCAAAGTAGCCATCACTGAGACCGTGTATTTCAAGTGTAAACAACTCTTTGTGAATAAGTACATTCACTTGTATAGCGTAGAGGGAGTACCCTCCAACTGCATGTGAAGGCCCTTCCTCTGATCTTATCAGCCAGTCTCACCCTTCAGTTTTCCTCCTTAGCATCTTGCCCACCTGTATCATATCCCCCTCTCTTTCTTAGTATTTAATAAGTACGGGTACAGGAATTCCAGTGTTTGTAATCCTTTTCTTAATCATGCCAATGATCCTTGTGAACTTCCTCTAGATTCTTTACAGCTGTTCAAACTTTTCTTTATAGTCACAAGAACTGCTTGCAAGACTTTAGATGTGTTCTCACCAACATGCTATAGAGGGACATTTCTATTACTTGCATCTTTTGCCCTTTGTAATGCAGTTCAGTAATTTAATTATATAGATGCCCTCTCTGCCTGTGCATGAATGTCCAGGGATAATATGATGGTCTTTCCTAAGCCCTTTTCATCCATCACCTCTCCTAGTTTAGTATAATTTATATACAGTGTTTGGACTTTTGTGTCCAAAATAATGAAATCTTGCACTTACCTGCAATAAATCTGTTTACATTTGTCTGCCCACTTGTAGAGGGCTTAGATATCCTTTTCATTGTTTAGACCTTTGATCCATTCTTTTCTGCAAATAGGTTGAGTCTGTTACTCACATGCTTTAACTAGGTAGTAATGAATATGCTGAATACTAAAAGCCTCTACGTTGGCCCTAGAGACATTCAGGTGGCCTGTTACATCAGTGTTTGTAGAGCCACTGGTTTTACAAAGAAATAGGATGTTTGATAGCATTGGGTTATGTATGGCATTAAAAGCTAGCCATGGGTCACTTAGTAGCATCTGGTAGGCTATTGAATATAAGTAGAGTTATGCTAATCTATGGGAATAGTTGAGGGGTTTAAGACCTTTCGTTTTCTTGGTTAAAAATTATTGGGGTCTTTCTAGTTGAGCAATGTGCTTAGATTTATACATATGAAAAAAGGCATTGAATTTTCATGATGGATATGATTTGAGAAGGGTACACTTGTAAGATGACCTTCTCTTGGACCTTAAAGACATTTCCTTGGAAATTAACTGGGCCAGATAGAGGACGTCCTGCCTATGATGGAATGAGAGAAAGCCACCCTTGTGTTGGGGAGTTACAATGGCTATTCTTCAGGCATCAGACACAAACCCTGTGGATATGTGGACATTGAACAGTTTAAGTTGAGACTTGGATAGTGAGTACTTGGCAATGATGATAATACAGCTTGCTATACTATCTAGCCCCATATAAATATTCTTTTTACCCTTGTCCAGGAATCCTAAGACTTATTCTTAGGTGATTTCAAGGAGAAACTAAATGTTTAGGGCTAGTGGGGATAACAATGGGTGTAGGTGTTATAAAGTTAACATTAAAATTGTCTGTTACTATATTGGCAGTATCCTTGGGATTGGAATATGTGATATTATTATGGATGACATCAGTGTATTGAACATTCTTCAGTTGTTTCAGGAAATCATGGAATAAAGATTTTTAGCTTCCTTTTGTATCTATAAATTTGTACTCTGCTTTATACTTTTTTATTTTATTTTGGTTTTAAAACAATACATCAATTATAAACCAAGCAAGTAACTATTTACATAGGTCCATAGCTGATTCATACATCAAAGTTATGCATAAAAAACAATTAATATTTTTCAAGCAAGTCTTTAAGTTTAAGCCAATATTTATATGAATGTGTGGGTTTACTTCTTTTCATGAAATTACCACAATACCAAAATTAAAATCAGTGAGATGAGAAGATTGAAAGTTTAGAAGAACAAGAGTGCAAACCATCAGAACTTAGAAGAGCAAATTAGGTATATATTTTGAATGGAGATCACGTCAGAATTAGGAAAACTTTTCCCTTACTGTAGTGCAATCTCAGAGTTGATATATATAAGTTGCAGGGGGGCTTGCTCCCTGCAAAAATGTAAAACATAATTACTCACATGTGAAAATTATGTTTACCAATTCAGAGATAGTACTACAGTGAGGATAATGGTAGATTTCCAGATCCTGACTGTACCTCGATCTCCAAAATATATACCTCGTTCTTTCTTCTAAGTTCCAATGTTGTGCGCACTCATTCTTTTAAACTTTTGATTTTTTTCATCTCTCTGATTTTAGTTTCAATGTTGTGGTAATTCAGTAAAGTGAAGTAGATCTGAATGTGTAATATTAGAAGTTGTCATCTTTGTAGTATGCAGTTGACTACTGCAAACAATTCTTGCCATACTAATAAATTCAACACGAGGTGGTAACTTTACTTTTCCAGTTTTTAGTAATTACTTTTCTGTCTATAGCAAGAGTAGACCAAAGAAGAGGCACCTGGATTTGGAGTTCTCAGTAATCTGAGCATTAAATAAAACTAAAGATTTAGAAATATTACATCTGTCTGACCATAGAGCTTGAATAAAGTTAATTTATTTCTGAAAATGGGATATGACTTCACATTCATATACCATATGCATCCATTCAGCTGTTATTTCAAAATCACATCGCCAGCATTTAATTCCATTTGATTTATGCATAATTGTAATTTAAAAAGCAAAAACCACTTGAAGGCACTGTCCCGCAACCCAAAAGAAGAACAAGATGTCCAAGTAAAAAGTGCTTTAATGCACAGCCACAACAATGACAAATAGAAAGTATAGAATAAGTGCTTTCTTCTGCATCAATTGCAGACTCTATCAAATCTACTAATGCCTTCCACCACTACAATTAAATAGTCAATACAATTAACTCATTAAAATGTTTTTAAAGGGAACATGACACTCTATATACTTAATAAAAATAATACACAAATCCTTTCATAATTTAGCAGTCTTCTCTATTAAAATTGGTTTCAAAGACAAGTAGTCATTTAAGCCAGGAGGGTGCCAGGCATTTAACGAAGCTGCCATTTAAGCTCACTTTTTTGAATAGTATTAGCCCAATTACCCCCCTGGCATTTTTCAAAACTACTTCTAATATGCCAAACTTATAGCCAGAAAATGACACACATATAAGAGAATGTCACGAGTAATACTAACATCCAGATAATCTATGGTAAATTCATTAAAGGTGTGAGTGAATTTAAAGTAAGGACATACCTCATTGATATATTTTATGAATTCATCCACAATGGACTTATCACATTTCCAAAGGATAAAAATATCATCAAGCCACTCATGTTTAAATCTGGTATTAAAAATGTACTTAACCTCACACGTGGCCATAGGTTGATAGGTTGACTAAGGATGTTTTGGGTTCAGTTACTCAAGTTATCAAGGACTCTTGAGACTTTTTAACTAGGATCAAGTCACATTTTTTCTCTGATACCAGAGGATTTTCAACGATAGATATCGTTGATTTATTTAGTTCGATTCCACATGAGGAAGGTTTGGAGTTATTCCATGAAGCCTTATTGGCACACTCAAAATTGAGCAACACAATGGTAAATGTGTTCATGGAACTAATGGAATAGACAATTTCATCTCTTTTGAGGATGAGTACTTCAAACAAGCAAAGGATGTGGCAATGGAGGCTAGTTGCACCTCCATTTATGCCAACCTTGTTATGGCCACGTGGGTGGTTAAGTACATTTTTAACACCAGATTTAAAACACTGGTGGCTGTTCTACGGTCGATACCTTGATGATATTTTTATCCTTTGGAAATGTGATAAGTCCATTGTGAATGAATTCATAAAATATATCAATGAGGTATGGGCAACAATATAAAATTTTTGTTAGAACATCCAACTACTAGGGGGAATGACAATGGGACTAGACCGTGTGGAAGGTGCAATTATTGTTCCTATGTGTTGAATACAAGAGAGATTAGTTTGGGGGACCCAGTTCACATGTTTAGATTAGTGGGGGCAGTTGCAATACAGCAGGTTTGGTTTATTTGGGTGTTTGTATTGATTGCAAAGCATATTACATGGGTAAGATGGAAAGGGCCATCAAGAATTAATTGTTTTTTATGTATAACTTTGATGTATGAATCGACTATGGACCTATGAACATTTATATACAATCAACACTCAAAACGCCAACAATGCTCTTTATAGACATTCTTTTATATGTGTGTCATTTTCTGGCTATAAGTTTGGCATATTAGTAGTTTTGAAAAATGCCAGGGGGGAGTAATTGGGCTAATACTATTCAAAAAAGCTAACTTAAATGGCAGCTTTGTTTAAATGCCTGGCACCCACCTGGCTTAAAATTTACTTGTCTTTGAAACCAATTTTAATAGAGAAGGCTGTTAAATTATGAATGGATTATGTATTATTTTTATTACGTATATAGAAAATCATGTTTCCTTTAAAAACTTTTTTAATGAGTTAATTATATTGACTATTTAATTGTAGCGGTGGAAAGCATTAGTAGAGTTGATAAAATCTGCAGTTGATGCAGATGAAAGTGCTTATCCTATACTTTGTATTTGTCGTTGTTGTGGCTGTGCATTAAAGCACTTTTTACTTGGACATCTTGTTCTTCTTTTGGGTTGCAGGACAGCACCTTCAAGAGGTTTTTGCTTTTTATTTGTTCTGTGTTTTACCACTTGATCACCCACAAGGATTGTTTATAATTGTAATTTTGTTAGGAGTGAAAAATGCTGTGTGTAAAAATTTCCAAGTAAACATTTTCCAGTATAATGAAGATGTAGTTTTATCTGTATATTTTAATATTAATTTCTTGTATTCTTCATAGAAGTCTTCATTATTAATTTCTGAGGAGTAATTCTAATAAGAATTGTCTAAGTATTGAAATCTAACTTAAGATTTTTATAAATTTGTTACAAATATGATTTAATTTTCTTTGCATTATTACTGATATTATGGATTCCAATAATTTTGGCAACTATTTCTTATCTAGGTTAGATATCTTACTTATGTGTTCACAAAGCCTCTAAATATTTGTAACATTAACCAATTCTCAGAATCTCAATTGTATTTGGATCTTACATTTTTAACAGTATATATATCAGTACCATTGAAGTATTGATGCCAGTAAATTAAATTACTTTTTTGTTTCAGTACTAGCATTTTGTTGAAGTTATGGGTTTCTAAGGAGTCAATTGTATATGCAATTGGTAACATAGAAAATATTAAGTCTTTAATACAATGGTTAGAATGTGAATTTTTGGAAAGGGGAAATGTTATTTAAGTACGTAATTTGAGAAGAGGGTATAATACCATTTACACAAAAATTGTTTAATAACTAGATAAAACTATTAGGTGCTGTTTGTTTATGACTGGTTGTCATAATTTATTGTTTACTAATAATATTTCTTAATCTATTTGCTTCCATTTTGAATCATAAGATGAATTTATCCACAACTTTTCCAAATGTTGAAGTAGCATACAATTGAATATCTGGGAATCCTATTCTTCCATTATCCCAACCTTTTCTGTGCCAGTCAAAGGAAACTCTTGGTTTATTAGTATGACAAAATAATTTAAGTAGAATATTATTTATCTTCATAATCAATTTTTTTTTTTGGTGGATATAGTACTAAAGATTGTAAGACAAACAATATTTTAGGAAGAATTATCATCTTAATGAGCATTAATTTTCCTTTATGGAAAATAATTTGTTCCAGTTTGTGAATAAACTTAATTTTTTATCAACAATCTGCTGAAAGTTTGTAGCATTTCTTTACTATTAGACATAATGGTTATACCAAGGTATTTAATTTGATTGCTAGTCCAATTGAATTTTTTTTAATTGTTTATCATTTAATAATATACTTGTTTTATTATGTTTAAATCTTAAGTTTGAGGTTTCTTCATACTGACTCAGAGCTAATTATATGTCCTAATGAAATTTCTAGATTTCACATTGTTAGTAAAATATCAAAGTAGCAAAGAGTTGAATTTTTAATTCGACATCTTTTTTGATACCATTAATGTTCTTATTGGATCTAATACTATTAACAAAGGGAATATAGATAATGTAAAAATTGAAGGTGGTAATGGACAGCCTTGTTTTGTGTCTTTTTGTAATTTAAAGGAATTAGAAAGAAAATAACCTATTTTAACACAAGTACACTAGTTATTGTATAACTGCGGTGGTGGTGCTGCGGTAGCGTTGTCGCCTCATAGCACGACGTCCCGTTCGATTCTCAGCTAGAGCGTTGTCTTTGTGGAGGCATACGTGAATGGGGTGTGCCTTCGTTGAAGGTTGTCCGTCAGGGCTGGTAACCCGGTACGTAAATATCCACTACCAATCATTAGCGGACCGGAGTTCCGCTGTGGCGACCCCTAACCGGGAAAAGCCGAAAGACACAAACAAACAAACACTAGTTATTGTATAACTTAGAAATTAATGCAATTAGTTCAGGTGAGAAATTGTACACTGTGTTTTAAACCAGTATGACCAATTAACTGAGTCAAAAGCCTTATTTAAATCAAGACTAATGATAGAAAGTTATTTTTTATTTGTATTTGTGTAGTCTATTAATGTATGTATTCTTATTATTTTATCTTGTACTTGTCTGTTTAAAATAAACCCAGTTTGATCATTGTTAATTAGTTTAAGTAGATTAATTATGTTACCTAAAATGGGCATGAACATCTTACAGTCCACATTTAAAAGTGAAATGGGTCTGTATGATGAACACTTTGTAAGATCCTTTTGTTTTAAAATAGGTGATATAAGGGAATATTTCCATGATGGAGGCACTTCAGCAATTCATTTTATTTGTCTGTAGACATTGTCTAATATTTTAACTGCATCATCTGGTGGTATTTTATATAGTGGTGATATAAGATCATCAAAGCCCAGCGCCTTATGTTTTAACTTTATTTGATCTTTTATTTCTGTTTAAGTGAATGGTCTGTCAATTTTTTTTAATGTTTACTTAATTTTTTTATTTATATTTTCTCTTAGAAAAGATTCAGTTATGTCATCATTATCTAGGTTATTTGTATTTATATTTTCATAAAATATTTTAAAGCCCTCAAGAATACCTTTAGTATCTGTTCTACTTTCGTTTTTTGTTATTTTTATATGTTATAATTTCTTTGATATGATTCCATTTATTCATTTTCTTTGATCTAAGAACATGTTTATGCAAGCTTAAAGGGTTTACTGAATCTGCCTGAAGTTTAAGTTTTTGCAGGTTTATGGAAACCTTGCGATTTAGAATTTTAACATATTTTGTATTTAAGTTTTTAAGTTCAGACTGACTGATGCCATTTGGTGTAAGATTTAATTTTAGTGTGTCTGGTTTGACCTGTAGTATATTCAAATCTTTGTCCCATTTTCTTGCTTTACTAGTATACCAACTTGTAACTCTTCCACTTAAGTAAACCTTTAGTGCATCCCGCAGGACAATGTCAGTTACTTCATTATTCATGTTTATTTTTGAGAAAATTTTTGAGCTCTTTAACATACCAATCCTTGAATCCTTTTATTTTAATAATGTACACTGGTAATCTCCTGTGATGTAGTCCATTGTCAGTTTTTAAAATAATAAAGATTATAGCGTTATAGTCCAATAATGGACATGAAACTATTGACATTTCTCTGATATGTGATAATAGATTGTTTGAGACAAAAATTTTATCAATATTTGTGTTCCATATCTATATGAATAATGGGTAAATTGAAGTAAGTTTGTTTTCCTTAGCTTGTATATATCTTTTAATTTCATTAGATTAACAAAATGTAAGTGTTTGACTGAAGATGTAATTCACAGCTTTCCATCTGCAGTGGAATCTTTGATAAAATGCAATAAAAATCATCAGCCGTTATGAGTTCATCTTCATGCAATAGGCTATAGTGTCTAAGTTTTTGCATCTTTAGCTGCAACCCCTGGAATCCAATAATAGTTGACTGATATGTATATTTTTCTATTCCACTCAAGTTATAACAATACTTAACACGCCAGTTTTATCAGCATATACTTTGGGGATTACTGGTGAGTAAAATGAGGGTGCCTCCTCTTTTAGATCAAAGCCAAAGCCTGCTAAAAATAATTCTGTAATGAAAGTAAATTTTATCTTTTAAGAAAATTGGTATCCTGTAGAAGTACAATTTGAGCTTTTTGTAATTGCAAGTATTTGAACAGGCTCCCCCTCTTTGTTGGATTATTCAATCCATTAATATTAGATATGCCTATAAAATCAGACATTTATATAACAGAAAAAAAGTAAAACAAAATCACATTTATATACAGAACTTATTATCTACTTTATATATAACAATATGAAATCTTCAGCTGTGGACAAAACTTTTGAAACACAAAACATCTTAATGATATAACCCTAAAATATTCTACCATGGAATAACATATTCATAGTTTGTTGAAAAAGAACAAACTACCTCTCAAACTCTCCATTAGACTAACAAAGCTGAGCTCATTCTTCTGATTCATATTACTGTGTGTCATATTTTTAGTATACATAATCTTTAAGCCCATCAGTTATGAATAGAGAGAGAGAAGTTCAACAGGTGCTCAGAAGCTTTTTTATAAGTTGGCTAAACTGAATAGTTCTATAATCATCTTTCCCTGTACCTCCCATAATCTCTTGGGTCTACTCTAGGGAGGAAGTTAGTTATTTTCATATTTATTTGTAGGTCAGATGATTTTCTATTTTATTCACTATGTGTAAAGTCATTCATAGGATCGTAAGTTTATAAATTAGTACCAGGCTAACTCTCATCATGGCCCATTCCAAGGCAAGCCAATTACTCCATATAAGAATCAAACCCTGCACCTTGTGCCTATAAGGTGAACTCCTTAACCCCTATGCCAATCTTCCATCCTTGTAGACAGTCATATTTTTTATCTATATACATTTTTATTTATTCAGATTTTTTCTGTTTCTCTTTGTATATTATGTCTTGTACTATTGCTATAGTCCTAGGTTTTATATTTTAGATAAAATCCTAGTGCAGACTGTCATATAATAGAACATTTGTTTACCTTTATATATTTGATACTGTCTGTTGGCCATGGTTTTGTAGCTTTTGTTAGCATTGTCGCCTCACAGCAAGAGGTTCTCTGGTTCGATCCTCAGCTGGAGTGCCTTCCGTGCAGAGTCTGCATGTCCTCCCTGTGGTTGAATGAGTTTTAAAGACATGCAGTGTGTGTGTGTGTGTGTGTGTGTGTGTGTGTGTGTGTATGTGTGTATGTGTGTATGTGTATGTGTGTGTGTGTGTGTCTTCTGTGAAGGATGGGTGCTGGGCTGACAAATTGACACCATAAAACTCAACTGGCAGTAAGTGTGAGGACCGGTGATTCACTGTGGTGATCCCTAATGGGAGAAGCCAAAAGACAATTTTTATGGCCACTGTAGTGCAACGGTTAGCATTGTCACCTCACAGCAAGATGTTCTCTGGTTTGATTATGACTGGAGCCCCTTTTGTGTGGAGTTTGCATGTCCTCCCTGTGGTCGAATGAGTTTTAAAGACATGTAGTAGATGTGTGTGTGCCTTCTGTAAAGTTTGGGTGCTGGGTTGGCAACTCACCACAGTAAAAACTCCATTGCCAATCATTCTGTGGACCTATGATCTGCTGTTGTGACCCCTAACAGGAGAAGCCAAAAGAAAATGTATATATTTGATACTCTTTAATCTAGTACTACTGTTTAGAATCAGTCCTATGTTTCCTTAAATGTTGTCTAATAGTATCTAAACAAACATCTGAAAAGTCTTCCTTTTTAAGTTTCTGACTTTCCATAATAAAGTTCTATTATTAAAAAGAGTCAATAACAGAAACACATTCCTAATTTTTTTATCAAAAGTGTCATGTTATAGGCTAGTATATAAGCTATCCTTTTGGTATACTGCAAGCATTCAAAGCTATTTAATAACGGTCAGTGGTTTAGAATGCAATTCACTGTATCTTGCTTATTATCTAATTTGTATTCGTTGACATCTTAGCATATGATTCAAAATAGTATGATTGTATACTTTGACAGGAAGAAGTAACCTGGACAGTTCTTAGAATTTTAGAACTCTGGCAGCATCACAAAAGTGCTCATGATTCTAATTGATACTTCAAGTTGGTCATCATGATGAGGCCTTACAAATGAACAGTTTATCAGCTACGGTTGATGAGGGCAAGGCAGTCCACACAGCCTACCTTGACCTGGCAAAGGCTTTCGACACAATACCCCACTCGGATATCATTGAAAAACGCACCAGCTTAAATGTAAACCAATATGTCACAAGATGGGTTGCAAACTGGCTAAGTGACAGAACCCACAGGGTCAGAGTTGCTGGCACCTTGTCAGACTCCAAGTCTGTCACAAGTGGTGTCCCACAGGGCTCAGTCCTGGGCCCACTTTTGTTCGGCATCTACTTTTCAGAAGTACAAGCAAACACAGGAGGATTATGGCTGACAAAGTTTGCAGATGACTGCAAACTGGGCACCATAGTTGAAAACCCATCTGACACAGACATCCTTCAGAAGGGTCTCATAGAAACAGATAACTGGTGCCAGAGCCATGGCCTAAAGTTAAATGCCAAAAAATGCATAGTCATACCCTTCGGGAAAAACAAGGTTACACCTAGTTACCATCTAGGTGGCAATCCACTAAGCACAGAAGAGGTTATCAGGGATCTGGGGACCCAGGTTGACAGTAACCTTTCGTTTGACACTCACGTTGCCAAAGTAGTTAGGAAGATCTTCTACATTGCCCACCTGATCATGAAGGGATTCACATCTAGATCAAGGGAGGTCATCATTCCCCTGTGCTCATCACTCATCAGACCAATGATTGAGTACAATGCCCCATTCGGAATGTATCTGACCCGACACCTGCAGCAATTGGAAAGGCCCCAAAAGTTCCTCACCAAAAGGATAAATGGTCTCAAAAATATGTCTTATGCTGCCCGACTGAAGGAACTCCAGCTCTATTCAGTCGCTTACCGTCTGCTCAGAGGTGACCTGTGCCTGACATACAAGGCCATGTCCAACCCGGAATTAATGAACATGCTTCACCTCAAAAAATCTAAATCCATCAGAACTACAAGGGCAAGAGACTTAACCTCAACACGGCTATTAATAGGACGTGCTGGAGGGACAGATTCATCACCCAGAGACTCCCTATGCTGTGGAACAAAATCCCGGTGCATGTGAGGCAGAGCACCTCGCTGTCATTGTTCAAGAGAAATCTTGACCAATGGATGGGAGATCGCAGGTATACCCCAGGGATAACCTCAGTGTCACTGCTTGACAGAGGCACAGCAAAATAATGGGCATAGTATCCTTCAAACTAAAGGGGTGGCGAGAGCCACAAAACTCTGGGCTAGGCTTATAAATGCCCTAGGGCAGATAGCATAGTATGAACCTATGAAAACATTCACGCGTAAAGTCAAGCCACCTCTGCTTTATACATCAATCCCTTCCAAACCACTAAAAAACTACAAAAAGCATTTCAAAGTATGTTAACCACTAAAAAGCTGTTGTTTTTAAAGAAATAACATTTAATGATTCAGTAAGCACTGTTCGTACGAGATGTTTAATATAAAGCAGACTGTTATTTTTTTTCAGGGAGACATAGCGTATAAACTTGCATTAAAAGAATGACAGTTGTGTTATCCAGGTTTAAGTATACTATCAGTAGCAAGATTTCAGAACTGTGTGATAACTGATGGGGTTTAGAATGCAATTTACTGTCCTTTGCTTATGATCTAACTTGCAGTCTTTGACATCTTACCATATAATTTAAAATATTATGATTATTTACTTTTAGACAGGAAGAAGTAACCTAGACAGTTCTTAGACTTTTAGAACTCCAGCGGCATCACAAATGTGATGATGATTCTAATTAAGTTGCTTCAAGCTGGTCCTCAGGACAAGGGCTTGCAATTGTACAATTTATCAGCTAAAATTCACATAACATCCACAAGTGAATCCAAGCCACCTCCACTCCACACATCAATCCCCCAAACCCTTCCAAACCACCAAAAACAACAAAAACATCTCAAAGTATCCCAAACACCAACAAGGCATTGCACTCAAAGAAATAACATTTCTTGATTCAGCAAGCACTATTTGTATGCGATTTTTAATAAAAAGCAGACTGTCGTTTTTGTAAAGGAGACATAGCATATGAACTTACATTAAAAGAATGACAATTATGTGTTATCCAGGATTAACTTGTGAAAGTGTGAGTGTTACTCTTTTTGTTATCATTCCAATAACTTTTATATATGTAAAACTGTATACATGTTTATACTTTGTTTATAGTATAGCCTGTCTTTCCTGGGTGCTATTGCCTGTCCAGTATGCATTAGTAGTTCACTACTGATCCATTTTAAGAATGCAGAATGTAACTTAACATGCCTCCTTAGTGTCATTTCTTGCATCTTTTATTATATTTAATAGTACTTTGCTCAACTATGCCAAGATATGAGAAAGTGTGCCACCTAACATAAGCTTCATCATAATAATGATTAACTTTTAATAAGATGAATAGTTTAACCTTTTAAACTCTTAAATGAAAATAAGTGACTTTATTTACATATATAGCTAAAACAATCAAACTCTAACATTTTAAAAAGGGAACTACTAACAATTTGAAGTAGGGAAATAAATAAATGATTTACCTTGTAAAAAGTAATATCCAGCACCTGCTCATAAGTATTTAAGCACTTATTTAAATTAATAAGAATTCATAACCATGAAATACATTGATTTTCATTTGTCTTTCAATTTTTCACTGTTTTGTCTTTTATTAAGCAAGTATCTCTTGTAGCATTTCTCTTCAAAGAAGTTGATATATTCTAGTCCATTTCTTCTGTGTTTATAGGGTTTTATTTTTCTGTATAAAGTCCATTGCATCTTCCAAGGTGTTTAAAAATCTCCTTTCCTTCTGGCAGGTGAATCCTTATTTTTGCTGGAAAGAAGATTTGTGTTTTAATATTGGTTTTCTTTAAGCTTTTAACAAGTGGCACACATACTTTTCTCTTGGACATCACTAATGCAGAAATAGTCCTTGTCAAATCTTATAGTATTTCCTTTAATTTTAGCTAGATAATTAGTCTGTGCTTCTTTTAAGACTACCTCCTTATCTTAACTTGAGAAAAATCTTAAGTTCACTGACCTTGATGAAGGTGTTTTTAAAGATGAGTTAGAACGTGATATATGTGCCCTTTTGATGCCAAAGGAAAAGCGTCAGGCAGGTTCAAAGTTGTAGGCATCCAGGTGTTAAGGAATTGAATCATACTGTCTCCCTTTTCTTTTTTAGGAATCCCATAAATCCTGATGTTATTCCTTCTAGATCTGTTCTCTAGGTCTTCTATTTTATCCCAGAATAAGTTGTTTTGTTTCAGAAGCAATTCAATGTTCTTATTTTCAAGTAACCTTCCATCAAAAATCAGACATTGCCTCTTCTATATTTGAGATTTGTGATTATTGTTGTATGCGATTCAACCAGCACATAAACTCTTTTACATTCCTCTTTAAAATTGTCCATTTTGCTTTCTTATTTATCAATCTTTACTGATAACTCACTGATGTTGCTTAGTATAACCTGTATGTTGTTTTTCATAGTACTGTCTAGTACACTGGGCTTTGAGTGGCTCATTCTGATACAATTAGTTCTTTCTTGTTTTTTTGACAGGAAAACACAATTACCACTTTTATTATTTGTAGTAAATCTTTCAGTAGACGTTCAACTGTAAATCCATCAAGTTTTGATCCGTTTTATTTGAGTTTTTTATCAAAAAATCCTGTCAGAGATGTTGAAATGAAGCAGAGCTAAAAACCAGTGCTGTGAACTGCTCACCATCTTGACCACACCCTCCCTGCTTTATGCTCGTACATTCGTTGAACGCATATTTCAAAGTTTGCTTAAGGAAGGGGGATAAGGATTTATTACAACTTTTGTTTCCCTTTTGTTATACAGTTTATTAATACGGAGGTTCCACAGTTGGAGGCTTCCTCCTGAATTCACTATTATATTTAGGGTGAATAGGTACAGACCATAACCTTAGGCTATTTTGCACCTTACCCAGCTACTTGTATTCCACTGGTCAGTAGTTGGACACTGCTGTCTTTATTCCTTGGGTCTCCACTGATAAGCCAAGCCATATTGTGGTATGGTCACTAATGGCCAGTGGAGATTTTACCTCATTGTGAACTTCACCAAAAACTTGACACCAATAAAAACATTAAAAATCATCTCAACACTACAATAAAAAATATTCTCAAAATAGCCAATTCAAAAGCCAAAAGACTACATAAAACACCATTTGGTATATAATTTATGCAGACAGAAAAATTGTGACCTCCGTCCAAGATAAATGGAAAATGGTAATTCAGACTGAAAATATGCATATATAAAATGTCAGCTAAAATTAATCAATTGGGTTTTAGGTCTGCTGTTTATACATGGTCTTGGCTTTGTCCATAATATTCCTATTTTAGTGCAATGCCTATCGGAAAAGATGTGGTAATTATCATTAAATATCAAATGTAGATCATATGTCAACATAAACTATAAGATGGAAGGATTTATTTCCAACATTTTGGTATGCCACATGGAAAAGAGGTGCTGTCTCATACTGTCTGTTGAAACAGTAGTGCAGTTTTTTCTCCCACACTGAATAACTCTCCAACATGCAGACATTCTGATTTAAGAAACTCTATATGAGAATCTGCACCAATGCTATGGGCAGCTGGGTAACATTTTATTTCCAATTTATGAATACTTGGTGACAGAAACGGAAATTCATTAATTAAATGCACGTTTGTTCGGGTCTACTACCGGAGATCGAAATTACTACTAGAACGAACGGGCAATGTCCTCCACTGTGGTGCGGTAATCATGGACCTTGGGGGTTCGGGCTTGGGTTAAGGGTGGTGGATAGCCCTACTAGTTATCCACTATTTTTAACCAATGCCCTAACCCTAAGGTCCGTGACTACTGCACCACAGTGGAGGACATAGGTCCGTGACTACTGCACCGTGGAGGACATGCAATTTCCTGCACTGTGGTGCAGTAGTCATGGGCCTTAGGGTTAGGGCTTGGGATAAGGATAGTGGATAGCCCTAGCTATCCACTATCCTTAACCCAAACCCTAACCCTAAGGTCCGTAACCATTTGCTCAAGTGGTGTTCGCGAAAGTGCACTTTCGCGTTAGTGGGCATCTACTACCAAATTTCTAAATAGTGTTAATTTCGATCTCCAGTAGTAGACCTGTTTGTTCAGAGTTTTCAGCATTGTCAAAAGTTACATAGCTGCAGGTAATCAAGGGTGTTTCTAGATACTTCATGATCTTACCTGATTTATGGTCATTTTCTTAATGCTTATTGGCAAGTTTGTATTCAGATCTGGATGTAATGGTTTTGATGAGGTTTATAAAAAAAAATTTTATGTGATGAGATATCTCCTAAAGATGACCTCTGTGGAGAGTAACCTTGATCTGAGATTACTCAAAGTTAACAGTGAAATAAAAGACATACTACGTACACAAGTACATATAACAGTATAGTCAAAGGAAGACTACAGATCTACCTAGACTTTCGAAATGATGTAAATAGTACCTTGGAGGTGTTCACATTTTCTTCTTTGATTTCTGTACCTACCTATTACTGTCTTGAATGCACCCATAGCTGTACTCTTTATGGGACTTTGTACGGGTTTGTGAAGATGTGTTTCCTTAAGTATACACGGAAATCTGGCCCTTTTGAATTTTGAGATCATGTCCCTTTGTACTACTTCTATTCTTTCTTCTCATTTAACTGCCGTCATACCTCCTCTGCTTAGATTTGTTAATTTCCACTGTGACTTCCCTTTTCTTTATGGCTTTTATTGTGAGAAGAGCAGTTTTTGCTCATCCAGTCTTGTATGCCTGTCCCTCCATCTCTTTATCATTCTTGTGGCATTGTTTCCTGCTCTTTGCAAGAACTTCTTTTCCTTATCCCTAGAGATTTCAAAATCTGTGCTGTTATTAAATTCTCTATTATGGCTGACTTGCCTTATTATTCCCACAGTATGTGCACTTAAATGTGAAGCCTGAAGTCTTTGATATTTTTACTACGCTATTGATATTTTCCCCCAGTTTTGACCACTGGCTCAAGTCTTTTTCCTGTTCTTTTGTGTTTACCTGCTACTTATAGACTGTTTGTTCTGAATTATTTATTACTTGTGTGTAGTATCCTGCATTCATCCCCGTTACATTTTAACCTTCTTCTCTGCCTATGCTACTAATTTATTTTTTTCACAAATACCTGTCTAAAATACCTCAGTCAAACCATATCACTACTCTTTTTTGATATTTGAAAAAATAGTAATCCAATTTTGTTGTATCTGTGTCCATTTTGAACTCATTGATAGTGTCTTTTCCTATGGAGCCAGAATTACTTTCCATCCTCTTATCTGACTGAATCTGAAGTTTTCCTCCCCTTGATCCAATTTTACCACCCATTTCAGTATTATGTTCACCCTTTTACATGCATTTTTTAGTTTGTACAGTAGTTCATAGGTTTTTACAAGGCTAATGTCCACTAGGGCCCTTACCAGCCTAGCTGCACACCCCAAATGATTTAGGTCCATACTGTCATAGTTGTCCATCCATGGGGATGGCATGTTAAGGAGGCAACTAAAGATTCATGGGGACAGGTGAGTGTTAAGATGATACTTTTTTATTGATGGCCTGTATCAAGGGACATAGTGGCCGTACTGGGGGTAAATTTGCAATCTCCCACCATGCTGTTAAGGTTTTGTTTGAATAAGGTCAGGGATGAACTCTGTTTTTCATGGATGAGAAGCCTATTTCTTAGAGCGAGGATCCTTTGGGAGACATCTGTCTGCCCAGCACATTCTGTTTGTTACAAGCAAAGGTCAGATCCCTGGATCTAGTGTTTTTTGTGGTGTATGTTTTTTACATCCATCAGGACTGTGTCTGAGGAAGCCATGTAAGCATGTAGGAGACTGAATACAGTGACAGAGCTTTTGGGCAGTCAGTGTAGAACAAGGATATTCATGCCCTGAATTCTTCGGGTGAGAAACCTTTGAGGGCATTCCAAACATTTTATTTTAGTAGTATGTTCACCAAATTTTCATATTACAAATTAGCTCAAGCAAATCCATATTTCCTACTGGAAGTGTAAAAAATGTATATATATATCAGTGTTGAATGTTGGGCTTGTACTTGAGTTGAATTGCAGCTCATTTGCTTAACAATATATGATCAATAAAATGAGACTGTGTACAAGGGAGTTTAATAGAAGTTAATATAGCAATCTTTCAGAGCTTTCAAAATAATAGGTTGAAAGAACTTGTGTGGCAGGCAGTATACCTTTTATCCACTTTTTCATGTTCATTAATATAGACTGTAAACAAAGCATTATTTTGATGACCATACATTATTAACCACTTTTGATGCATTTCAGACCACATTCAGCATTGACAAATGCTTGTTTTTTACAACTACACCTTAGTAAAATTCACAGTCTCTCTTGCTGATAAACAACTTTCATTTATATAACTACAACTTTTAGTCATTGTTCTCTCTTCCACTGTCAAAGTAAACTCAGAGGGAAGCTGTGCATTTACAGATCCTCAGATGTAAAACTTCTCTTTGGTAAGGTTCAGTATTGCTGATTCATAACATGAGAATCCGTGCGTGAATGAAAGAATGAAAGAACTGATAAGTTTATTTGTGTTTCAAGATGCAGTCCAAGACATAGCAACGTCCTTCTGTGAAGGCCACTACTCCAGGCCAGTAATCAAGGAGCCTCATTCCTCACCACTGACAGCAGAGAGAGTGATGGTCACTAGGAACAAAATTGGATACACACATTATTTTCAGATGCAGCTGTCTGTACCAAGCACAATTTCTCAATTTCCCTTAAGAGCACACAGGGAACAGACTCCAGACCTGGGGCTGGACTATCTCTCTCTCTCTCTCTCAGACCCAGACAAGACTCCCACTGACCACATTGGAGCTCTGTGTCCCTGTTCCAAGTAACTGACACACACACTTGGATATTAGATTCACACACACACACACACACACACACACACACACACACACACACACATATAGGAAAGGCTGGCACAGATTAAGCAGCTGTGCTCCCCTTGCCCAGACTACAATGTAATTATTCTGCCACCAGTCAGCTACTCTAAAACCTCTTAGAAGGGTACCCAATTATACTGAGTAAAATTAATACCAGCACAAATGGTAGAGTTTGACCAATGCAGCAGGCTTTCAGGAGCAGCCACAGTGTCATTAAAATAAGCATAAGTGCTCTTAAGATGTTAAAAGTATTCTCTAAAAGACCAGCCACAAGGAAAGATATAGAAATATTTAATAGTAAAAACATGAGAATACTGAATATCTAATAAACACCAGAGTTTCAGTTACAGGAGATATAAAATACAACACAGTTGGATAGATTCACACAGATGCAGAAAAACAGTGCTTAACTAATCTCACTATATTTCGCTGACTAAAGAATTACTGTTCCCTAGTTAAGTTACTTATTACAACAAGGGAAGATGATGAGTGTTGAGTTGCTTACTACAGCAAGGCAAGATGAGATGAGTGGGTTGTGTGAGATATCTGTGACAGATCTTTCCTGTCAGTTTCCAAAAAACAAAGTGCTGCTATCAGAGTTCCATCATCTGTCAAACTAATATCCAAAGAATCATTTCAGTGCTGTGGTTATAGAATGACATCCTATCTAGTCAACTGACTCTGGTACAATACACACCCAGAGCTTTGCTAAGATCTATTGCAGCATCTGAAAGCTATAAAACAATTAATTTCAAAAACTTCCACCCTTCCAGAGTAGCAGTTAGTTCACCCATAAGAACAGTACAGTAAGATTTCTAGTCCTGGTTTTCCCAGATATTCTTTGTCTCTGGCTGCAATCAGATCTGTAAGGTAAAATCTTTATGGCCTATACTAATACAGTTAATTTTCAGCCTATTTTTCAAAATTAGCTGGACTGAGATTAACCTCTTCCCTTCCAGAATTCTCTGTTGAAACATATACATTTAATCAGTTATAATAATACTACCTGATATGCATGTATATCTTTTTTTTCTGCTCTGCAGGACCCACTGTTGATGCATTTTAACATAAGCAGCTTTACAATTACATTTTTAACACAATTATCTGTACAAATCAGTGTGATAGTCAAATGACATAAATTTCTTTACAAAACTCCAGCTAGCTATGTTGGCATATGTTACACATGCACTGCTCTACTCTCCCTGGCACAGATGACACTACCTTATATCATCACACTTTCCACTTAGAAAATTTTCAGTGTTTATGCATTCTGTTGCTGTAATTTCACCACCTTTGCAGAAATGGGATTTTCCTTCTCAGAGATGCAACAATGTCATATAGTTGATTAATGTAGTGATGCTATGGAAATGTAAATCTATGAAAAAGTATCCTCAGTAAAAGCACTTTGTGAAGTTTTTTGAAGAGAAATATGATGCTGGTCAGTCTCTTTAAAAAAAACAGTTCATTGATCAGTGTGACTTAGCACACGGACACAGTTGCCATTTTAATGGTGATATTTATATGGAAGTCTGTTTTACTGTATTTATGGTGATACCACCCTTGTGTACATTCAGTATTTTAAGGGTGATTTTCTCCAAGCAGATTTTAATATTTGTTCCTTGTCCAGAAATGAACGAAATTTTATAACTATGGATCTGGGTGGAGTATTTGTTGAATTAGAGGCAGGTTTCTTCAGTGCTCTATGCGCCCTTTCAGTTCCAAATGAAAGTCCCTCTTTCAAGTCTAAAAATTCAGGAATCCAGGTTATTAAAAATGAGAGAATGTCCTCATCTTAAGTGTTTCCAGGCACACCAAAGATCCTCATGTTGTTTCTCCTATCCCTGTTTTCTAAGTCATCTATTTTAAGCAGCCATGTATTCTCTTTAAGCAGAAATTCTTTTTGGGATTCTTCTTCTTTGAGATTCCCTTCAATGTCATTTAGAGAAGTTTCTATAGTAATTTTTGTCTGGTGTTGCTGTAATAGTTCCTTGAGTCAGTCTGTTTTTGAGAATTTAATTTGAGGTTTTCTAAGTAAAGCCATCCATTTTTAAAGATAGTTCCTGTAAGGTGGTAGTTGTCAGCTGCAGTGTTTTTTTTAAAGTAGCATTTGCGTGAGAATTCTTGAGTTGTTCATTTTCAATGATTCAAAATATCTCCAAGTTACTTGACAGGAAATTTTTTGTACATCTCCACCAAAATTGATATTTATGTAGTTTAGTAGTTTGTCTATAGATTTCTGATGTTTTAAACTTGAAAATAATAAGTTTTCCTATATTATTATACTAGTTTATGGAGGTCTGAAAATTCACTGCTCCCAGTTGGCCATCTAGGCTCCGCCCCTCTTCTGTACATTCTGGACAAGTGTTCTTTCAGTATGAGCTCTCTTGGCAAACTTGGATAAGTAACCTTATGCAGTGACTCTCTATTAATATTCAAAAACGTGTATGCTGATTGGCCCAGCCCAATCAGCGCACCCATTGTAAATCCCACAATATACCAACAGAAAACCCGGACTTTTTCTGTTGGTATAAGGTGCCCCAAAACCTTTTTTTTTTTTTTTAATATATACAATTACAAAAAAAAAAAAGAGAGAAAATGAAGCAATGAAGACTTTCTTTTTTATGTTGCTTCCGTTTCAAAGCATTGCAAGTCACATACGCATGCGCAGTACATCAAAACAAAGGAGCAGTATACCACAACTGGCAGAAGAACAGTAATCCGCCATTATACAAAGACATTATTTAAGAAAAGTAAGTATTAATTTTTCTTAAGTAATGTCATTGTATAATAGCAATAACCGACTCCGTGGTTTGTGGTATATTGAAGATTTACCCACGGTTGCCTTTGTATAATCACTCGGACTTCGCCCTCGTGATTAAACCACACCAACCATGGGTAAATCTTCAATATACCACACCATGTCATCGGTTATTGCTTAATTATCTAATGCTTGTTCACTGAAGAACTCACAGACACAAACAAAGATGTATATTGAAAATTAAGGGTACTTCCGCAGTGCTTACTACATCAACTGGCAAACTGTAGTGTAGCCATTTACCGTAATTTTTTTGGATATGTTCTTTGAATGTTGTACCTCTTATGAGGCTACTGCATTGTTTTATAGTTAGAATCTGTATCTATAAACTTTAGATTGGTGTAATATGAAATATACCATTAAAGAATGAATTCTTTGGAGCTGTGATCAAGATTTTCAGATGCCTTTTGTTCCCAAAATGTGTTTCCCTTTTTCTACAGTAAGGCTTTTTCAATGTAAATCACAGCAAAGATTCTTGAACATAATCTACTTAACTAACTTTAAATCCAGGAAGACTGGTTTGAGCATTGTGATACGGATTTGAAATTTAAAGTACCAAGATAATATTTATACTTTGATTTCAGCTGTAGACAAAAGCATGTCCATTAGCTGTATTTAGATCCACTATTGCAGGTCAACCACTGAGACACTAAACATCATGGAAAATTGTTGAATAAAAACCTTTTTATGCTGCTGATATCTGCAGACTCGCATATCTTGTCAAAAGCACATTGGAGGTGGTTTTCTGGCCGTGCTTGTTGCCTTACAATGGAAGATGAACACCTGTTAATAACCAAAATGGTATCATCCTTTATTGTCTGTTCTCATTTCTTAAAACATAATGAACTAGACTTTCATTTTTGAGCTCAGGGTTGTCATGATAAACTTACTCGTACTTTATCCCTTTGATATAGTTTCAAAGTACACTTGCACAGAAGGTGGGCAGGTTTTATTTCTTTCTCTTTAATTTGTTCATTGGGGGTGAGGGTCAGAAGAGCAATACTCTTGATATCACTGTTACAGCAGATCTCTTCTATCAGGTCAGCAACAAACATTTTAGAAGCGCCTGTTGTAGAAATATTCTGGATGCTTATTCCCTTGCAAATGAAGCAAAACATCCTAGTTGATTCAGTCAATGTGTAGCTATTACAAGCCTAGCAAATAAACCATAAGAAACATTTCTATCCAGCCAGGAGACGGGTAAAACAAGATCATCCAGCGGGGAATTTAAGGCTGTCCATCCACTGGTTTACTTTATAGGTGGCATGTGTGGTTCTCTGAGAGACATATAGTAAAAGTTGATTCATCATCTATAACTAGTTATATGGATTACATTCTGCTAGGGATATGACAGCTGGCTAGCTTCCAAAGCTTCAGGGCTCCTATAAACCCAAACCACCAGTCAGCTCGAGATGAGTTGACTAAAAAGGCAGTTTTGAGTCCCAGTCCCTTCAGAGCTCTCCTGCCTTTAAAAAAAGTGCTCATCTGCAGTCTTTCAAGGATTGATGTTGGACTTGTGCTGTCCCTTTGCTGGGCAGATAAATTCCTGCTGGGGAAAAACCTTCCATATTTAAAAAAACTTTCTTAAACAGGTATACAATAAAGTAATGTTCAAGCTAGGAGTTTGTTTTAATCGACTGTCACAAGACTTATCTGTACTTTTAAATGGGAGCAGACTTTTTTTCCTGTCAATTTTTTTTATTTATTTTTTATTTACATTTGTTGACCGGGCTAGTCTAACTGGAAACATGTCCATTTTCAGTAGAGGCCTGGGGAGAAAAGCTCCAAGCAGACAGGTAAAGACATTATTATACAATAATAATATAGAAAAGCTATCAACATATACAGATAATACCATTATTTGTGATATTTGCAAAAGAGGATGATCAAGAACAAATTTACAATAAATGAAAACGTGTGATTTTTTTTTTTTTTTTTTTGTAGGACAACATAGTACAGCAAAAAGGCCATAGAATAATTAGCAGTAAAGTACCCTGGAGAAGAGAAATAAAAGGGATAGCAGGAATGTGTAAAGGTGGAGAGATCAGTCAGGGTTAGTGCAGGGGCAGAGCAGTGAGTTTTAAAATGTTCTTTGAGATGTTTTTTAAAAAGATGTGTGGAAGAGAGAGTAGAAAGTTCACTTGGAAGCTGGTTCCATTCCTTGCCAACTGTGTTAGCAAAAAGAGAGTCTCCAACTTTGTTTTTAGATTTAATAGTGGAAACTAGAAGCTTATTGGCTGAGTAAAGAGTAAGGTTTTTGTGTGGGGTAGTCAGATTATTGAGGACTGGGATATTAGGGTGGAAAAGTATCTTTTGGGTTATAGTAAGTTGATGATAGAGTAGTTGGTGCTGCAGTTCTAACCATCCCAATTGTTTGAGGTTGAGACAGTGGTGTGTTCTAAAAGGGTTGCCGGTAGCAAATCTGGCTATGTTATTATAGCTAGTGGCAAGTTTGTTAAGGTTGCTTTTGGAAAGGTTAGTATAAATGGCAGAAGCATAAAGCAGGGTAGAGATCAGATGAGTTTGGGCTGTAGTGGTTCTGGCTGTAGGTGTAAGGAAGGGTTTGATTCTATACAGGGAACCCAGTTTTTTGTTGACAGGTTTTATGGTAGTGTTGATATGATTGTCATTGCTAAGGTTGTTGTCAATGGTTATGCCTAGGAGATGGGTTGTGGTATCAGGGGATATGGTGGTTCCATTGTTAGAGGTTATAGTGAAGTGAAATTATGGTGATTTTAGAGTGGGAGTAAAGA
This sequence comes from Protopterus annectens, assembly GCF_019279795.1. NCBI lineage: Eukaryota > Metazoa > Chordata > Ceratodontiformes > Protopteridae > Protopterus > Protopterus annectens. The sequence goes on along the minus strand of NC_056731.1, from coordinate 1,023,453,036 downwards.
GTAATAATTTTGTTTTTTTTTTTTTGCATTCAGGAGGAGGCAGTGTTGCATGAACCAATTTTCAACAGTATGAAATACAGACTGGGTGAGGGTGTGGAGTGTGGTTGGGGACCTAGTAGAGCAGATTAAAGTAGAATCGTTGGCTTACTGAATGCAGGTAGCTTGAGGAATTTTAGTATTTAGGTCATTAATAAACATTGAAAAGAGAAGAGGGCCTAGGATAGAACCTTGAGGTACTCCAAGATTTATTGAGAGGAGAGTTGACAACATATTATCCCAAAGGACTGATTGATGACGGTTGTCTAAGTAGGATTTAAAGCAGAGTAATGCCTGTGTGTCCAGTGAATGGGCTTTTAATACCTCTAAAAGCAGATTATGGTTGACCATATAGAAGGCTTTTGAAAGGTCGATAAAGCAGAGGAAAGAGTGTTATTGTTATGATTTTTGTTTATACAGTCAGAAAAGGATAGCAGGGCAGTTGAGGTACTATGGAATGGTCTGATTTTTCCATTATTTTAGCTATAAGAGAGAGTAAGGCGATAGGTCTAAAGTTGGAAATGTCAGTTGATATCCCACCTTTGTGTAAAGGAATGATGTGAGATACCTTCCATATAAGGGGGATTTTACTTTCTGAAATAGTTATATTAATAAGGATAGAAATAGGGTAGGCTATAACTTTAGCTGCAATTTGCAGGTATTCTGCTTGTATACAGTCAGCAGAGGGGGTGCATGGCTTGAGTTTTAGAAGGAGGTTACAAATGAGGGATGTAGGAATTGGTTGTATGTGAAAAGAAGGAATAGAGTTTGATGTGGTATTAGGTGGGAGGGAGCTGGTGGGTGGTACAGAATTAGCTAGAGTTTGTATGGCTTCAATAAAGTAGTTATTAAAGGAATCTGCTATTAGTTTAGGGTTATTTTGGGTGATCCCTGATGGGGTGGGAGACTTGGTGTGACCTGGATGAAGTAGTTTGTTCATAGCTGACCAGAAATTTTGTGGTTTTTGTTTGTGGGCTTGTTGGAGGTGAATGCAAAAGTTTCTTTTATCTAGTAGGATGTCTTTTTTTGTAGCATTTCTTAATTGTTTAAAGTAAAGGTGGTCAGAAGGGCTTTTAGAGGTTCTCCACTTGGCCCAGATTTTATTTCTTAGGAGGATTTTTTGCCTTGTTTTTTGTGAACCAAGGGGCAGTTTTGGTCTTTATTCTGGATGAGCGATGGGGGGCATGGAAGTCTAAGATTTGAAGGAATTTAGTATTAAAGTAGGTAACTGCTTCATCAAGTGGAAAATGAAGCAGTGGTGACCAGTCCCAAGCCTTCAGTTCTGTTTGGAAGTTCTCAGGGTGAAATTTTTTTTTTTTTTAGCGGGAGGTTTTAAAAATAGTAGGATTGGGCCTATGAAGTTTTTGTTTAGTTATATAGGTAAGAGCATGGTCACTGATGTCACCAGGAAGGGTTCCTGGCTTATAAGTAGTAGGATGATTGTTTATGAGAATCCAGTCAAGTAAGGTTTCCTTACCACATTGTTTGTGGATTCTCGTAGGGGTGGTTATTTGTGAGAAACCAAAAAGATTTATGTGGTTAATGGGATTTGGGGACCTACAAGTAGACCAGTCTATATTAAAGTCGCCTAAGACAATGGTTTCCTGGGGTAGGTGTATAGATAGGCTACTAAGTATATTTTCCAGAATACTGATATTGTTTCCTGGGGGAAGGTAGGAACAGATTATGTAGCTGGATTTATGGTTATTGATTTGAAGTTTGGCTGAAAGGGTTTCTGCTGTGGGGTTTGTAGGAAGTGGCACATTGAAGGTTGATAGTTGGAGTTCTGATTTATAAAAAATGGCTACTCCCCCACCTTTTTTGGTAGTCCAGTCTTTTCTCAGGATGTTATATCCTGGGGGGGGGGGGTAATTTCCTGATCTTTGGTTGAAGGTCTAAGCCAAGTTTCAGTAATGCAGAGGATATCAAAGTTGTGTACATCTAGAAGTGCATGAAGATGGGATATTTTATTGTTGATGCTACGGATGTTAAGGTGAGTTATCAGAAGAGAGTTAGATGGCCTTGTTAGGGTGGAGGTGGTGTAGGGTTTTTGGTTATGAGGGTCACTGGGGAGTGTTGTATGTGGACCAGGGTTAGGATGGATATCACCATCTAAGAGATGATGTTGTAGGGGTTTTTGTATTAGTTTTATGAATTTGAAGTAGTTGTATGGGGGTTTCTTGTCAAGGAGGTAAGTAATATGGGTAGATCTGTGGTACTTTGGAAGGGTATACCTAGATGTAGAGGTTATGTTAATGTGTTTTAGGGAATTTATATGTGAGAATGTAATGGTTTTTGGTAGTGGTGGTGGTGTTTTAGTAGAGAATAGTGTTCAAAGAAGGTTAGTGAGAATGATAGAGTAAGGGCAGCTAGAGTGCTGGGTAGGAGTAGGAGGTAAGTGTAAGTAGAGTTGTATTTAGAGGTCATTGGGTTGAATGGGTAAGGGTGGTGTGAGGTGAAAGAAGGTGCCTAGTATTGTGTATGAGTGTAAGGTGTAAAGTAACAGGTGATAATAGAGGTAGCAGGAGGAGGAAAAGAGAGTAGCAGGTGGTGATGAGCTTAGAGGTGAAGTTTAGTATGAGTTGTTACAGAAATTAGGAATATGAGTAAATTGTGTAGTTGGAATAGAAAATTAGAGATGGAAGAGAGAGTTGTAGGAGGATTGAAGCAAGAGTGTTATAGAGGTGACAAATGTAAGAGGAAGGTAGGTTAAGTTGGTAAGTACAGCAGGTAATAGTAAGGTTAGGTATGGGGGGTGTAAGGTTACTGAGTATTGGTTGGGAATTATTCTTGTAGGAAATAGGGGGTGTTAAATGGAAGTAGGTTGTGATAGGTAGTTAAGGAGCAGGTGGTGTGGTTATGCAGGTATAAAGCTAGCAGTAAGGGGATGGGTGGATATGGGGGTGTTAATTGGAAGTAGGTAGTGATAGGTAGTTGAGGAGAAGGGGGTGTGGTTATGCAGTTATAAAGTTAACAGTACTGGGGGTGGGTGAGAATTGGGGGTAGGATAGGGGAGCGGAGTGAGCCTGCATGGTGAACGGAGTGGGCTACAGCAGGTAGATGAAGATTCTGCAGAGAGACAATCAGAGAGTAGCAGGTTCCAGGTAGAGAGAAGGCGGCCAGAGGTAAGTAGAGTTAGTTACAGCAGGTTAGAGGCAAAAGGGACCAAAATAAAACTAGGAGAGGTATAATGGAGCTAGAGGGTGTGATAAGAGAGGGATAGGAGCAGCAGAACAATGCACAAAGGTTCACAGCTAGGCAAGGGGAAAAACCTGAGAGAAGATCCAGATAAGAAAAAAGCTATGGAAAGTGGGGTAAGGATTATTTGCCTAAAGCAAGCTTAGAGCGCCACCTAGTGGGCAGATAGTAGAATATGAGAAAAAAACTGTGATAGAAGTGGCAGGTAGGGGTGCAACAGATAATGGTTCCAAGGGTATGGAGATATGGCAGTAGGATCACCGATAGAGAGGAGTATGGCTGCTAGAGTCCTGGCACAGAGGCTTAAATAACTATCTATACTTACTACAGGAAAAGCTTACGCAGACACAGTTTATAATTTATACTAGATACAGTGTAGGTTAAACAGATACACCTAAGAAGTAGGACTTTGGTATAGCATACTTTCTTAGTCCGTAGGAGCAGGGAAGAAAAAAATCCAGTCACTGGGCAGCAGTAATCTTTGATCAGGTGCTGGGATGGCTGGAATAGAATGAAAGGGGTCTTTTACAGACTAGGCAGGTCCTGTAGAGCAGGATAGGAGATACAGAGTTTCTCAGTCCATAGGAGCAGGGAAGAAAAAAATCCAGTCACTGGGTAGCAGTATTCTTTGGTCAGGCGCTGGGATGGCTGGAATAGAATGAAAGGGGTCTTTTACAGACTAGGCAGGTCCTGTAGAGCCGGATAGGAGATACAGAGAAATACAAACAGTTCCTCTGGGACCAGGAAAATTTAAGCTTTCTTTAAAGCAATTGAAAACTAGTTGTTTCTGTGGAGAAATTGTCTATTTTACTTTTTGGGAGTGACAACAAAGCAAACTTTTTTGTGTGAAAAATGACTTTTAAAGACTTTAAAATATTACTGTCTCTTGCTGCTTGTTTTCCCTTGGAAAGATGTACCATTTTTGGCTTGGCTGTGGAACAAACTATTTCTCGCTTGGTTTGTCCTATATCCAGCAACAAAAAGAAAAAGTCAAGCAAACAGCATTTCCCACCACAACAGGCTAGCAATTTGCCTCAACTGCAGGTGGGTGTCTCTGTAGTCTTGGGTCCCCTCAGTGGACAAGGGAGAGCCATTGCTGTTGATCCTTGGTGGAGCAACAGGAAAATTTCCATATTTGATCGGAGTGTTGTGTACATCTCTGGGGGAGCTGCTGCTGCCATTAATAACACTGTTGTCCCCATTTTTTCTGTCAAAAAGAAACAGAAAACTTAACATGTATCTACTCCTACTCAAATTTCCTTAGACAGGAGTAGTTTACTGGGTCTGGCTCGTGGTTTAATTCAGGCTATTGATATGTCTTACAAAGAGGTTTCTGGGGAAAAGAAAGCGAGCTACATCTTTTCATAGCATCATAGGCGATTACTAGGCTATCGACCTGGAGGTCATTTTAAGCCTAGCCATTTCATCCTAATGTAATATCATAGAAATGCTAGTCAGTATCCAAGATGGCTTGTAGTGATTACTGCCCATATCCAGGAGGGTTGTGAGTGCTATCCCTGGTAAGACTTTACAGTGCCCCATCAACTCGTACAGGTTCCTTTTGATCAGTGTCAGAGTTGCTCTGTTTCACATGAATTGGTAGCCTGTTCCAAAGATGCGGCAGTCATTGGGAGATGAATCTTTCCCTCCAGCATGTCCTATTTAAGTCGCAGGCCATATTTAGTTCCCTGGAACAGGTAGCCCTAGATTTATGGATATTCAGCAAATTCATTAGGTTTCAGTCTTGAATTGCTCTGTAGGCTAGGCAGAAGCATCTCCTAAGAAGTCTATATGACACAGAGTAATAGTGATAGACACTTCAGTTGGTCTGTGTAAGGCACATGTTGGAGCCCCTTTATCTTCTTTGTTAAAAACCTGAAGTCTCTCTAGTTGCTGCAGGTGCTTAGTACAGTGCATGCTAAATAGGGCATTATACTGTTATGGGCTGGATAAGTGCGGAGTATAAGGGGGCTCATAACTTCTTTTGCTCTCAAGGCAATGCCTTTACTAATCAAGTGTGCTATGCAGAAAGATTTCCTTGCTACAGTAGACACATGGTGGTTGAAGTTAATATCACAGTCTACTTGTGATCCCAGGTCCTTTATGATTTCATGGGTACTTGGGGTATTGTTGATTTGATAGTGTGAAGAGACTTTGTGCCAAAGGCAATGATGATGATGCATTCATTTAAATTCAGTTTTAGACCATGACTAATACACCAGTCGTTGGTCTGTGTGAGACCCTCCTGGATTATACTGACATCATTTGGGGATTCAGTGATTGCATCTAGTTTGCAGTCATCAACCAAAGCACTTTAGTTCTGACCTGAAATTCTGAGAAGTATACACTGGCACTGTGGTACTGTTCTGATAACAGGTCTGATGATTGATGTAGAGTCACCCACTTTGATAGTGTGTCCGGTTTGTGAGCCAGCTGGCAACCCATCTTACAACAAAGGGGTTTGCATTCAGTTTGCTAAGTTTATCAGTAATGCCAGAAAGTGGGATTGTGTTGAAAGCCTTTTCCAATTTGAGGTATGCTGTGTGCACAGATTTTCCGGCATCAGTGGCCTTGTTCACACTTTCAAAGAAATCCACTAAATTTAACATGCAGAATCTTCCCTTCATGATGATGAATTGAGTAGGTTTCAAGGTGTGAAGGTCACCTATGTCTTTATTTATGAGGTCCATAACGATACATTCTGTGACACCCCTGTACTGGCCCAGTAATCAAGGAGCCTCATTCCTCACCACTGGCATCAGTGGGGAATGTACACACTGGGAGAATGACAAGTATACACACACACAGTAAAGTGCAGTTTCCCTTAAGAGCACACAGAGATCAGTCAGTCTGGGGCTGGTTTCACTCTCTCTTTCTCCAGCTCGCCAATAAGACTCCCCACTGACACAGCTATAGAGTTAAGACCTCAGCTGAGTGGCCAAACCAAGATCTCCTGTACCCTCTCTCCAACCAGAGCTTCGTGTCCCTGCCCAAGTAGCTAACACACACACTCGCTTTTGAGATTTGCTTTATATACAAACACACACACTCCAGGGAAAGGCTTACACAGCATTACTAGCTATGCCCCCTTCTGCCCAGACCATAAGGTAGTTTCCACTGCCACCAGCCACTACTTAGCTACTTTAAGGCCCTTAAAGGTTGTCCAATCCTACTGTGTAATGTTATTATTAATCCAAATGGTAGTCTGACCACAAGCAAGGCTATTTAGGAGTGGCCTGCAAAGTGTCACCAAATAGATATGCAAGTACTGTAAGAGCTTAAATATTACTAAACAGACCAGCCACAATTAAAAAGTTTAAATATATTTAATAATAAATAATAAAAGAACAAAACAATACTCAGTAAGTAATCAGCTACACCAGACTTCAAAATCACAGGAAATATTTAAAACAACATTGCAGGACAGTTTCAAATAAAGAAAACATCTAAGCTACACTTCAGTATATTCCTACCTGAATCTAAAAGAGTTACGATGCCCTAAAAACGTACTTGCAGCGAGGCAAGTGCAGAGATGATGATGAGTGTATGTTCTTGTCAGGTCAAAGACAAAATACAAAATGCCTAGTCTCTCTCTGAGAGTTTTTAAATTAATAACAAATATTATTGCTGGGTTAGCTCAAATGACATCACTTCTTGTCACCTGACTTTCATTTCCCAAGTTAAACCCCACCATTGTCAGAAACTATAAGAATTTAGCATCTCTCTGTGTAAAATGCATATCTCTGAGATGTTTGCAGATACTGGAAGCCATAAAACTCTTCTACATCTCAAACCTGGTAGTGCTTCTTTTTCAAGACAATGCAACAAACTTCCAACTCTGTAAATTGTGTCTGCTACTGCCCTGAAACTGAGAGATAACATTTTCTGTTTATGACCCAATAATTATAAAAAAAAGAATTTAATGTCAGCTATTTTCTCTAAATTGTTTTCAAGTTAACCTCCTGTGTTCCATTTTCCATTAAACATATACATATAAACAGTCACAATAGTGCAGGTACATTCCTGTTCTATTCCAATAGGACATGCTGTGGTTACATTTTAGGTCAGTACTGTACACTCAATTCTGTTTAAATCATATCAATAGTCACAACTGACATATAATTATTTATAAAATTCCCAATAACTGGGTTGGTAGTATGACATGTTCCATGGCCTCGCAGATGAGGCTGGTCAGGCTTATGAGTCTATAATTTCATGGGTTTGTTACTAGGCCATCTTTGTGGCGGGAAATAACTGTAGCTGTTCTCCATTCCATGGGAACAAAGTCTGTGTTTATGTTATGATTTAAAATGTTACTTAGCAGTGATGCTAGTTCATGTTTTAGCCTGTTTAGAAGACAGCCTAGGATGTCATCTGGTTCCATAGAGGCTATGTGTTTTGCCTTGGACAGGGCTTTGAGGACCTGCTCTTCAAATATGTAGGGTGGAGGGAAAGTTTGGGGGATGGTTTGTTGTAAGGGTGATAAGGGAGTGCAGTGTTCCCCAAACCTATCTGCTAGCAGGTATGTTAACTCTGTGGGGTCAGTGTGAGTGATATCTTTGGCCACCAGTTCTGGACATGCTTTGGTCCTACCCTTTAGATTACATACGTAGCTGTAAAAGGCCTTATGGTTATCCTTGGCTGTACTTGCTAAGTTTCTCTCAAAGGAGCCCTTGGAGGATTTCACAAGCTGTCATATTGACTGTTGAGGCTGAGGAGGGCACTTTTCCATTGTTGGGGCTTTGCCTTTGTTTTCTTGGACAGCAACTTTTTGTGTTTGTTGTAAAGTTTGTTGCTGCTGGATGTCCACCATGGCAGCTTGTTTTTACTTGGAGCTCTGGCTTTTATTCTTTCTTGTACAGACAAATTTATACATTTATGTAAAAGATTGTACAGGGCTTTAGTGTAAGCTTTGGTGTAGTTACCACTTCCAGCTTGGGGTAGGGCTTGGAATGCATTTATACTTTCACCTAGGAGGGCATAGTTTGCCTTGCTGAAGATTTTTAGTCTGATTTCACCTTTTGTGAGTTTGGTGTTATTGCCATCCCAAAGATGACTGATTTGTGGTCAGCTTTAACTAATAAGGGTCCAACAGTTGCAGCAGTGCACCTGTTTGACATGTTGGTGAGGACAATATCTAGAATGTTTGTTTCTTTTGTCATGGTATTGGCAGTTTTTTTTTCCATGTCTTTCAGATTAAAGTCCAGGAACATTTGTGCATGGAAGTTAGGTGTCCCAGTTGATGGTGGGATAGTTGAAATCTCCCATGACCAGTATGTTCTGTAAAAGTTGGATTTTCTCAAGTTTGGGACAGGTAGGCTTAGTGGGCATCATCACCCATGGAGGGGGATCTATTACTGGCTATGACTTGAATAGGGGTTTGCCCACCATAATCTGGATCTGGATTAATTCCATGGAGCTGTCCAGTCTAACTTGACGGGAGGTGAATTTATCTCTAATATAGATTGAAAAACTGCCTACTTTGGTTTTCACACATTCATTTTGCGGTCTAAAGGTATGGAAGGTATTGCAGCCTTGCAAGGCTGGGGTACTCTCTTGGGGCATGAACCAGGTTTCTGTGACTGCACAGGCATCTACATCTTCTAGTGATAGACGTTCTTCTGGGGAGTGCAGTTTTTGGTTTAAGCTCTTAGCATTTGCCAGCATGACCAATATTTTATTCTCATTGGTTAATTTCACATTGGTAATGTTTTTGAGACCTTGCCTAAAAAAGGCACTATGAGGGAGGCAAGTCCTTTGCCAGCAGCTGAAAGCATAGAGGTGCCATGTGTAAACCGTCTCTGGCAAAGAAGTGAGGTTTGTCGTCCATGGCTTCCCAGGCTGACACTGGATCCCCTTTGAATGACACCAAAAACTGAGGCAAGTATTGAAATCGGTAATTTTGTGTTTATACTGCGGCATCATTCTAGGTGAGGGTAGAATGCTGCTCAAGGCTAGGGACATACCTGCCTGGGACACATACTCCGAGAGCTCAACCATGTCTTTTCATATAGTCAAGTGAGGTATGTCTCAGGTCATTCATACTAACATGAACTATGACAGTGTCTTCATGGTACTTGTTGCTGAGAGAGCAGAGTGCATGGGTGATTTGATGAATCCTGGAATCAGGCGGGCAGCTGGCCATGACTTTCTCTTTGTCCAACCTGGTGAGTGGGACATTTGTGTGTCTCACTAGTGAGTCTCTACAGACAAGAAAACTTGATATTTGAATTTTACACCTTACTGTCCTGGTGGGTGAGACACTGGTGTTGGTATGTGCTGTGAGAGCTGTGGGGACTGTGTTATCTGTAGCAGTCGTGTGTTTTGGAAGGGTCTGGTGTTTAAGTTTTTTGAGAGAACCTCCACGTATGTGGATTTACGTGTCTGATGTATACTATTTGTATGAGTAGTGGTACTATGTGTGCATGTAGTGGTGTGTGAGTTAACAACCTTCTCTGTGTTACTGTTTTGAGTGAGAGAGATAGAGCATGGATTTTAGATTCTTGGTGTAAATGCATCTCTCTCACACTGTACTAATGTGTGTTATTAGTAAAGGGTTGTCTGTGTGCATATGGTAATTGCTACACTTCCTCAAGAAACTCAAGTCAACAAGGTTGTCAGGAGAAATAAGGATAGTCCAAATGCCCACAATACTAGGTTGAAGACTGTTGCCACTAGGTGTGGCTTTTCAAAATCGATTATGGAGGAGCTCAGTAGATGGATATTTCTACCTGGGTTTTATGACAAATTTGTTGAATTTAACTGTCTGGCTTTGGTACACAATTGCACGGCAGTGGGTGGTGCTGTGCAATGTGCAAACAAGCAGGAACTCAAATGCAGGGCCTAAGTACCAGAAGCTAAAAACCTGAAAAAACAAACAAACTCTAAAATGATTGAAAAGGACCAATGATAATACGTATTCCAATCCCTAGACTATCCTCCCTGTACCAGACTGGTCCCAATCAGCACAGTTCTCTTACAAAAGTGCAGATAGGCCCTTTACTGTCCAGGATAGCATGGAAAATGTGCTCAGAGCAACCAAACCACTGCAAACGGTTCCAGAAGCAGCAAACCTGTATCTGGATTCTGCTCCATCCACTAGCTACCCTTGTTTCAGCGAGAAACACTAGAGAGTGTTTAACACAACTAAAAAATAGCAGTGAGACACTAAACAATCATTTAAAACAGCAAAAATCAGCCAAGAGGCTCTAAAGAATGTTTTAAACAGTTACAGATCAGTTATTTAAACACTGCTTGGCAGGAAAACCAGAACAAACAGAACAGATAGATTTAAAACAGTGAAAAAATACCAGTAAATACTTAAATGGTGAAAAAAACAAAAACGATTTGTAACCAGTGAAAATAGCAATAAAGTTCAATTTTGCAGGCACAGTACAGTGTAGTTTAGGACACAGTAAATAATTACAGTATAAAAGGCAGCAGGCAATAAAAAGTGCAGTAAATAGTGTAAATAAGCAACAAAAAAGACATGCAACTTTTTTTTTTTTTTTTAGTGAAGAAATTCAAGAGTCTGAATCTGGACAGGAAGATAGAGTGGCACACAGAGTTTTCTCCTTAGTTGTCTGATTCAGACTCTGAGGAGAGTTCAACTTCTGATTCTCTCTCTAGGGGTTTCGTTTTCTGATAGTATTGTTAGAATGTGTCAGTGTTTTCAGTGGTAGAACACTGAGATTTCTCAGTCCCTCAGAAAATACTGAGTTGTTACAGGAGGAATTCAAGAACCTTTACCCATCCCTCATTTTGTCATCTCTAGTGGATGTGTGAGTCACTGCCTGCAGTTTTCCTGATAGTTAGCCTACTATCCATAAAAATAGAGTTAGAATATATAAAGCTCCTCAGCCTTTTCATCCCAAATTTGACCTAGCAGCAGAAGAGGATCCAACACTAGGCGACCAAGGTAGTTGCCTAGGGCCCACTGGCTGGGAGGGGGTCCCTGCTAGCTTGGAGTGGGCCTAGTAGTTGGTGAATATCATATTTACTTTTATAATTAAAAAGAAAAAAAATACATTTTTAAGAATTCCCTTTGCTTCCAGTTGCAGCGTGTCATCATTGCGCAAACCTTTTTCCTTTATGCATTGTGTGTATGTGAAATTTAAATACAAAAAGAAGATATTTTCTTCCATGGACAACCAAGTAAAATCCTTGAGCTGACAAGTGCATACTGCAGACAAGTAAGGTATGTGAATATCATACCTCTCAGCTGTCTGGAATTTTGCAGAATGTCCAGATTTTTGCCTCATATTTTTGATCTGGTCATCATAAACGTTGTGGTTTCCTGGATTTTTGTGGAAAATCAGTGAGGATTGGATTCCGTGTATAATTACCAGCATTTGAGTTTCAGGCTTCATATCCTTCAGAAAATACATAGTATCACAAAATCTTGTATTCTAGCAACTTTCTAAGTTTACAAGAGCAATATTTAAAATGTGTTTCTATTTTTAGAGCTTTGCCCCCCCCCCCATTATTTTTGTCTTTGTCCAGATTTTATTTTGTCAAGAGTTTGAGAGTGATGGTGTGTATATTGCTTCAAGTGCATACTGCAGACAAATAAGTTGTGTTTGTATATTGCTTCATGTGCATACTGCAGGCCAGTAAGGTGTGCATACCTCTTAATTATCCCTGATTTTGACTCATGTTTTAGCTCTGTCTTAAACTCTCATAAAAAGTGACTTTTGAAGAAATGGTGGACAGTTAAACTGTGTAAATAATGACAAATTTGCGTTATAGACTTCTTTCACTTCAGAAAATGTATATTGACTCACATTCTCTTATTCTGTTAGTATCTCAAATTAATAGTAGTAATATTTTATAGAGTGTCCTGATTATTTCTGGATTTGTCCCTGATTCTTTCAAGATTTGTCCATATTCATTTGATAGCCATGAAGGTGTGTGTGTGTGTGTGTGTGTGTGTGTGTGTGTGTGTGTGTGTGTGTGTGTGTGTGTGTGTGTGTGTGTGTGTGTGTGTGTGTGTGTGTATGTGCAATGCCCTAGTTAGGGATAGCAGGTTGTTAGTTAATTTGATTAGGCACAAACCTTGTAATTTAGTTAAAAAAAAAAAATGAGACTGAATCTACCCCAACCATCAAGCTGCCAAAAAATTGAGTTTCAGGTGCATTTCTCAAGGAATTGTGAGCTTCAGGGGAAGAAAAGTTTACTGCTGCTCATGCTCAAGTCCGTTTACAACATGCAGCTGTTTTGTTTAGCAAATGCTATCACTATTGGGCTATAGAAATCAAAAGTATTGTTACCGCAACAGGTAGCATACTTGCTTTTGATGCAGAAGGCTGTGGGTTCTACTCCCACAGCATGTAGATAGATTGCTGATACTGTGTGGTATTTTAAGGAGGAGGGGGTGCAGCATTCCTGAGTATATATTCCTTTGGATGAGATGGCTAGTAACTATGAACCTGTCATCATTCTCTACTGCAGTATTACCAGCTTACCATTTTAATGTAACATAGACAATTTATTCTTCAAGGGCAGCAGACACTGAATTTGCAGATGAAACACTGAAATATAAAGTTGCTTGCTACCAGCAACCTTTTCATTAGTTACAAATTTCTTTAATGTAGAATTATTCAAATGACTCTTACTTCTGCCTGAAATTGGTGGATTATAATGACAGAAATTTGGCCTTTTATGTTTGAAATGTTCTGAACTGGGCACTTTTCTCATTATTGGTTCATACATTTTGCTTCATTGCATACTGCAAAAATGTTCAAAACTACAAATTGAAAACACTAACAAGTGGTGCTGTATTATATAAGGAGTGTAATTTAATACAAATAGTGTTTGTGCAATAAAATTTGAAATAAAAGTTTTAAATTAAATTGAAGTATTTGTAAGCATTGTAGAAGTAAAGCAGAAAATAGTATGCACAGTGAGAAGTTTGAACAGTGTTTATGTAACTTGAGAGAAATACATAGGCGCCAGAAGCTGTTGAAGACTGGGGGGAGGAGGGTGAGAGGGGCACTTAGTGATCTAAAAAGGGCAATTTTTTATAACTATTTACTACCACAACATAGGTTCAACTGGAGGACATTAAGCTTAGCCAATTCTCTTTTGGTGCTTGAATTAACCTATCCCATGGCTGATAATTGTATATTAGCCCTAGTGAGAATAACTGTGATTATACGATAGATAATTTGAGAGGATCCACGTAAGGGATGCAGCATTTAGGTACTGCCTCAGCATCTATCCTTTGAATGAGGGGCAATCCTGGAGTACATTTTTTTATTACCCGTCCTTAGATTCAAGTTGCATTTGAATATTGGCAGATGAGCTTTGTTTTATTTTTATGGATAGTCTGTTCTGGAAAAGTGGTAGTCTCTGTGATATATATCCATCTCCCCACAACATTCAGTTTAGATACCTGGACTGAGTGTTTCTGATGACATTTGACTTACTGATGTTGAGTAGGTCCATCTGTATTAGGTCAGAGGATGCCTTGTATGCCAGACATGTCACCTCTAAGCACTCTGTAGGATACTGAGTATAGTAATAAATCTTTGATGTGGTCCATGCAAGACCTATTATTCAGGACTTCTATAATTTTAGTAAGGTATCTCTGAAGGTATTCCAATTGTTGTATGGGGTTGGACAGATGCATGCCAATGTGGGCATTATACAAAATGATTGACCTAATTAGAGCTTTGTAAAGGGTGTCAACAACATCTCTAAATCTAGCCACAGTCAATTTGTTTATAAGCTGTGCAATATAGAAAGGCTTTCTTATAACCCTGGGCACATGTTGGTCAAAAGTTAGGCTACTGTACACACAAGTTCCCAAATGCCAAACAACTGAGTTTATTCTCAGAGGACATTGTCATGATTTTGACACCGATTATTATTTGGGACAAACCTTCCTGCATGATGGTTAAGTCATTTGGGGATTACATAACTGCTCCTAGCTAGCAGTCATCTCAAACTTAGCTGGCCAAAGCCCTTTGGTATTTCCTTTTACTTTTGAGATGTATATGCCAAACAGAAAGTCTCAGCACCGAACCCTGGGGCACTCCATTGGTGACTGTGAGCAAGTTGGCAATCCAGCAAGTGATGCAAGTGTTTGCTCCTCCATTATTCATCTTTTGTGCTCCACCTGAGTAGAGGATTGAGTCAAAAGGCTTGGCCAGGTCAAGGTAATGTGGTGTGAACTGTTTTACCTTCATCCATTGCATTGGTAACAAGAGCAAACCTTAAAATTTGCCCATGATTTTGTGCCTTTCACACTTTCCTCTGGGTTGTTTTCAAACACATTTTTAGGGCCATGCATACATGTATGCATTCTTTGATTCACCTTCCTGATTGTATTAAATACAGCATCAGTTGTTAGAATGTGTTTTAAATTCATAGCTTTGAACAGTCTTCTAGTAAGCAATGAAACAAAATGTATGAACCAATAATGACAAAACTAACCATTTCAGAAAATTTCAACCATAAAAGGCCACTCAAACTTCTGTCATTACAATCCACCAATATCAGTAAATACGCAAAATCTCTGCAGAAGTCAGTCATCTAAATAATTCCACATTTAAGGGATCTCTAACTAATGAAAAGGTTGCTGCTAGGAAACAACTTTATATTTCATTGTTTCATCTACAAATAGTGGCGATTGGATGTCCTCAGTAGATTTCAAGCATGAGTACTGTCGCATAAAAATAGATAGGTGCTCCAGAAGCAATCTGCACTTCCGCCTGGGCGCCAATCACTTCCAGTTTTGAGCCCTGCCCTTTGGTCCCACCACAGCCCCCTGGGTGTTTACCAAGTGCATGGCAGAGGTTGAAGCTCATTTATGACTGCAAGGGTTTTGTGTATTCCCGTATTTGGATGATTGGCTCCTGATTGCCCCCTCTCAGTGTTAGCTTTGTCAGATAAGGGATTATCTTTACTGGTAGTCTCTTTTTCTAACCATCACTATAAACATGGACAAATCACAACCAATTCCAGTTCAGAACTTTGAGTTCTTTAGGGTACATATGAACACTTCTACTGAAATAGCTGCCTTGCCACAACATCGCAGCGACTCTTTGAAGTCTCAAGTTTAAGCTATTTTGTTTTCTCCATCTCCTGCAACCAGGTTGATTCTAAGAGCTCTGGGATCTATGGCTACTGCCATTCTTTTGGTTCCTCTAGCAAGGTTATATATGCTCATTCTCCAAGGGACACTGTTCAATGGTCCATTCCACATAACCCCTATCTGCTCTTGTCAGACTGGCAAACATTTGCAGATCCCATCTAAGGTGGCAGATTCAAGCAGATCTGACAATCGGCAGACCGTTTATGCTTCCCTTACCCTCCACATTGTGACCACAGACACTTCCCATCTTGAGTGGGGGAGGGGGTTTCCAGGGGAGACCAGTCTGCCTATCAACGTCTTAGAGATGAGGGCAATTCTTCTGTCATTGCAAGCCTTTCAGGACCTCCTCTCTCCAGGGACTATTGCTATTTACATTAAAATGTCAGTTGTCTGGTACATCAACAAGTAAGGAGGAACCTGTTTGTACCCTCTCTGCAGAGAGGCCATGAGGGTCTGGGAATGGGTGATCTCTTCAGACCAGCACATGTACCGGGGAAATCCAACATGTTCGCAGACAGGCTCAGCAGGACTATTCTGATGCCTCCTGAGTGGTCCCTCAGTCAGTCAGTAGCAAATAAGATGTTTGACCGTTGGAGTCTTCCCTGATCTGACCTCTTTGTATCCCCCTACAACAACAAATGCAGCAGTTACTTCACTGATTCTCCCTTCAGGTGACTCCCCGAGGGATGTTCTGGTCCACAATTGGCCTGCGGGCCTCCTCTATGCCCATAGTTCTCTTCCTTTGATCCCAACATTTTTTCAGAAAGCCAAATGGTTGAAGAACTCAGTAATCCTCATTGTCCCCTTCTGGCCTCATCAGGTGTGATTCCCCTTCCTCTGGTCTCCTCTCAAACATCCTCCATGGATGCTGGAACCCAGACCAAACCTCCCTTCTCACTCAACATTAGGACTCCACCCTGATCTCTCCACTCTCAAGTTAACTGCATTGTTTCTCCATTTCCTATGATTGCTAGAGGTTCCAGGACTTCCTCACCACTCATAGCAATACTTCTGGCCTCTCAGAAATAATCTGCTAAGAAGGTATGCAAGAGTAAGTGGAGGAGGTTCTCCATTTGGGCAGTCAGCAATCACATTGATCCCTTCTCAGCTCCATATTTTTTGAATGTTTATATAAGCAAAGTTCTAGTTTTGCTACCATCAAACTTCAGTTAGCAGCTGTTTCCAATTTTCATTCAGGATTGCCTTCAGGATCTATTGCTTCAGCTAGGTTATTAAAAGCCTTCATGAAAGGTGTTTTTTCTTTTGCAGCCTCCTATTAAAGATCCTACTGTTCCATGGGATCTCACTGTGGTTCTGCAAGCCTTAATCCAGAGTCCTTTTGAATCTGCTAAGGATTGTGACTTGAAGTTTTTGTATTGGAAATCCACTTTTCTTGTTGCCATTGCATCAGCTACAAAGGGTATCAGAGTTGTAAGCACTCTCTTCCAAACATCCTTACATAATTTTTCACAAGGATAAGGTGTCTGTCCATACTAGCCCTTCTTTCTTGCCGAAAGTGGCTACATTTTCCAATATCAACCAATGTATTCAATTACCAGTGTTCTTTCCTAATTATTCAACAAAGGAGAATGCCTTCTGCATTCCTTAGATGCCCACAGGCAGCTTCAGTTCTACCTCCATAGGACAAAGCAGTTCAGGAAGTCAGCACAGTTATTTGTTTTTCCCCTAATTGCAAGGGTCAAGCTGTTTCCAAAGTGGCACTAGCAAAATGGATCACTAACTGTTTTGCATTTGTTTATGAAAAGAATGGTTGGCAATTGCCAGGTCCTCCAAAAGCTCACTCGACAATACCTGTTGCTGTGTCTGCTGCTTTTTCTTCTAGGATCCCCATTGATGATGTGTGCTGTAGTCATTTGGTCTGCCTCTCAACTTCGTGTCCCCCTATAAATTGGATGTCATGTCCAAGACCAGGATGTCCCTTGGATCATCTGTGCTATGGCACATGCTTCCTTGAGGTCACCCAAGAAATTATGTAACTGGGGATGCTGACCCATGCGTGAAGCAGAATGAGAAGGACAACACTAGGTTTATTAGTTTTGTATGTACCATAATTGGTATTTGTGTTGTCCTCCTCTCATTCTGCTTCACCTTCTTTGCCAACCACCCCCCTCCAAATTGGATATGCTTCTAGGGAATCTAGATAGCCTTTGTTGGAACCCTGGTTCCAGGTTGAGCTCCTGATTATCTTTCTTTTCTTTATTGAGTTATGGAGGCAGCAAACTCGATCTGAGGAGGTTAGGTGAGACATGAGGGATTATGGGTAGGGGAGGAGTTTGAACCCGGAAGTTCAAGTCTTGTGGGAGATGGCTGACCTGGATCCAAGGTGAGGCTCCAAGACCCATACATGAAACAAAATGAGAAGAGGACAACACACATACCAAGCTATGGTAATTACATAACTAATTTTTCAGTGTAACCCAAAAAAAGAAAGAACTGCAGTTTGACACAAAAGAATATTGCTGTCCACATCTATAAACTCCAGTTTACACAGAGCCCCAATTTTTGGAAGAACCTAAACTAGACCAGAGATGCCATCCAGTAATGGCATCAGAACAAAAAATGTAGCCAACAGGTTTTAATACACAGTAATACTGAACTATACAGGAAATCTGCGGTGGTGGTGCTGTGTGGTAGCATTGTCGCCTCACAGTAAGGCGCTGTCCGGTTCGATTCTCAGCTAGAGCGTCTTCCGCGTGGAGACATGCGTGAATGGGCGTACCTTCGTTGAAGGTTGTGCATCAGGGCTGGTAACTCGGCATGTAAAAATCAACTACCAATCATTAGCAGACCGGAGTTCCGCGGTGGCGACCCCTAACCGGGAAAAGCTGAAAGACACAACAACTGAACTATACAGGAAAAGTTAAATAAATTAAATGTTTATTTTTTTTTTTTTTGTTGTGGATACTTCATTGAGAACACGGTTTTAAAAAGCTAAGGGGTTTGAGTACTGTGTATGGGCAGGGAAATGTAATTTGATTAACAGAGACAGAACATTTGAAAATTCATAAAAAATCAGTCTTTGCAGCTTTGAATGGAAGCTGCAGATAGATGGCTGTAGAAAGTGCTTGGAAAGGCCACTGAAAAAGATCATAGTCAAAATGTTAAGAGATTGTTTTTGCAAATGAACAGTCCCTTTTATGAGCTGTGTCAGATTGACATGAAACTAGGTAACTTGAGTGAGGGGCATTCAGTCAGATAGTGAATTCAGTGAAGGGGATGGATGTCAGTGGAGGTCATTGCAAGAAGGCTAGTGCTTGACCTCTGAGTTGTGAATATTTTGTAGGCTTGTCAGCCCTCTGCATAAGACTGCAAGGAGGTATGGCTACAGACTTGCACAAAACTGTTTTAATGAATCTGTTGCCCTATTTTATAATGGAAAGAAGCAAATGCACCTGCCTTGTTCAAAACTGCCACAATGTGCTTCATTTTTATTTTCTTACATTAATACACGGTTGAGTGCAGCATACCCCAGGTCTTTGGACGTGCCATCACATGTAGAAGAGGAATTAAAGTGCAGTACTTTAGCTTCACTGTTGTTATGTAACCGTATTTGCCTATTTTATTTTTCATAAAGCAGTCTGCACAGAATATGGGCAATAGCTACATAAATATAGACATGTTCTATGGAGTTTGGCTGATTGTTAAAATTCCCTACTGAGATATACTGAGATATACTGTAAAGCTAGGGTAAGATATTGATGTCATTTTATGGAAATTTATGCAACTTAAGAGCAAAAGAATTAAGACTGTTTTCAGTATGTACCTCAGAGAGGTTATGAAGTAAACTGCCAAATGAATTACTTATTTTTACTGCTAAGATATAAATCTCCACAGCTGCCTTCAATTGCAATTTGGTTGCAACTTATTTGAAGGCAGAAGTCTGCTTTATAGGAATATTAGTCAGTGGTGGCTGGTGACTTCAAATCAAAGGGGGTCTGCAGGAGACATGTGAATGGGTGAGGTCAATGGGAAGGGGTGCGGCCAACTAGAAAGGGGAGGGGCTATGCTCAAAACCACAAAAACTGTAACTTTAATTTAATATGCTTCCCTGGGTGCCAAACTGTCATCATGAGAGTCCAAGCAAGACAAAATGAAGTGTAGAAGAAAAAAAATAATTCAGTGCATTGGCTGTATGACAGCTTACTTAATATCTGGATGGAAACAAAAAGGTTGTGAGGCATGAAAAAGTAAATTACTTTTTAAATAAATTACTGGAATGCCAGTCAAAATCAAGTATAACAATAACAAGCAGCACTCAACTCAAACCACTTCTCCTTGTACTGCAGTTCTAATTATAATTTATATTCAGCTTTATTAAAGTACCAAGTAACATGCTGAAAGCAGCAATCTCTGTGATACCACCACTTGTAAAAATGTTTCTTATCCAAAAAAGACCTTCTGCCTGACAACTATCTACTTGTTTCATGGGGAAAACATGATCAAAGTAAAAAATGAAAAGCAAACAGGAAACAAGCTAAACATACATTGCTTAAAGGATTACTGCACAGGATATGGACCACACATGATCGATTGGCATTCTGTTTAGTTTGCAGGTAAAGCCTGTAATGAGCTCTTAAAGTTATGTAATCCTGTCCTTTATTACAAATACTGTCATATGCATTTCAATACCCAAGGCTTTTACATTATCTAGTTATGTAAGTATTCTCTGCATGGCAACAACAGAAAGGCTTTCAATGTTGGCAGTTCTTTAACAGTATACTTATTAAAACTTACTTGCATCGTTTGATCTCAGATAAGCTTACCTGATGGTCATTAAAGCATTGCTACTTAAACACAGAGCAACATGCACTTTCTGAGTAATAATAAGCATAAATCAACAGTATAAAAATGACAGAAACCAGACCATTCTGCAAAATCAAGGACAGATGAAAAGCCACTGTAGTACTTGTGTCTACCTTGGATGGGGGGATACTCTGCACATTTACACTGCATAACTACTCCTTGCCTTGCTTGGACACATCCAGAGTCACTACATAGGGGAGTGGGGTGCAACAAGTATGTCACAATTTGAAATGTCTCTGGCTGACTGTGATGGCCCTGACACATTTGTCATACCTCTCAACCTCAGAGCATTTACATTCTTTACACCTGGTCAGAAACCAGAGCAATAAAGGACATTTATATATCCAAATTCTAGCCATTAACTCTGGTCTTAAAACAATAGGCAGGATGCCTCCTTCTAGACATATCCGCTCCGACTTTTGACATCAAAGAATTGACTTAGCTTTCTTACAGCAGAGTGCACGGTTATATTTTTGCAGTTCAATATCCAATGCAGTCTTTTCACATTTAAGAGAACAAGCCTGTGGCTTACATTAATATTTACAAATGACAGAATTATCTACAAAATTCTATCTGGCTAGGCTGGCACCCTTTACCTATCTTCCCACTACCTTAACATTACACTGGAATCGATTTGCCATGAGTCCATTACTAATTGTGGTGATATCCCTTACTGCTGTCTGAAACCTCTCTCAACATAATTCTGACACCATTTTTTTGCCTGTCTTCCTCCTGAGTAATAGACTCCGGATCCGAATCCAAGCGGCTTTGCTGCACTGCACTTCTAACTTGTCTGTTGGATACACAGGATGTTCAGCCTCCTGTGTACCATCATGCCAAGTTCAGTCCTGTCAGTGAACCTACATTATGTGTAGCAATTCTTAGTTCATGTTTGGCAAGTTGATTGGTTTTAAGTGCAGCCTTCACTCAACAGAGCTATCAAATATATAAAAGTCAGTGTATATAAAGAGTATATATTTCTAACTCTGAAGACTGTATGGGCCTGTATGCTCATTCACACAGTGTACTATAAGTATGTATGTGTGTGTGTGTGTGTATGTATGTATGTGTATATATATATATATATATATATATATATATATATATATATATATATATATATATATATATATCCCTATATATTTATGGGTTCCCTTCAGAAGCTCAAAATACTGAACTCTCGAATTTCAGTAATTCGTGCATAAGAAGCCGAATTGACATAATAGCGAACGTTTAGAAGCACGAAATTCAAAACCTCAAATAGCAGTGGTTTTGAATTTTGCGCTTCTAAAGTTCTGCTGTGGTCATGTATTCAGGTAAATGTATGTGTGTGTTAAGGGGTTTGGATAGGGGCTGTTGTGTGTGTCAGTGTGTTTGGTTGCTTTGATGTGTGCGAGGAGAATGTAGCTTTTGTGGTGTTTTGTGTGTGTTTGTATGTAGTGCGACCTCGGAGTGAGAATGTTTAAGTAGGGGGGGGGTGCAGCCCCCCACATGGGGGGTGCAGGGGGGCTTGCCCCCCTTCTTTCATGTAGTTGATGTGTGTGTTTGTGTGCTGGATTGTGTGTGTGTGTGTGTGTGTGTGTGTGTAGTAAAACCATGAAATTCAATACCTCAGGTATTCGAGGTTTTGAATTTTGCAGTTTTTAGTTTTCATTGTTTTGTGGATTCAACTTCTTGGGCTCGAGATACTGAAATTCAAGATTTCAGTATTTCGAGCTTCTGAAGTGAATCCATATGTATATCTATATCTATATATCTATATATCTATATATCTATATATATATATATATATATATATACACATACATACATACATACACACACATATTTAAACAAACATGTATGTAAATAGGGATATGACAGTCTGCAATCTTCTACCTTCATTTTCCATGCACGCAAACCATTACTCAGCTCAAGCTGAGCTTACTAGAAGACAGAGGTGCTAAGCCCATCAGAGCTTTCCTGCAACTCTGACAGGCTTTTGAGTATCGACTGTCAGCTTATGGTATTCCATTGCTGGGCAGATGCATTTCCTTTGGGGGGGGGGGGAGCTTTCACATATTATTTTTAATGTTTATAGATGCTTTCCTGTATATGAAAGTATATCTTAAGATAGGAGGATCTGCTTTTATTTTCTTTCATGTGACTTTACTGTACTTTTAAATGAGGACTCACTTTTGTTTCTTACAGTTTAGAAGTTGATTGAAATGCTCTAAAACTGTATTTTCTTGGGGGGGGTGGCTGTGTTTACACTACTTTTTGGGGCAAGAATGTGGTTTAGAATGCTACAGCTTCTGCTGCTTATCTCGACAATGGAACAAACTATGAATCCGCAATCAGTCCTCCTTTCAGCTACAAGAAAAAAAAAAGCTAACTGGACAGCCTTGACCATCACAACAGGCTAGCAATTTTTCTCAGCCGCAGATGGATGACTCTGCAGTGACTAAACATGATTCCTCAGACCACTCATCTTTTTCTCTAAATCCCTCTAGTGTTGTCCATAAAGCCGGTATGGACCTGGGTTTAGCCAGATCCTCTGCAGTTTTTGGGGACCCCTAAGTGGACACGGGAGGGCCACTGTTGTTGGTTTGAGGAGAAGGTGCATGGATGTTGCCCCTGCTTACCCAGAATAGTGTGCCCATCCCTGGTTAAGCTGTTGCTGCCATTACTAATCCTACATGCTCCAATTTTCCTTTAAAAAAAAAACAGAAAACTTGCATCATCTCCTGCACCAGTGGACAGGAGTAGTTTGTCTGGCTCAAGGTCTTATGCAGACTTATCAGGTGGTTTCTTGGCAAAAAAAAAAAAAAAAAAGGTTTTCCAAGATTCAAGAAAATTCATCTGGTGAGAAGTGTGATGAGCCATCTAATCACACAGTACTCCAAGCAAGAAGGCCTGGAAGACGTGCCTTTTCTTGTCCTTGCTCAAGAATGCTCCTGCATGATTTTCCATCCATTCCAGTGTACTTATGAAGATTTAGAAGGAATCCTCCAAGATCATTGTGGTGACTACTTTTTGGTCCAGTGTTTTTTCTCCTTTTGGAATTGGACAGGGGCAATTATCACAAGCTTCCTCACATATTGGATCTATTCACACAAGAATGGGGTGTTTGATATATTCCAACTCCAGACTACTGACTGCCTGAATGTTAGGGGCTTAATATGTTTTAGGCATCTGTTTATAGAGGATGTGTAGCTGGTACTAATACTTGAAAATCATATACATATATATCCCCTACATATATATATATATCTATCTATCTATCTGTATATATATATATATATATACACACACACACACACATATATATATATATATATATATATATATATATATATATATATATATATATATATATATATATATATATATATATATATATATATATAGAGAGAGAGAGAGACACACACACACACACATGGAAAAGGTTATCTAGCTGGTGGTAGCAACATAACCAGCACCCATTCAGGCAAGTGTTTCTCTGTTTTTACAATATTTGTGTCTGTTACTTTCCTATGGTCTTTCTTACTCCTCTGTCCTAGGTTCCTTTATCAGCCATTTCAGCACATCTGCACATGGATCCCCCTCTTTCCAGTCATTCTAATGTCAAAATGTTTTTGAAAGGCATGTTGCATAAAAGATCTCTAAGAAAACTGGTGACCTCCTTGGGATATTAATTTATTGTCAGAGAAGCTAACACTTGCTCCATTTAGGCTAGCTTTCTGGTTGACTTGAGGTTCTTAACATGGAAAACAGATTTACTGATTGCTCTGACTTCTACAATAAGGTTATCAAAGTTGCAGCTTCTTATAGGGGGTCAGCCTTATCTCATTCCCATCTGAGATGGGGTTTCTTTGAGAACTAATCATCCTTTTATGCCTAAAGTGGTATCCAACTTTATTTTAAGCCAAACTCTCCATCTCCATGTGTTCTGTCTTGTACCTGAAATGAGGGGGAAGGATATTTCATACCTTAGATGTCAGCAGACTTCTCTGCTACTATTTTGACAGAGCACAATGTTTCAAATCTTCCAATCAGTTGTTAATTTCCTGTGAAGATGAGAAGGAATGACCTATGCCAAAGCAGACTATTTCCAAATGGTTATCTAAGGCTATTATCCTTGTTGTTCCTACCACAACAAAACTATTCTGAGCAGGGTCAAGCCACACTGTCTCAGAGCCTTGGATTCATATACGTCTTTTTGGAAAGGGTTAGACTTTCAGTATTCTGGCAGCAGCAACTTGGTCCTTTGTTACATACATTTATAAAGCACTACAGGCTAGATTACTGCTCCAGGTCTCTGTCACGCTTTGCTAGGATCTTTCTCCAGGGGGTCCTGGACCCTTCCCTTTCCACCACCCAGTTGTTTTAATCTATGGTAATATACCCATGTAGCTTAGGCTACTGCAGCAGTAATCAATATGATGTAAATAATACAGTTGTGTAAGTAAACTTACCATAGCAGTACATGTTCAAATAATCACTGTTACAGTAGCCACTCCCTCCCTTTTTCCAACCCTTTGTTTTTTTGTTTTCTTTTGGTATGCTTTTATGCCAGGGTGTGAATATTTCTTTTTTGGTGTCCCTAGAAATGCCTGGTCAGGGCTCAGCTACCCTTTCTGTTGACATGATAGTTCTGAATGGCTTTGTACTCAAGTCTGTCTTATAGTCGACACAGCTCATGCTGACTAATAGTTTGGACATATGAAAGGAGCCCTGAAACATTGAAATCTGGCGAGCTGTTATATCCTATGCATGATATAAACCGTATAGCTTAGGCTACTGCAGCAGTGATCATTTTAAAATCTATTGTTGGGTTTATTTGGACAACGGAATTTTTTCCTGTGTTTAATTTCAGATACCTTGCAATCTCTCAAAAAACATTCATAGTCTCCTAGATTAGTACTAGGCTAAGAGCCATTATGAGTCATTTTAAGCTCAGACAATTACCCCGTGTGAGAATCAAACCCTGCACCTTGTGTCTGTAAGGTAAACACCTTAACATTTATGTCAATTTCCCAACTACTGTAGAACTACTAAAGTAGTATAACTACTGAACTAAATGCCTGGATTACCCAATATAAGCATGAAATTCTAGCTATAACTGAATCTTGGTTTAAACACAGCATAAACAGCACCCAAACACACACAGCCTGGCTATATAATCCACACTGACCTCATAAAGAGCAAAGGTGGTGGTATTCCTTTAGTGTTTCCCAAGAACTACCTCATTTCCACCTACAACAAACCTGTACAAAAATTAATTTCAGCAGAGGTTCTTATTATTTTCCTGAAATAAAAAACAAATATGTATTACTGTTCTTTTCATCACTCCTGGCATCAATACAGCTACACTGATCGATATTCCACACTGGATATCCATAAGAATTCCACAAGAAAATTACTTCTAGGTGATGCCAGTATCATTTGGTTGGACACAAACTCTACCTTCCCTACATCTAGCATGAACATATTTGGTTACATACAACTAATTAATAGCCCCACTCATTTTAGCAAGACATCAAACTCCTCATTAGGCTGGATCCTAATATTAGACCCTAGTAAATTCACTCCTACAAGCATGATGTTAGACTGTCAGCAGCAATCTCATAATTTAGACAGCCAGACATATTCCACAGCCACTTAAACAGCATGGTAATAAAACATGAAACCTGTCCAAGTTTAATCCTGAAATATTCTTTACTACTCTATCATCTATTAACAAGAGCATCCTAAAAATCCTCCCCTTAAACAATGCTGTAAATTAATTCAATGCTATTTTCCTAAATAACCTTGCTCCTCCTAGAAAGAAAGACCAAAACGGAATGATGTAGTTTGGCTGTCCAAAATAGTAGAATGCTAATGCAGGATGGAGAAAAAGCATGAGAAGCACAGCAAAAATATAAAATGTCACAATATCTCAAACTTACGAATGCTCCACAACCATACCAAAAAAAACAGATGACAAAATATATATCCCTCTCCCAGTAACTCACCAACTGAAATATCAGTACATACAAATATTTCAAGCATGGGCATTAATGCCCTTCTAGCTTGTCAATATACCAAAACACTTGTTCCCATAATAAGTGTCCAGCCTGTACTTAAAAATATCTAAGCTAGTACTTGCTTTAATGTAATTTGGTAGTTTGTGTCAATTTATAGCTGTCTAGGCCCCTTATAGATAGTGTAGCATTCCTAAATAAAAACCTAAATAAAAATTCCTCAACATTTAACTCCAACCCAGCCCAACAGCCACAAGCTGGTATATCCACTTTCATATTCAATCTGTGACCACATCCTACATAAAACTACTTTTAAACAAATTCAAACCATGCTCTACTTCAGCTTTCAAGTGAGTATGTTAAAATAGCAGTCAGTAGCATTGCCTATTTTGATTAAATCCATATAAAATAGGTCAATTGAGGAATTACACGTTCCCTTTCTCTTGAAAAATTACACACTATCCTTCTACAAAAACGAAGAAATGCAGTAGTCATTACCAACTTTGTACTTATAGCAGCCCCCCCCCCTTAAAATACTTGAAAAATGTGATGTTCAGTAGTCCTATCTCACCTTCATTCTTTACATATGGGATCTTCGGTTCCGACTTGGCCTATTTACAAGCTGGAAGACTTCTGGTTGGCTCGTGGGAAGATATCCCATGGTGCACCAGTACAATCCCCATATCTCGTTTGCTGCATCGACGAATTCGGTTGTGCTTACTTTGGCTCTGGCCAAGTGCTTCCATTTTTCCACCTTTATCAAAGTTTTCTTGACTATTTAGTGCAGAATAGTTCAATATAGTTAAAATCTGTTACTGTTTGTAATATTCAGTTAGTGTAGTTGTTATTAAAGTTGTTATCTTCTTTTTGCACAATTTGGTGCAATTTTTGGCCTTTGGCCTTTACTTTTTTTTTTCTTGGTATCACATGTACTGGTTTTTCTATTTGGATTAGCATAGGTACCATTTGCGCACTAGTATTCTGTGTGTTTTGATAGTTTGACAGTTTTCCGTTTGCTATTTGGATTTTATTAGTTTGTTGTTAGCATCATTTTTTTGCTGATATTCTTAACAGAACTACGTTTGTGCTTGACATAAGTTGTATTTGTGTCATTCTCGTTATCTGTTGTTCAGTTATGTGCGATTTTTCTAACCTTTATAACTTCTGGGTCTGTATAAGTTAGAAGACCCTATCCCTTCCTTGCCCAGACTAGGCCCGTTTAAATTAGAGGACATAGTCCTCCTCCTCCTCCTCCTCTGTGTGCATGTGTTATATTGATACTCAGAATGTCAAAAGAGAGTAAGGAGCATAAGCCATCCTGCTTCCAGAAATGTGTTAAGTGCTCCCAACAGATGTCCTTAACGGATGGTCATGGTAACTGTGTTTTCTGTTTAGGGGCCATTCGTTTACAGGAGACCTGTTTATTTTGTCATGTATTTAGTCCTAGGGTGTTGCAGAAAAGGAAGAACAAGTTAATCCTAAAAGGTCTTCTTAAACTTTCCTTCGAGGAAGATTTGTCTAGTTCCTCATCATCCTCTAACTTGACCAAAGGAAAGTCTAAATCTGCCAAGAGGCCGTCCCCAGCACTGGCTGGTGTCTCGGAGCCACATCTCAAAGTTGCAAAAAGTATCTCATCGGCTCCACAGACCTCGGAGCTGACTGAGAGTGGCATTGTTGTTGCAGGGTCAGTTCCAAGTTTTTTGGAGCCGACCGCCGAGACTTTTGAGACTGCTTTTGGAGCCAGTCTGGACCCTCTACCGGTCTGCTTGTTAGTGAAGTCTCTGTACCTTCGAGATCTTCATCTCCTACTATGTCATCTGGGTCTTCCAGTAGTTTATCGGAAGAAGATGTGGAGAGGGTAGTGCTGAGACTTTTGAAGTTGTCTGCTTTGCCTAAATTGTTGTTGTTGGCTCTGACCCAGTGGGCTCCGGAGCCACTCAAGCTCATTCAACCCTCTGTGTTCATTCCTCCTCCAAGCCATGCTGGTCTTTCAGAGCCAGAGTGCTTGGTGCCACAGGGGGAACCTTCAGCTCCAGCTCCCATTGTGGCAGTTTTGGAGCAGAGTTCTGCTCTGACACTCTTGGTGCCATCTGTAGTGTCCAGGGGTTGAAGCTGTCCGGTCAGCCCTGACAGGGATGCTTGGAACTGAACTTCAAGGTGCATCAGCTAGGGTGAGTTCGGACCCTGCGTCTGTCTCAGAGCCGATGGCTCTGGCAGTGACAGCATCCTCTGTCTCCTTGGAGCCGGAGAGGTCGGTTTTCAAGATGATGAGTGTGCTGTACTGACCGTCAGCTCCTACCAGAGGTACAGGCATTCTTCCTCCCATAGCACCTATTCTGTCTCAGCTCCTACTCCCTGCAGTGGTAGCAGAGACCCCCAGCCTCAGGAGCCACTGGCTGGTGGCCCCCACTCTTCCGAGACCTCCCTGGAATGTCCTATTATGGAGCCCCCACGGAAGAGGACTTTTAAGAGGAAGCATGTTGGCTCCCAGGATGAGTCTTTGGCATCTGATACTGACCTTGAGGAATTGGAAGGATCCTCCAAGTCGTCCTCTGATGATGTCTCTTTGTAGACATTCTGGAGATCCTTAAACAGAGGTGCGACTGGCCCACTGTCACCCCTTCTGAGGAGGAGTCTGTGTACCTGAAGGCTTTCGGGTCTGAACCTTCTGCCTCTTGGGTGTCTTCACTCTTCGAACTGATGGATTTAGTCAAAAGGTGTGGGATACTCCTGATGCTGTGGAGCCAGTCCCCAGGAGACAGAGCAAGTTCCTTTCTTTCCATCCAGGAAAGGACTTTTTATCTAAAGGTGTGCCTGTAGATGCCATGGTGGTGGCGGCTGTGGCCACTAAGAAGGAGTTAGCTGAGTCTTCTTCTGTTCATCCGCCGAATAAGGAGTCTCGAATGATGGACAGATATATGAAGTGTATCTTTTCTTCAGCGGCATTTACCCTTGGATCGCTTAATTACCTTACTCACTTTGAGGCTCCAGAGAGATCTTAAAGTTAGGAGATTCAAGGTTACATGTACTGAGGGAATCCCTGACAAGGTTTCTGCCCAGTTGTCTACCTTGACCTCTGTCGTTAACTCCTCCATGCGGCTTATTTCATATGCGGCCAGTGGAGTGAGTAGAGCAAGCAGGTTCAGGAATTTCCCTGAGGTGTCATTCCTGGATGCATTTGTGTAACTTTGCAGAACCGTTTAAGTCTACCTTTACCAATGCCCCATTCGACGGTTCCTCATAGTTTGGATTCAAGGTAAAGGACACTCTCACCCAGTGCGAGCAAGAAGGAAAAATGTTCTCTGCCTTGGGAGTACGTTTTGCCGTTCCCTCTAGACCATACCCTAAGGGTCAGAGGGGTGGGAATGTGGTTCAAGATGTCCCAGAGGTTTTTCCAGGAGGCACAGGTTGACTCCTTCAGAGGCAGACGAGGAGGAGGAAATGGTAGACATTGTCCTAGAGGTAGGGGTGGTTTGAAAAACCAGGGAGGTCACGATTTCTTTCGGGGGCCGGCCTTGCCAGTGCTCCTGATGTGGGGCTCAAATATGCTTCTCTGGGGCCAGTCTGGGTCACGTTTCTTTGTATCCAGAAGCCTGTGTAAGTATCACTCAAGACAAGTGGGTACAAAGAATTATTACCAGAGGTTATGTAATACCCTTTTCTCTTCCTCCTTTTGTTCCCAAGAAGATCCCATATGTTCCACCCAATCACAGGAATCGGGCAACTATGGAGGTCAACAAGTTGAAGTCAACCAGTAATGAGTGGTCTGCCTCAGGGCTCTGTCCTGGGGCCTCTCCTGTTTGGCATATACTTCTCAGAAGTACAGGCAAGCACGGAAGGTCTGTGGCTGACTAAGTTTGTGGACGACTAAGTTTGTGGATGACCGGCCGACATGGACATCCTCCAGAAGGGCCTAAATGAGACTGATGCATGGTGTCAAAGCCATGGTCTCGAGCTAAATGCAAAAAAATGTGTAGCAATCCCCTTTGGAAGAAACAGAGTACCCACAAACTACAACATAGGCGGTAATCCCCTGAAATCTGAAGAAGAAATAGGGGATCTAGCGACCCAAGTAGATGGCCAGCTTTCCTTTGATAACCATGTTGCCAAAGTGGTTAGAAAATCCTTCTATGTGACCCATCTGATCATGAAAGGGTTCGCATCAGGATCTAAGGATGTAATGGTGCCCCTCTACTCTTCCGTCATCAGACCCATTATTGAGTACAATGCACCAATTGGAATGTACCTGGCTAGACATCTCCAGCAGCTGGAGAGACCACAGAGGTACCTAACCAAGAGGATTACTGGCCTCAAATAGTTGCCCTATGCAGCACGATTGAAAAAGCTAAGACTGTTCTGTGTTGCATACCGCTTTCTCAGAGGCGATCTCTGTCTAACGTACAGAGCCATGTCCAACCCAGAATTGTTGAACATGCTCCATCTTAGCAAAACCAAATCTTCTCAAGCTACACGCTCTAGGGATATAAACCTTAAAACAACAATGAATAGAACATGCTGGAGGGATAGATTCCCTTTGCAGAGACTTCCCTTACTATGGAACAGGGTCCCGAGCTACATAAGACAGAGCCCCTCACTATCACTCTTCAAGAGGAACCTTGATGAGTGGATGGGTAACAAAGTTCACACCGGGGATCACACCAACAGCACTACTAGATAGGGGCCAAGGGTACTAGCTGCTAGTACAATGGTCTAGGGAACTACTAAAGGGGCGGTGAATACCGCACAATGTGGCTGGGCTAATATATGCCCTCGGGCAGATAGCTTGGAACCAACCTATGAACCTATAAAAAGAGTCATCCAAACTGTCCCAGCAGACCAAATAGAATCCAGAACTTACTCCAGATTCTTTTTAGTGCCAAAACGTACAGTGTACTGGAGGCCCATTCTGGACCTCAGCAGATTGAACGAATCAGTAAAGAAGGATAATTTCCGGATGATAACACTGCAGTCTATACTCCCGTTGTTAGGGAAAGACAATTGGATGTGCTCAATAGATCTCTAAGATGCTTACTACCACATAAAAATGGACAGGGCATCAAGAAGTCATCTACGCTTCTGGCTGGGAGCCAGTCACTTCCAGTTCCATGCTCTGGTCTCACCACAGCCCCCAGGGTGTTCACCAAATGTATGACAGTAGTGACAGCTCACCTGAGATGTCGAGGATTCTAGGTGTTTCCATATTTGGATGACTGACTCCTGACCGCCCCCACCAGGCATCTACTCCTTAAGAGCAGGGACAATACTATTCAGCTTTGTGCTCAACTGGGAATCTCTCTAAATTGGGAAAAATCTGCGTTATTGCCCTCTCAATCTGTGATTTTTATAGATGCAGAGATAGACACAGTAAACATGGTGGTTTGTCTTCCTGCCGAAAGGGCACAAAACCTGGTGTTTCAAATTCATCTTCTCCTGTTGCGAAGGGTCAAAGCCAAGATTGTTTTAGATATGCGCAGGATTTTCCCCTCTGCAGTATGTGTAAATTTATAGCTGTCTAGGTCTCTTGGGGATGGCTAGAGCTTGCCTGTCTAAACCATATGCCTTTCTAACAACCAACAGTGAAATTAAAGGTAAAACAACAACATATTAATCAAAATAAATCTTGCTAGCAAGCAGTCCTTTCCTACCTACAAATAGTGATAAATAAAATATAGAGTCACATAAATCTTTTCTTACCAGTTAACTCCACAGTAAATCACAAACCAAGTTAGGATTTTTAGATATGCTCAGGATTATAGATTATAAGATTATAGATATGCAGTCTGTGTAAATTTATAGCTGTCTAGGCCCCTTATGTTATAGTGTAGCATCCCTAAAAAAGATTCCTCAACATTTAACTCCAACCCAGCTCAACAGCCACAAGTTGGTATATCCACTTTCATATTCAAATCTGTGACCACATCCTACATAAAACTACTTTTAAACAAACTCAAACCATGCTCTACTTCAGCTTTCAAGTGAGCATGTTAAAATAGCAGTCAGTAGCATTGCCTATCATGTTTAAATCCATATAAAATAGGTCAATTGTGGAATTACACATTCCCTTTCTCTTGTAAAATTACACACTATCCTTCTACAAAAAGGAAGAAATTCAGTAGTCATTACTAACTTTGTACCTATAGCAATCTTACCCCCCCCCCCCTTTAAAATACTTGAAAAATGTGTTTAGGAACATCTGATAAACTATCTCCTGTGGGAACATCTGTCCTCTACCCAACATGGCTTCCATCCCACTCATAGTACTAACACTCCCATTATAACCTTTATAGATACTGTTTATAAAGCTATTGATAAAAGCACACTAGTTTCGTCTTTATTTCTAGACATTTCTATAGCCTTAGGCATAGTTTATCAAAGCAAACTGCTACTTCAGTCAGATGCATGACGCATCCTGTCTGACCCTCCTTCCTCACATTTTATTAAAAAAAAAAAAAAAAAAAAGTCTTCTTTTAAACTGTAGCAAGCAGTTGCTAGAGTTTGTATCCTGTCAGCACTGAGTGCTATGGCACTTGTAGTTTTAGTTAAAAAAAAAAAAAAAAAAAAAAAAAAAAAAAAGAAACTTCTATTAAACTGTAAAACTGCATGCTACAAATGTAGCAAATAGTTGCTAGAGTTTAGACCACACACAGAGTGCTGCAGTGCTCAAGTTTGACCAGAAATGCACACCTGTCTTTTAAAAGCTGGTATTGCACTAAAGAACAATCAGGGTGATGGATGGCTGAATATGCCCTCCCCCAACAATTTGCACCTGGGGCAATTACTCATCTTGCCGTACCCTAGCTATGCTTTTGTCATGTTGTACATCTCATTACCCACTTTGGCATCCAGCCTTAGTTTAAATAAAGCCATAGCGTCTGAGAGTCTAATCTCAGAAGGAATTTTATTCCAGAATCTGGTTTTAATTAAGTGATAGAATCTGCCTGTAATAAGTCATGATTATGAACTCTGAACTGATGGAAATTTGCCAGTAAAATATCTGTAGTGCCTGGAAGAGAGTTTTTTAAATTCTTGCATTGATCAGGATAACACTGACGTTGCATGTTTGATGAATTTCCTTTGGATATTTTCTGTCTCAAGTGACTGTGTCCTATATATATGCACAAAGAGTTATTAGATTCAAGAATGGGTTGAATATGCATCTTTATAAAAAAGTGTTGGACTGTTATCATCCATTAAGGAAATGGATTTAAGTAAAAGTCCTAACTGATAGAGTCCTTTTCCTTAACGAGTCACATGGTTGCCAAAGGAAATTTCAGATATAATCAAAATTCTAATATCTTTATATTAATTTGCCTCCTGCCATATACAGCAAGTCAGTTTAAGTGAACATTTTGTGATAGGATTCCTAAAATAGAGTACCTGACATTTGTTTGTACTAGAATTTAACCATCTTGCTGTTGCCCATGCTTAGAACTCTTCCAGAAGTGTTTCCAAATAATCCTTATTATTAGGAATGACAGTTATCTTGCAGTTTTCTGCATATTTTGCAAGCCAATAATGTTTGTTTGAACCAGGGGAGAGAACTGAATTAAAAATGGTCCCAGAAATGAGGTTCAGTGAACATTAGCATCACAGGGAAGTAGTTAAAAGTTGATAGCTTGAAGAGGAACTCTGAGTTCTCCCAAACGGCTGATTATTAATTCTATTTACTAAGAAGGGTTTATATCTATAACTCTCTAAAGCATCATTAATAGATTTCTGTGGTACACTATCAAAAGCTTTGGCTAAATCTAAGAAATAACCCCCACTTTCAAAACATAATCAAGTACAATAGTAACTTGATTATAAAATTCAATTGGGTTTATTATTGTATTCATGTTGTGAGTCAATGCTTAATTAGTACATATTTTTAGAAAGTAAGCTCAACAGACATTTCTCAGAGCATTTGCATATTATTGAAGAAAGGCCAATTGGTGTGTATTTAGCTAGATCTAGTTTATTACCTTTATTAAAAGTGGACTTTTCCAAAGCAATGGAACATGACAATTAGCTAGTATTTTGATAAATATTTTATGTAGTATATCATTAATAGCTAAGGAAGACTTTCGCCATAGTAGCTGGAATGTTTCCTGGTCCCATAACATTTCAGTAATTATCTGTGTAATAATGAGTCCCTACTACTGAATTTATTTTTTATACTCCGCTGCTTGCATTGTAGCCAACTGGCTGACTCTTTTAGTCATTGTAATAATGTTAGATTTCAATAAACTTTGTGTTTAGCCCTACCAAAAGTAAAGACAAATGCATTGTTTACATTTTCTGTAGAGTTTGCAGTACTGTTCCTTGTTTATTACTATATGCATTTCTACAGGTACACTGTACATAATTCAGCATGTAGGTCCTACAGGAAAGGCTATTGTAAGAGCTGCCACCATTGCCCTAAGATCATGATGTTGTATTTTGACCAGTTATACTAGATATAATCTGTATCATTGATGTGTGTGTGTATAATATATATATATATATATTTTTTTTAATTTTACATTTGTTGACCGGGCTAGTCTAACTGGATACAAGTCCATTTTCAGTAGAGGCCCGGGGAGAAAAGCTCCAAGACAAATACAGAGAAATAATGTTTAAGGTTACAATAAAGTTAGCATTGAAGAATGCTAAAATACATTTTACAACACATTGGTTAAAACTATATTTACAAAATATAGAACACGATATTCACATAAAGTCTATCATAACAGTTTCCTTGTTAACAGTTCTGCTTACATATGCAATAAAGAACATAAACTCAGGGAGAGAAGAGGGAATAGCAGAGGTGGTAGGTTAGTCAGGGTAACTGCAAGGGCATAACCAGTTTGTTCTGAGGAGTATTATCAGTTTTTGTTTGAAGAGGGGTGGGGAAGGAAGGGAAGTCAGTGCTGTAGGTAGAAGGTTCCAGTTTATCCCAGTAGTGTTTGAGAACAGAGAATCACCTGCCATGTTCGACTTACGATCATCAAATAAACAATTTGTTAGCATAAGTAAGTAAGATTTCTATAGGGGATTATGAGGTTTGAGAGTACTGGAGTATTGTTAGGGTGGTGGAGGATCTTGTATGCAGTGGTAACTTGGCTAAGTTGAAGCTGATTTTGAGTTCAAGCCATCCTAGTTGTTTTAGATTCTCAGAGTGATGGGTTCTGAAGGGATTACCAGCGGCAAATCTGGCAATGTTGTTATAGGAGGTAGCTAGTTTGAGAAGATTATTTTTTGACAGATTAGATTTAGTAGTGTTGAGATTAGATGTGAGTGGGTAATAGTAGTTCCTGCTATAGGAGTGAGGAAGGATTTGACTCTATATAGGGAGCCCATTTTTCTGTTAACTGTTTTTATAGTTTTATTAATATGGGAGTCGAAGTTAAGGTTGTTGTCTATAGTAATTCCTAGGAGCTAGGTGGCAGCGTCAGGGGATATGAGGGTACCATTATTAGAAGTAACAGAGAAATCTATAGGTGTAGACTTGCGGGTAGGGGTAAAGAGCAGGAGCTTTGTTTATATATATATATATATATATATATATATATATATCTGGGACTGTTGAACGAAAGCTCAACAGTCCAAATCCACTATCACCAAACATACTTTAGCGAAAGCACTTTCACTGAAGTGTGTTAAACAAAAAAAAAATATTAAATTAACGTTTTTGCAGGGGGGCAAGCCCCCCTGCACACCCCACCCCCCCTACTTTAATATTTTCACTCCAAGATTGCACTACAGTGACAAAAGGGAATTTTCCCTTATCCACACTGTAGTACAACCTCTGCAACAGGCATACTTACGTGAAAAGCACTTTCGTGTAAGTATGCCCGGCCGTTAATGATTCGGTGACAGTTTCATTCGGGGATCAGTATGGATCCCATATATATATATATATATATATATATATATATATATATATACAGGTAAATAATACCTAGTAAAATATGTATGCATGGTATGCTTACAAATACACATACAAATAGGCAAATATTCAGCTAATCTGTGTAAAACATTTCACAGAATGACTGCCTGAACATGGAAGTTCAAAGCAATTCTTAACTATCTGAAAAGAAAAACAACCTCTGTAACATGTTATAATACCTGCACTGTAAATGCATGTTAAACTTGTGTTCTAGTCTATCCCATATCAATAATAATGTATTTTGGAGCTTTCCTTCACAGGCT
Source organism: Protopterus annectens (assembly GCF_019279795.1). Lineage (NCBI taxonomy): Eukaryota > Metazoa > Chordata > Ceratodontiformes > Protopteridae > Protopterus > Protopterus annectens. The sequence goes on along the minus strand of NC_056731.1, from coordinate 1,023,416,706 downwards.
TCCATTGCAAATAGGCTACTAGCCCATTCAGACACTCCTGGTAAACAAATGTGAACTAAATAAATAAAATCCCAAATAAAAGTAAGCCAAAAAAGGTGAAAAAATCCTACATGTTATGGACATAAAAGTCCACCCACATCTCAGGTAAATTAGGAAACTTCCAAACTACAAAGCATTACATTCCATAAGCAAAAACAATTGTAAGAGAATACAATAAATACATAATTCATAAGTGCCGGCACAGTACAAGAGCTGAAATCAGTAATTCACAGTCTGTCTAAGAATCTCTCTCATATAAAAAAAAAAAAAACAAACAAAAAAAATCCAGATACCTAAATATTCAGCAGCTATTTCCACAATTTCCTCTTCTGATAAACTATACCTGCAAAGATGATGATGGTGTGTTTTTCAAATGTCCCACTCAAAAACAGAAAAGTACCCCTGCAACAGAACAGACATGTTCCCTAAAATGTAATGTAAAAAGATTGCACTGAACAACTTTTTCCTCTGAATGTGAGTTTTTAACTGACCCAAAAAAAATTTATTTTGTTTTCTTTTCTTTTCTTCTTCCTTAAATTACAAAGGAAGCCCCTCACAACTTTACCGTACTCTTATTCTCTATATTTTTCATCTGTTAAAATAACCCACTCTTTTCCCCAGCATAGTGTTTGCTATACTGTTATTTTCAAAGGATATGTCTTAATGCTGACATCATAAATTAACATTCTATTGCCCAGTGGTGACATAATTCCTGAACAAGTCTACTGCCCAAAGTTGCATTTGGTTTCTTGTTTCTATAAACTGTGTAAATGCTGCCTCTTATCCTTGTCTAAAAATCTTATGTCTGAGAGACATGTTACATTAGCCATCTCTTTGCACCACTCGTGTATAATTAATCTTGTATAATCTTTGTACTATAAACATTTAGTAAGACAACATTTGCATTTCCTCTTTTTTGTATCATTACTTCTATTTTTCAGTTTTCTTTTTTTATGTCATACTCCGTCATCTATAGAATATTTTCTGCTCTTTCAGATCCTGTTTCTATCCCTCCATCTTCCGCATCATCAGATTCCAGCAGTCTGTATACATATTTGTTTATTTTTATTGCAATAGTATAGTCTGCATTTGACTCTGCTTCATTCACAGGTACCGTTTCATGACAGTTTTCTTTTTTAGATATCCCTCTTTCATTATTTTGTATTTCTTCTGTTCTTGTAATTTGTTTCTTTGTTCACTTCCTTTTAATTTTCAGTATCACTGCCACTGTTTCCAGAGTTCCACCAAGTTAAAGGATCTGTTCATTCCCATTTGCATTATCACTTGTTTTGTCCTTCAGTAATGGACAGTCAGACTAAAAATATCCCTTACCTTGCCATGTTCTGCCACTTGTTGTGTATCCCTTACCTCCCACGTTCTGCCACTTGTTGTGTATCCCTTACCTCCCATGTTGTGTATCCTTTACCTCGCCACGTTCTGCCACTTGTTGTGCAGTCTTTTTCTGAGTTTCCATTTTCCCCATACTTGTGCACAGCGTTTATTACATTTTCATGTTAAGTTGAATCAACACAATGAAAATGTCACTGAATGGCCCTAATACCTCACACTTCCTTCATTATCCATTCAGTCTTGCTATACTTGACAAATGTTATTTTTAAATGCCTCCATCTGTATTATGCAATCGTCAAGCAGTTGTTTAATTTTGTAAACTTTTTTTATTCAAAGAAATTTTATTAAAATATTTTCAGTATCTTCAAACAGATTGAACCATAAATAGTGAAAACATAAAAATAATTGAGTCAACTATTTACAAAAGAAGCTATATACAATTGTCTAAATATACAATCTATAACATCATGTTTCCATATACAATATGCAGTTTGCATTAAAATGCTGTGCTGACTAATCAGATCAGTTTGTTTTGTCCAATATTTCGTCAACTTTCTGTCAATAAGTGATGTATGATGTCTTATCAGTTCTTTTCTTTATGGTTCTACTTCCATTTGAGATATGAAGACTGTGATTTTTCTTGAAATCTTGAAAAGTTGGTGGTGCTTTATTCTTCCAGTAAGTTGTTATGGCTTTACGTGCAGTGGCAAGCAATGTCCATAGTAAAGGATATTTTACTTTTGAGACGCATTGTGGTATGGGTACATTAAACAAAATTAATGACTTTAACTGAAAACTATCATTAAAAATTGTATAAAAGAAATAATTTCAAACCGTGAATGACTATCAAAAAACATGTGTTCCCAATTGGCTTTTTGATGCATTTTACATCTCCAACAATCAGTATGTTTTTTGTATATTAATTCTGCTCTATGAGGGGTTAGAAAGGATCTATGTAGGAATTTCCAAGCATATAGTTTCCACCGAACTGACTTGGTAGTAAGGCTTAGTAATAAAAGGATAATTTATTTTTCATTTTATCAGGATACTTTTGATTAACCTGATTATAATTATAATAACTATTATTGGTATAGGTCTTTAAGTGTCTTATGAATTTTGGATAGATATCCTCGTCCTTTTGTAAGTATTATTTATTAAAAGTATCACAGGATCTATGAACTTAGGAATATTATTTTTAAAAGCTGGTGTCATCAATTCCAGCTTATTTTGTGATGTACTGTCTTATTTGTTGTATTGGTAGCTGCAGTTTGTCATCTAACTCAAATTTCCTTTTGATTTGATCTAGTGTGAGTAATGTATTGCCATTGATTATTTGATACCAATAAATCACTTAGTTTTCTTTAAGCTCTTTAATTACATTTGAATCGAGGTAGTTATACATTCTTATGTGCGCGCTATAGGATTTAATATAAAACACCATGTCTTTTTATCTGGGTTCATGTTTATCTATGTTCTAAATAGTAGTATTGTTTTAGTAACAATTATATGCTTTGTTTTTATACTTTTATTAAATATTATCTCTTATCACATTATAAAAGATTTTTGTTGGATTTATATCATATTGTTTATGGGGTGAGTTATTAATTATATTACATATAGATTCATCAGTTAATTTCCATTTGGCTGTATAGGTTGAGTTTAGCCAAAGAGTAACTGTTTTAGTGATCAATGCCATTGAATGAATCTCTATATCTGGCAGATTAATTCCACCCTTCTCCCAACCTTTTAAATGGTTAAGTGAGATTCTAGGCTTATTGTTAAACCAAAGGAAATTCAGCATAATGTTATTGTATTGCTGAATAATTTTCTTAGTAGGAGGGGATGGAAAAGGATTGTATATAATATAACAATGTTGGGAAAATGATTGATCTAATTGTATACAACCTATCTTCCATTGTATAAAACATCTTATTCCATTTCTGCATTAATGATTTTATTTGACTTAGTATATCGATATAGTTAATATTTATTGTTTCTCTAGTATTGCTAGTTAGTAAGATTTGTAGATATTTTTATCATCAGGTGCCCAGTACTTAGTCATTATTTAATTCCCTTTTATTTGTGTTAATTAATAAAATTTTAGCTTTGATTTCATTAAATACAAGACCAGAAATAGCTTGAAAGAAGTTCATTGTTTGGAATAATTCAGTTAATGATTTATCTTTATCAGGTATTGTCAACAGGATGTCATCAGCAAATTGTATTTTCATTTCTAAATTATTCCTAATTATTATGCCTTTAATGTTTGTGTTCTTTCTAACAGTTAGCAAAAGGCTCAATCACTAATGCAAACAGTAAAGGTGAAAGTGGGCATCCTTGCTTTAGTCCCTTTTCTAATAGCTGTAGACTGAGAGACATGACCCAATCTTAACATAAGCCAGAGAATTTATCCTCGGCTGGGGTGCCTTCTATGCGGAGTCTACATGTCCTCCCTGTGGTCTCTTGGGTTTTCTCCGGGTGCTCCATTTTTCTCCCACATCCCAAAGACATGCTGTAGGTGGATTAGACACTAAATTGGCCTTAGGTGTGAGAGCGTGCACATGTGTGCCTTCTGTGGAAGGTTTGGCGCTGGGCTGGCAACTCGACACCGTAAAACTATTGTCAAACATGAGCAGACAGGCGATCCGCTGTGGCGACCCTTAACTGGAAAAGCCGAAAGAAGTTTTAATTAAGAATGTGAATTGTTGTAAAAAAATTCTTCTAGCACCATCAGTAAATAATTCCAATCTACTGAATAAAAGGCACTATTGATGTCTAAACTGACCAGAGTCATGTCTCTCTTACTTAAATCAACATAATCCATCAAGGCAAGAATTCTTTTAATACTATCACAGATGTTTCTATCTTTTATGAAACCTGTCTGATCATGATCAAATTATGGTAATATATGTTTAATTCTCTCTCTATGTATTGCCATAAACAATTTGTAAACTAAACTGCTTCAGTTAATATGCATTTACTATTACTTTTTCCTTTTGGATCTGCAAGCATGCAATACAGATGCTGTCAGCTCTCTATGGCAAATTCCCAAAGCTTGTTAATGCACACTCTCATTTACACCAAAAAGTCTGTTATTTTTTCTCAGTCTGATGTATTACAATCTTCCTCTGTATAACACTTTTCTTTGTTCTTCTAATTTATGATTTGTCCTTGATTCTTTCAAGTTCGGTGGTCCAAGGAAACTCAAGTTATCTGAAACGTGGTGTTCCAGCACTATCTGAAACTTGAAGTTCCAACTTTATCATGCTTGATGCTACATCTCTTTCAATAACATACTCCATTACATGAATGCCAATATCTAAGCTATGCCAGCACACTTATTACTTCCTATTTTTCAGCACTTTATACTATTCCTAAATTAACCCTTTATATTTCATATCACTCTTGCAGCTTTTTATTCAAGCTGATAATCATGCTAGCAACAGTTTTGAAAAGACAGCGAATACTATTATGCTTTCATTTCTTATTTCTATTTGCTATTTTCCTTTGATTCTTCAGCTTCATTGAATAAGAAAGAAGTTTGATTTTTTTTCTAATTCTATCATTATTTTATGATGTAATATTTCAGTATATTTATTTTTCATTGCTAAATCGTTAGTTAATTGACTATGTCCTTTTTGTATATTAAGTTTAATAATATCTATTTCCTTTTGAAGTTCAGTTAATTGCTTGTCCCATTACTTCCTTTTTATTTTTGTACCAAGTTAATGTTCTTCCATGTATGTATGCTTTTAATGTATCCCATGCATAGATTTCAGACGTGTCTTCGTTTGTTTAATTCAAGAAATTGTTGTAATTCTTTTATATAAAATTCTTTAAACTCTTTTAGATTTGTTATATAGGATGTTATTCTAGGGATTGTCACCTTTTGTTTGTTATGAACTTTTACTTCAAAAGTAATTGCATTGTGGTCTGTTAATGGACAAGAGACTACTTTAACATTGCTAAGAAAGGTGGTTATTTCCTTTGATATGTATATATATGTATATATACATTGTTCTTCAGTGTGTATATCTATGTGAAAAAACGGGTTCATGTCATTACATCGACAAGCGGAAGATCGACAGTCACTCCACCGACACATGAAATAATCGAAACCGCAAACACGGACATTTAACAGGTAAGAGTTTTAATTTCGCTAATCATGCCTACCATGTTTTAGTAAGTGTGGCAGTGTTATGCATGTGTGGTAGGCATGATTAGCAAAATGTAAACCTCTTACCTGTTAAATGTCCGTGTTTGCGGTTTCGATTATTTCATGTGTCGGTGGAGTGACTGTCGATCTTCCGCTTGTCGATGTAATGACATGAACCCGAAAAAACATATAATGCAGAGAATCTTTGCATATTCATTAACATCTTTAAGATTGTATAGTTCAACAAATTCTGCTTTCTTATTGAGATAGTTGACATACAAAGCATCCCAGATTTATCTTGATATGAGCTTATTTTTGGTATAATGACAGAATTTTTCCATAAAATCATTATCCCTCTTGTTTTTTTCTTATGTGATGAACTTGTTAATACTGTAAAACCATTGAAGCTGAGCAAATTAAGGTCTTCAGTTAATAAATGTGTGTCTTGCAGAAATATCAGTTGTGGGTTTATAGTTTGAATTTATTTAAATAAACATAGTCTCACATTTATTATTCAACCCATTAACAGAGCTCACCTTCATATTTAAGTACTGCTATATGTAGATTTAATTGAACTTGTATTCCATTAGGCAGAATAATGTATAAAAGTTCTTGTTTGTGTACAGCTGTGAATAAAAAAATGGTTTCCTTTTAGTTTGAGTAATATACTTAGGCAAGTAAAAAAAAAACATAAGAAACATTGTAGTATCAAAACCTGAACCATGAACCCCTTTCTATCCATGGAGTTATTATAACCCCTACTCTTAAGATGACAAAGCATCAAAGTGTCCCTCTCCCTATTGCAGTCACTATACTCCGAGCCTGACAAGTCATTACTTGTTATTCAGAAAGTATGTTATCATTCTATAGGAGAAGTCTAATAGTAAACTTATGGTTATTAACCAGTCTGATATATTCTAAATTCAGTCTACTAAGGTGGACAAGAATTAACAATCTCAATAACATATCAAGAAATCATACAGGTTGATATGAATCATCTTTAACCAGAGAAATTGTCTTAGTTATACTTAAATATAGGCTACACTGCTGTACTTATGAATTTTATAATCTTTGCTATAAGCAAATGTTTTAACATTCCTTCTTATGTTAAAACCTTCTCTTTTCAAAGTGTAAGCAGCATAAAAACAAGATGACAACCCATATGTTAGTTAGCTTGTATAATTTATGTTTGGATATTGTTTCTCTGGTTTACTTAGGGTAAATTATTTAAAAGTTATTATACAGCTTGTAGCACTGTCATATGTATGCAATTATATACATTTTAAAAGTCTTGAAAAAGTGAAGTGTAACTTATGTAAGCTTAAAACAACCATATAAATAGAAAGATTTGATTTATATTCAATATTTAACACACTAACAAATCCGTATTGAATTATTCTTTCACAAGATGAGCAACTCAAAATACAACTTTCAACACCAATCTTCAGAGAAGGACCTGCAAACCTTATTAGCCAACATGTCTGAACGGACCAAAAAATTTGATCAAATGGACAGTAAACTGGATTTGTGTAAAGAAGAAACCTCCAGACAAACAGAGGTTTTAAAAGAAATGATGCAGCAACAAAAGATCCAATAACCGGGATGGAAAATGGAAAAATTACCTGGAAGGGAGATTAACAGAACAAGAGCTACAAGTGGAATTTCTTTTGAAGCAAAATACAGCTTTATTTAGTGGATGATCTCAAGAACAGATCCAGGATGAATAATCTTCAGATTTATAGTTTACCTGAACATGTGGAGGCTCAAAACATGACCAACTTCCTCACAACCTGGCTTCCCAAAGCTTTAAATCTGCTAGAAGTCTTTTAATAAGGAATTGAGAGGGCACATTGGACTTTGACTAAATCAACCATGAACAATTTCTTAAACTTTGACAGTACTCTGAACTGAACCAGTACTTTTTCAGAATTTGAATGTAGACATTAAAAAGTCATTCCTTACAGCACAGAAAGCTTTTTTTTTTATAATCACAAATTCTTATAGCTTGAGTAAAAGCTTCAAATGCTTTACATAAGGTTTCAGAACTTTAATGCTCTGACATAATTCTGAAATCTGGATGGCATGACAGTTTTGGTCTGTAGCAGATTTCTTAACGCCATTCATATTAATTCACACCACATGCATATCCCTCTTATCCCAGTTTTGTCATCTACCACAGCTGGCACAGAAGCTGTTTTGTGCAAGTTCCCTTGCTTTGTCTCCAAATGTCTGTGTTATAGCAACTGTATTTTTTAAAAGTGAAAGCATCATGTTCAGTTTTACCATTCCCATTTTCCTCCCATAGAACCATGGATGGATAAATGAGGAGTTCTCTACCCTCCTTTCACGACAGAGCTCACCATCTTCTATGCAGCTTTTACTGCCACTAATCTTTCAAACTCCAGTAGAATCCCAGAACACTATGAAGTTGTAACAGAGTCTTTATTCAAGTCATTGTAATCTGGAAAATTACACTGCTTACTGTCCATGATAGAGCTGAAACATCTTCTGGTTCATTTCCTTCAAGCCGTTTCACTAGTGTGCGGTTATCCAAACCTCCTTGTACTATGTTAGTAATTTGGATACTGTGGTTATCTTAAATAACACTGGGACTAGAACTTATGGATGCAACAATGAAATTCTTTGCCATGGTTGCTGTCCTTTCAATGGTAGTGGCAGCCCTTCATCATATTCTAGCTTCATAAAAGGGTAAGTATACTTTACTGTTATCCATTTGTTTAAGATATAGTATATGATAATAAGAATACCCATTCATTAACCAGGTAGACGCACTGGAGTCAAAATACCTTTTCAAGGGAGGTCCTAAAACAATATCTGGTTAAGTGACTTGCTCAAGTTCACACAGTAGGCAAATCAGGGCTGAGGGAATCAAACTGTGTACCACAGGATGTATAGTTCATAGCCTTAACCCTCTGCCCAACTTATATACACTTTTGCATGTACATCTTGCATATCTGTTTTACATTTCAAAAACCCTACCTCTTCTGCCACAACCACTTCTTTGCATTATATAGTACATCATTTTTCCAAAGTTTTTTTTTTATATAGTAATTCCTCACATCTGTTTCCTCAAAAACGTTGTAAACAATACTTCCTGCAATTTATCCATATCACTTTCTTTTCCTTATTTTTTCTATATGTATTTATCTGATACAACCCATTTCATTGAAGGCCCACAAAGAAAAGATCCATAGTGATGCAATGAAACATAGACAGAATACAAACTAAGACATGAGCATTGTTATGAAACAGGTACATAAACATTATTTTACAATATATACAGCCTAAATGTTGACCGTTTGAAAATGCTGCACTTGATTACAGTTTTTGTTGTGGAACACTACATGATGTGAAATTTTAAGACAGTCCATCCTGGATTAACAGTTATATAGTTCATATACGATTGAGTCACACTTTGAATTCTGTTGGCTGCAGTATTGTCCTATACATGTGCTAGGAGAAATTATGGGGTAATAGTATTAAAACCAGGTAGTATAAAAGAAATTGAGAGTATTGACTCTAGCATGTCTTTAAGGAGTTAGTAGAAAAGTAGAGATGTAAAGAGCAGGCAGGAATAGTGGAAGAAGAGAAAGAAGTAATGTGAAGTTATAGGCAATAGATGATTGGGAAGTAAAGTGGGTGAATAGGGAAAAAATAAGGTTAGTACCATTATTAAGTAGTACAAAATATAGAAAGAGTGCTAGTGAGGGTGCCATATAATAGTATACCCATTTAATTTCCCTTAAATATTCATATATAAACTGGTCCTTAAATATTTCACAAAACCTCTTAGTCAAGTCAGCAAACATGCTTAAAGTCTATATATAATAATCTCTATCCATATATACTTTTACCTATCCATAATTGTAAATAATAATCCAATTAGTATAGACAAGATTCGTGGGTTTTTTTAGGCAGATTAATTTCATCTATATGGAAACCAAATTTAGTTTTGGTCACCATAGATGGAAAAGATCTTTTTACTTGCATCCCATGGTATGATGGGATGGAAAGATTTATAAATAGTATAAGAAGATATACTGATTTTTTTGTGGGACAGAATTAAATTAATAGAAGAATTTATGAGTCTCGTGTTGGATTTTAATTTTATCTGTTATGAGGGTGAATATTATAGACAGAGCAAAGGTGTAGCGATTGGGGACTGCCTGTGCCCCGACATATGCCAGTATGTTTCTATTAGACTGGGAGCATGAATTTATTTATAATAATAGATACATGCAGCAGATTATACTATATTTGCATTTTTTGGATGACGTCTTCATAGTATGGGATGGGGGTATCGATGATATTCCACAATTTATTCAGTATCTTAATACCTCCACTTCGTATTTAAGTTTTACACATCAGTACAGTTCAGAAGGTATTGCATATTTAGATACCTATATTACTTTGACATCCACTGGATTTAAATCTAATATATTTAGAAAGGAGACATTTAGTAATGCTTATTTGGAATATAACAGCTGTCACCTGGTTAGATTGAAAAATAATTTTGTTAAGGGTCAATGTATCCGTGCAGCTCGAATGACATCTGAACATGGGGAAATGCTGAAGGAATTAAACATTATAGGTACTATGCTTAGAGAGAGGGGATACCCTGCATATGTTATAAAAGACGCTATAGACTATGTCAGCAAACAGTGGGGTACTAGATATAAACCTTTATTAGGCATACCCCCTAGTATTACTGACACAAATCATACACAAGATGAGGATGCTGAAATATAACATGGCATGTGTTTTACCATACAGCAGTTATACTGAGGATATAAAAAATGTAATTAAAAATAATTGGAATATTTTAAGGAGTGACGAGACATTATTTTCCATTGTAGGTAATGAACCCAGGTTTGTTTATAGTGTAGGTAATAATTTGAAGAAAAAAATTGAAAGGAATAGTATAAATCCAAAAGCAGGTCAGGTTGGTACAAGGAAGTGTGGGCATTGCAACCAATGTGGGGCAATTTTGATGGATACTAATATACAGGTGAACAATATTAGTAAAAACACAGTATATTTTTGTTATGGGAATTGTAACACCAAAAACGTTATATATTTTGCCCTGTGTACATCTTGTCCCTGCTTTTATGTTGAACAAACAGGGAGACGTTTGAAGGATCGTATTTATGAGCATTTATATGCAATCAGAAGGAAAGATGAGAATAATGCCTTGTACAGGCATGTAAGGGATAGTGCAGGTTGTAGTACTTTCAAGTTTGCTATATTAGAGGTAGTGAATGTATCACAAAGAGGGGGCTGCACTAAGTACATTTTGGGGGAGAAAGAGATTTGTTAAATGCCACGTCACCACCAGGTATTAATGATTTTATTTCTATCAAACCTATTTTGCAAGTTAAGGTTTGATTTTTTTATATTGGTTTTAATTATTGTTGGTAAGCAACATCATACCAATATATGTCTATACTAATTAGATTATTATTTACAATTATGGATAGGTAAAAGTATATATGGATAGAGATTATTATATATAGACATTAAGCATGTTTGCTTGTATTTTGATAGTCCCGACGGAACTTTTATTTTGTGGGAGGAGACAAAGAAATGGGATTGGTGGAACAATTATTTGTCATGATTAGTGGTGTATTTAAATGCAAGGAGTTTAAACATGGTTCTGATGAAGTCTAGTAGTAATAGATGCAAGCGCTTAACCATTTTTAAAAGTGTAAATCGTTTTTACAAGTGTAATAAACCTGATTTTTATGGCAAATTTTAGTTCTTTTTCGTCATAGCAGCCTACCAGTGGATTCTTTAACTCGTTTGTAGTAGCTTAATTTTTATACTTACTAGCTCTTCTTCCTCATCCTTTATCTTTTTCACAACCAAAACAGATGAATTGAGGCTGTGTATATACCACTCCGTGTACTAAATTCAAGCACCTATTTTTATTTACTGTTTTATACTGTTACTGATGTCCTTCATGGATGCATCTGCAGTCATAACAAGTGGGTTGTCCTGTCGTCAGGCAGCCCTGCAGTCGGCCGGATTCCAAAGTCCGGGTCCGGCTGATGTCGCACTCCACCCGGCGTCATCTCTGCTGGTCTTGGGCGGGTATAAAGCATCAGCATTTTCCCCAGTCTTTCTTGCCGAAGCAGAAGCTGTTCGCAAGTGCGGTCGGTCGGATCCAGAGATTACTTCTACCGAATACTACTTAGACTTCTAAAAGCTAAGTACCCGTTTGGGACTCTTTTCTGCCTCAGCCGATGTCAGAAAAAGTTAACAATTGTTTAGCCTGTGGAAACAAATACCTCATAAAGATTTCCACTTACTGTCTGCCTTGTTTAGGCCCAGCCCACGACGTAGCAGCCTGTTCGCCTGTGCCTCTTTCAACCGGTCGGAGTTTGCAGAACAGTTTTTCGGTACTGATTTTGCGGGATTCTCCGACTACCCCAAAAACGCAAAGATAAAGACCGACACAAAGCTAATCATGAGTGTCTCGGTTTCGAAACCGAAAACTGCTCAAAGTACAGCTGAACCTATTCTTACAACTGAGGCCCCTGCTACAATTCTTGAATCGACCTCAGAAATTTTACCCACTACGGTGACTGACTTATCAGACACCATCCCTTGGATGTCTCTACCCCAGCACGTGGTGCTGCTAGGCCTCCAGCAGCCATGTCCATTAAGGCCTTTGCCAGGGCTAAAGCAGCCAAGACTACTAAATCAGTGCCTGTTAAACCCCTCATCCAGGCCCTCTTCTAGTTCTCAAATGCTTTCTTTGGCAGAAGATTTAATTTCTTTAATTAGAGGATCTCAATCTCACCCAGACAGGGCCTCTCAGCCCCCAGAGAAGAGACCTAGGGCAGAGCCCCTGAGCCAGTGTCTTCTGATGATTCTGCTCATGAATCAGACATAACTGACCAGCCTGAGGCTCCCTTTCCAATTTCGAAGATTCTGATGCTGAAGAATCCATTCCAGCTGCTTCCCCACCAGAAGAATTCTCCTTTGGAAACCCCCTGCATGCCATGCAGAACAGTTCCAATGGCAGCAACAGGATTTTCAGACTCCAGAAAAGACTTAGGACTTTTCTGCACCTACCACAGCACAGGCCCTTAGCTATACCTCCTGTTCTCTCTGTGGTGGATGATGCTTTCAATGATGTTTGAACCAGACAGATTTTACAGGGTGCCAGATACTCATCACCACCTTTACAAGGCTCCTCTTGCAGACCCAGAAACTATATCCCAGGGTCCCAAGGCAGTAGTCGCAACCACAGCTAAAAACCCTATTCCTTCTGAAAGGGAAGCAAGGTCACTAGACAGATGGGGTAAAAAGGTCTACACTTCAGCTACTCTCTCAGCTAGAGCTTTAAACTGTCAGTTTCACATGATACAATACCAAGAGTTTATGCTTGATCAGTTAACTAAAAAGCTAACTACTGATGAATCTCTTGATAAGAAATATGTATTAGAGATGGTAAATAACATACAACAGGTTAGCAACCATTCCTTAAAATGTGGCTATGATGCACTGGAGGCTTCATTTAGATCAGCCATGACAGGCACAGTGATAAGAAGACATGCATGGCTAAAGGAACAAGCTTTACCGGATCATGTTAAAGCTAAGTTGCTAGATGCTCCTATGGACAAGACAAGTTTGTTTGGTACACCTGCCCAGCAGGTTATGAAGAAAATGGAAGAAAAGGCAAAATCTGTTCAAACTGTTAAAGATTTCCTGCAGGTCCAACCCCAAGGTTTAGCAGGAACTGGCCTGCCAAAAATTGGTCCTTTCCTGACTCTGCAAAATTTCAAAGGGGCAGGAATAGACGTTCCAGAGGCAGAAACCAATCCAGAGGAGGTGCCTACAGAGGACGACAGTGGCAAGGTAACAACAGAGGCACAGACACAGCCACTGCCACTACATCAGCACAACCACAGTGACTTAATCCTAAATCCGCCTACCAGGGAACAAATAGCAGCTCCTCTAGGCGGAAAGTTAACCTTATTTTCAAAGAACTGGCACTACATAACAAAAGACAAGTGGATTTTACAAACCATAGATCAAGGTTACCGTTTTCACTTCCACACTTTACCAGTCAATAAAGAAATGCCAATTCTACCTCCAAATCAAAAAACAGAGGCTCAGATAATGGAGTTAGCAAACATGAGAGCTGTGGAAAGAGTGCCAACAGCAGAACAAGGAAAGGGTTCTACTCCAGACTATTCCTAGTTCCAAGAAAGGAAAAAAGTTGGAGACCAATTCTCGACCTGTCCACCTTAAATACATACATCATTGTCCCAAAATTCAAAATGCTGACCCTACAGCAACTTCCCATGCTGGGCAAGGAGTCTTGGCTGGTAACTCTAGATCTCAAGGAGGCATACCTGCACGTCCCAATTCCACCAATCTGCAGAAGATACCTCAGATTTCTTGCAGGATCAGAGCACTTTCAATTCTCAGCATTGCCCTTTGGCTTATCTACTGCGCCCAGAGTATTCACAAAATGCCTGGCATCAGTAATCGCCCATTGCAGACTACAGGGGATTCAAATTTACCCATACCTGGACGACTGCCTGCTACAAGGGGACAACAAAAGCAAGCTGACAACAGATTTACAAAGGGTCATTTACTTGCTACAAGGACTGGGATACACAGTCAATTTACAAAAGTCAAGGCTGATACCATCCCAAACAAGGACATTCTTGAATTGGACACAGTACAACAAATGGCATTCCTGACTACAGAAAACAAAAGAACTTCCTCTTTACTTCTTGGCACTAACAAAACTGAACAAGTTAACAGCAAGAAAATTTCTACAGGCCTTGGGCTTCATGGCATCATGCATAATCTTGGTCCCATTTGCCAGACTACATATGAGGAAACTACAGTGGTACCTAAAGAATTTATGGTCCCAACACAGACACAGTCTAGAAACAGAAATCCCACTAATTCCATGCTTAAAACAGGAGTTCCTATGGTGGGCTCAGGCATGCCAGTCAAACCCAGGCCTGCCCTTCCGCAGATGTCAACCAAGCCAGACCATCACAACAGACGCTTCAGATCTAGGATGGGGGCCCACATGCTGGACAAATGCGTGCAAGGATTGTGGACACAGGATCAAATTCACCTGCACATCAATCTAAAAGAAATGCTGGCAGTAAACTGGCAATCCAAAGTTCAAACCTTTCCTCAAAGAGGGCCAGTTGATGATAAGGACAGACAACACCACAGTCATGTGGTACATCAACAAACAGGGAGGCACTCATTCATACCCCTATGCAGAATGACCTTGGAGCTGTGGACCCTGGCACTCAGCTACAACATTCAGTTACAGGCAATATTTGTACCGGGAAAGACAATACTCTAGCAGACATACTAAGCAGAACCACGGATGCCCACGAATGGAAGCTGCACCACATCTTCAAGACCATCTCAAAGAAATGGGGAATGCCACAGATAGACCTATTATCACCTCTCAATCACCAGCTCGAAAAATTCTGCACGAGGACATTCCACCCACTAGCATGGAAAGTGGACTCACTCTCCTTCAACTGGAAAGGCCTAACAGCATATGCATTTCCTCCTCTTCCTCTGATACACAAGGTACTACTAAAGATCAAGGAAGAACGTCCAAGGATAATCCTGATAGCCCCAAACTGGCCAAGACAACACTGGTATCCACTACTGAAGAGCATGTCTCGAACAACATGTGGCCAATACCCTGATGCCTTTGATGTTAACTCAGAACAACTACAGCATCATACATCCAAACCTAAAACGCTGCAACTGACTGCATGGAACATCACATAGCAGCAGCTAATCCAGAACTTTCCCAAAGAGTTAAAGACATTATTCTGGAAGCGCAGACCTTCAACAAGAAAGAACTATGCTGGAAAATGGAAAAGGTTTGTCATTTGAGTACCGAAAGAGGAAAAGATGTGTCAAACATAGATATGCCTAACATTCTGGAGTATCTGGCGAACTTCTTCATTCAGGCCTGTCCTACTCCTCCATCAAGATACATGCATCAGCTATTTCAGCAGAATACAGCTTTGATCCTCCTGTTTTTCACACTTTGCTCAGGCAGTTCCTCAGAGGAATCAAGAATGTAAAACCTCCCAGGAAACCACCATTACCAGCTTGGGACTTAAACTTTGTGCTAGAAAAGTTGACACTAGCACCCTTTGAACCAGCAGCAACAGCAGACCTACAACACCTGTCATGGAAAACTGCTTTCCTACTGGCAATTACTTCAGCAAGGAGGGTTTCAGAACTACAGGCCTTAATGGCAGTGCAACCCTTCCTAATCTTCCACCAAGATAGAGTGTCCTTGAGGACTAATCCTACATTTATGCCTAAGGTGGTATCCAGAGTATCTTTAAACCAGGCAATCCACCTACCTTCCTTCTTTCCCAACCCACAAAACAGAGGGAAAGAATACTGCATACCTTGGATGTACATAGACAGCTACGCTACTACTTGGACAGAACAAAAATAGCAGAAAGACTGACCAACTTTTTGTAGCCTATGCAACAGGAAGGGAAGAAAAGCTATTTCCAAACAGACAATCTCCAAATGGATAGGAAATTGCATACGATACTGTTACTCCTTCCATGGAAAACCAATTCCACAGAACATAAGACCTCATTCTACAAGGGCAACAGCCACTACCACAGCCTTCTTACAAGGAGTGGCAACCAAAGACATTATTGAGGCTACTTGGACCTCCGTGCATACATTTGCCAAGCATTATAATTTGCCTCTTTATTCCAGATCGAGCAGGGTTTGCCACTGCTGTACTGCAAGGGATCTTAAACACACCATAATCTACCTTTATCCTCCTCCCTAGTTGGCTATGGTATTCTACCCACTTGTTATGACTGCAGATGCATCCATGAAGGACATAGTACAGTTTTGTACCTACCATAAATGTAGATGTCCGAACTGGATAGCATCTGCAGTCACCTCCTTCCCCTCTTCCTAGGGTGTTTACCCTCCTAATAGCTAGCTGTTGGGGAGTCTTTATGGTGTATTTGTTTGTATATATGTACATATATGCTATTTGGAAACATTGGCATCTATCCAAATTTTACCCTGCGGCTACTGGCATCTGGGGCAAGAAACACTGAGAAAAAATGCTGCAAGAAACACTGAGGAAAATGGCGCTGATGCTTTTATACCGAAGACCAGCAGAGATCGACATCAGCCCGGACTTTGGAATCCGGCCGACTGCAGGGCTGCCTGACGACAGGACAACCCACTTGTTATGACTGCAGATGCTATCCAGTTCGGACATCTACATTTATGGTAGGTACAAAACTGTACTTTTTAATAGGGTCTAGCCTAGTTCATCAGAAAAAAACTCCCTAACAATGTTTTTTTCCCAACTGGTCTAAAAACATAAACAGCCTCAACATATGCCAGTTTCCCTAACATGCAAACATTAATTACATACATTAGTTTTCTATTTTATTTATTTTAGGATATTTGGTAGGTTCAGTGTAATCCTTTAAATTTAATTTGCTTTTTGCCACTAGTTAGATTTTTGATGGAAGGTGTCATAAATGAATCAGATTAAATCCTATTTATCTAATCCACTGTATAATACCTTCCCAATTCTTTACCCCCCAGGTCTTTACATTTCTGTTTATTTAACTTCAGTCTTACTTGTTGTAACTACTTTCCCACTTTTACTACCACATCTGTTATCCATCCTTCATTACATCATTTAATCAGCAAATCATTGCATATGTCAAAATGACTTCAATCATGCCTTCATTTGTGTTCTACCTTGCTTTGCTCACTTAAATATTTATCTACAACTGTATTCATTATCAGAACAAAAATAATTTTCCTCCTTGGATAATCTTTTTTAACCCTTTATTTCATTCTCTTTAGTGTAACCCATGTATTATTGTAAACTTATATTAGCTTCATTATTTTCTCCCTTTTACCATATTTACTCATTATAACCAGGCTAGGAAATGATTAACATTATTAATGGTCTTAGTAAGATTGCATGATACCAACCTGTTTTCTGCCTTATCTTTTGAGTCTTTTATTATCACTAATATTTCCTTTTTTTCTGAATGCCATGCAGACCTTCACATGAAACCTCTGTCATTACCTCCTGAAATTTCATTTATATTATTCTAAAAAAACCTTGTAGTTAGCATTTTTAGTATATTTTCTTTTTAAATTATGGAAACATATTACAACAGATTAACTATATAAAAGTGTGCCTATATCAAGACAGTAGGTTGTGTTATAAAAAGATAGCAAATTATAGCATTTATAGAATGCTAATATTTGTCTTATAAAGAACTAAGTCCAGCATTTACAATACGAGGTATATCTGCTTTTTCTCATTTTAATGTTTGCTGACTCTTTGTGGAAAAGAGTGATGATGTTTATATATTCAGCAAATGAAGTAATGGACTTAATTTTCCCAATAGTTTGTAATCAAATCACTCTGATCATGTTGAATGATAAAACCCTGACTACAGCCCAGGTGACCTTCATTCAATTAGCTTAGATGACAGTGCAACAGGGAAGAATGGGTGTTTCTGTCTTGGAGGGTGGTGATGTGGGCATCTTCTGCATCAACCCCTGGGGTAATTGAAAGACAGCACTGACCCCCCCCCCAGGATGTCCTTTACATCCATGCTGGCCCTGGCATAAAATCAATAATAGATCTTGGTGAATTGGAGTAGTCAGTAGACCCAGTGATTGATGAGGCACTGGGACAGCTGTCTGGATGAGGAAGGGGACAAACATATTTTTTAATCAGTTTCCTGACAATAATAAAGGAAAGAAATGTTATTTTTGTAAACATCTGGGAGTTGGAGCATTAAAAAGAACTAATATATTGCATAAAATAAACTTGACTAACCTGTTCAGGAAAGCTTAAACCTATTCCCAGAAATGAAATTTACCTTACAGTTGAGCACCATATATCAGCTTTGACTGAAGACATACACTTCCAACAACTAACATTTTCTTTATGTATGAATTCATTTTTAAGGGGTATAAAAAAGATATATTTAAGAATCTGTATAAAGAAGATTCCAAAATACTGAAGAGTTGGTTTTATGTGAAAAAAGATAAAATCATATTTTTATCAATTATTGTTTGAGAAGTTGTTATATCTGTATATATAGTCCAAGTAATTGTAATTAGTGCAACATTCATAAATGATAGATATGATTTCCTATCATCAGTATTAGCTGCAAGACCATTTAAAAATTAGTTATGGGTGGATATTTTCAAGAAGAATCCAACATTAATTCCATTTTCAGTAATATGTATTGTCTACAGCTCTGTGCACAGTGAGCTAATAGTTCATGTCCAAGTGAATCTCACACACTAGTCTATATTTAGCTATTTCTTTTTAAAGAACTGATTACAATAAAATAAGTTCCTGTCTTTAAAACTTAACAGTTTCTCTAAATCAGAACTTTTCATACATAAAAAATGATAAAAACGTGTTTTAATTTCATATATATAAACAGAATTCTTAAATGCATTTAAAATATTAATATAAGCAGAATTTAATGGATTCTTAAGTTTAATGAAAAATCAGTAGCAGCCATTTCATGTGAGTTTTCTGGTTTGAGAATGAAATGAAGTATCTTTATTCTCATTAACTTTGCTCAATTGATTCATACATTTTCTTCCAATTGGCCAATAAGTGAATTCAACCAATAAGCAGCCAGTTTTAATAAGGTAATGCATATAGATCAAGGCCAAGAAAACCATTGCATTCATTCTTCCATCCTCTGGTATGATGACTTGAGGTTATTTTATGTTTAACTGGGTGGCATAAGAATTTTGGACAGCTTTTTAATTTGATCTTTAATTTTTATTAAAGTAATTGACTTTATTTGCTTACTGTCATGTTTTAAAGGAGAAAAATAAGTACTTTGTATACTATACAATATTTTGTGTAATTATTTCAATCACAGTTAATCTTTCTTTGATAGTAAGAAACAGTTTATTACATTTATCTACTAGAGTTCTAATATTTCCCAAAAATGATTCGCAATTAGTTCTTTCTTGAAGATTAACTGTAAGAGTTATCCCTAAGTAACTTGATTGCTTTTTGTTCCAATTAAACTCTTTATAATGAGTCATAAAAATGTTTATTTCAATTAATAAGGTATCTGTTTTAAAACAGATATTCAAAATATTTTAACGAATTTATATTAAATAAAGAATTGATATGTATCGTTAAAACAATGTCTGCAAATAATTGAATTTTAGATGAGTAAAGATTATGAACTTTGAAAACTGTTATATCATTATAATTTGTAATATTGTTAGAAAAGGGTTCCATAGATGGGGCAAGTAAAAGTGGGGAGAGAGGACAACCCTGTTTTGTACCTTTAGTGGATTTACTAGATTGTGAAATAAAGGAAAGAAGTTTGACCTAGAAGGAAGAGTCCTGGTATAAATGAGAGAAATGAGATCAATGGAAAGGTAGATACTTCTAAGAGTTTAAATAAGACCATTTTATTCAATCAAAGGTTTTTCCTATATCTAGACTAATTATAGCTATCTGTTATTATTATACGAGTAATCATCCATTTAATATTGTCTAAAGTTTATGTAAAAGGAAACCAGTCTGATCATGTATAATTGCAGGGAGAATCTTTTTGTCTAAGGCTAAATAGCCATAAAAATTTATGCTCAAAATCTGGTAAGGAAATGGGTCTTAAAAGAACAGAGGGATGAGTCTTCATCTTGGTTTAGTAGAAGTGAAATCAAGATATGTTTCTGCAAAGGTAGAATAATCAGAGTTTAGCTTTCATAAATACTAATGAAGTACAGGCCTCTTGAGGCGAAAGCTTGCATAATTCAGAGATAAGACCATCACTTCCAGGGGCTTTATTTTTTTTTTAAATTATGATCTTTAGTGTCTACCAAAGTAATTGACTTGTTTAATCTTTTGACCTGTTCTGCCAGTATTCCTTGTGGATGTTATTAAAGTCTGAACTGTTCACCCATCCTTTGGACTATTACTGTTAGTATTAATTTTCTTAATACATTTTAAAACACTGCAGAATGCCCTCAACATTAGTGTACTTACTACCATGTCCTGGAGGAGCTAATATGATTAAACGGTAACTCTTTGATCTAAGAGGCAACCAATGTAGACCACTAGTTCTTAAAGAATAGTAATGTAATTTAACTTTGTTTAACCCACTAGAGACTTTCTGTTGTAAAATATTCTGATATTCAGATTTCAAATATTTCATGTCTGATCAGAATTCCTTGTTTCCTTTCTGAATTCTTAACTTATTTTTTCTTATCTCGTATGTATATTAAATATTTATCCTACTGTTTCCTTTACTAAAATGCCATGTTGATGTCCTTCCGTGTAGATAGCCTTCATTGAATCCCATAGTATTGTCAGTGAGACCTCACCATTATTATTTGATTCAATAAATAGCTGCATTTTCAAAAAGAACCATCCCTTAATGTCCTTTAACTTTATAATATAAGCTGTAATCATATTGAAAGAATGTATTTACTGTAGACAATAAAAGCATTGTGGTTTGAAAAATAAGTTATTCCTTTAACTCTAGTTTGGAGAGTAAATTACTGGAAACATAAACCTTTATTTATTCAGGCTTGAGTGCCAAACCTATAATAATAATGGGTAAAAAAATAAAGATTTTTCTTTGTATTGATTTTAAAGAATTCGCTAATCAATTAGATAAGTAAAGTTACAAAGGGCTTTAGCTGCTGCAGAGATCCATTGTTTTTTAAAGTTACATCCATCTGTAGTATTAAGGAGACAGTCATAGCTATTAAGACTATTTTACTTTCAAAGAAATATACTTTTAAGAAGGAATTATGTAATGATAAACCTGAAACTAATGAAAACCATTACATATTTGTGCAAGTTAATGAAAAAAAAATTAATTTAAAGCCATACACTAATAAGACTGGGAATATTATATGCAAGAATATAATTGATGTAGACACAAAAATCCTACAACTAAAATTAACCAGAACTGTATTAGATAAAAAAAATCTCCAATGTGGAACATATAGTTAGCTTGAATAGGAGCCCATCCAAATTATCTTTGTAAGTTGGTGACACATAAATACCAACCCAAAAGTCTGCCAAGCAACAGGACAATAAATATAAAAATACATTGATATTGTTTTAAAAGAAACACAAAATAAGTACTATCTGAAGTAGAATTTTCCTCCCACCACGCAGCAGAACAAAACAATAAGAATGCATATGTTTAATTGATGCTTCCTACTTTTTAGAAAGCGCAGCAAAGATTAAGATTCGTGTTCTCATTTCCACCTAACCTGACAACGATTCATTTATGATTATACAGTGTTGATGTTGATGCCAAAAACAGCATTCAAGTGCAGTTACCTCTTATGAGAACAACATAAGAGAATACCTCAGCCCTTATAACCTACATTTGGAACTAATTTCCATTGGTTCAGATTTGCACCGTGCGTATGTGTAAGGGCAGTTATAATATGCAAAACTGTCTATTCCAGATTTATAACAGATTTGAGAAGATATAAGTGCTAAAAAAATCACCAGAGTACAGAAATCACATGCAAATTTTTAAATTAAAATAATCCCTGCTAAGTGAAACAAATGCCTTTAGCTGTGAAGTGTTAGTACTGATTATTGCAGATTATTATACCAAAATTTATCCTGATCAGGCCACCTCCTTATTACTCTGTTTTAATATGGCTGGAAATAGCTAATCTCTGTTAATTTATCATATATATATATATATATATATATATATACATATATATATATATATATATATATATATATATAAAATACACACACGTATGTATGTGTGTGTGTATATATATATATATATATGTATATATATATATATATATATATATATATATATATATATATATATATATATATATATATATATATATATATATATATATATATATATATATATATATATATATATATATATATATATATATATATATATATATATATATATATATATATATATATATATATATATATATATATATATATATATATATATATATATATATATATATATATATATATATATATATATATATATATATATATATATATATATATATATATATATATATATATATATATATATATATATATATATATATATATATATATATATATATATATATATATATATATGTATCTATATATATATATATATATATATATATATGTATATATGTATGTATATATATATAAATATATATATATATATATATATATATATATATATATATATATATATATGTATGTATATATATATATATAATATATGTATATATGTATATATATATATATATATATATGTATATATATATATATATATATATATATATATATATATATATATGTATATATATATGTATGTATGTATGTTTGGTTTTGTGTTTTGCATTAAGGGCTTGACAGGTGAGACACTGTTGCATGAGCTATTATGTGTATTGTGTTCTACAGAGGAAGTATTATGTGCAGCGTTCTTGTCTTTTGGAGGTCTCTGGTGTTTGGGTATGTTTCTGGTGAGGACCTCCACATATGTAGGTATGTGTGATATGGGTTTGAGGTGTGCATGCTGACAAACCTGCTCATTGTCTTATGTACTAACTGATGTGTGAGAGAGCATGGATTCAAGGTTCTTAATATAGCTGCATCTCTCACATGTTGATTTTGTGTTGACTAGGAGTAGAGGGTTGTCGGGAAAGGAAAGCTACATATTTCTGCTTTCATTTTGAAGGCTGCTGAAGATATACTTCACAAGTGCCACAAATTCATTAACGGTCTTGAAATGGTGAACTCGTGTATTACCCACAAGGGATAGCACATGTGCCCAGCAAGGAAAATGTGTAATAGTCTCCGAGCACTGCGTGACGTGCCTCTTTAAAGATTTTAATCACATAGGCAGTCACGTTTTATGGGGAAACACTTGTTTTTTGGTGATTTCAGTACAGCTCAACCTTCTGTTGAGTGATTCACAGCTGAGAGCTCTGTGCAGTTGGCCATGTATGACATAACCTCCTTGGAGTACAAGTATAGTATTTAGAATGCAACATGCATTGCTATCCGTGCTTTATTTGCACACAACTCTCAGTTGTCTGGCCTTGTATAGCAGAGCAAATGTCTGCTTTCATGTGCTCCTGCAACTTTGGAAGGTACAGCTGACGCAGAGTATCTGATTTTGGCAGTGTAATAATCACATTAACATACGTTTCCATCCACTGGCAAAGCTGTGGATTGTCCAATTACTTGATCAAAATATTTGCAAAACACCATGCTTCTAGGGTATCCATGACAATGGGCCACTGCTGCTTCTGTGGCCACTTTAAAGCTTGTGAGCAGTATTGTCTCTTAGCCTGCCCTGTTTCACTGGTGTTTCTGGCTTGCAAAATGATTCACAATGGTATCCTTCTTTGTGTGATCTAGGCAGCAGTTGAAAGCTGAACAGAACAGTTTCCTTCTGTCTTTATAGAGGACATCAGATCTGAATTGTTGAACACAGTTTGCAGCAGTTTTATGGAAGATGTTTGCTTTCTTACTAGGTGTAGAAAGCATGATCGCTTGCTTTTCTGTTTGAAGGTTGTCCGAATGGTGAAGTATTGAAATTAGAAAAAGAAAACAGATTACCAACTGCAGGTTCGGGAAACAATCTGACTACATGTTTGGCCAACTGTGCCGTTTGAAAGTGATGCATTCCATCCACAATTTGTCCATATTTCATGTGCAATGTAGATGCAGCATCTTTTTTTAATAGATGAACTTGGCTATCTCATACAATATGCAGATTAAAAGTGGATCATGTATACAGACTGTTGCAGCATAGAAATGACTTGTCATATTTGATACTGACCCTCACAAATATGTAAGCTCTATAATGAGAATGGAATTCTGCTCAATTTTTTTTTTAACACATGCATAGACTATTGAATAGATTCAGAAGCCAGTGTGGTACTGAATCATGTGACATCATTTCCACAACAGTAGCTCAATATGGCTTCCATTGTTCATCTAGGCACCTGTACTAGTAACTGAAGTGATGTGGGTCCTGTCCTCTAGCAGGACATCAGCAATAGTACAGCTCCCATCCTCCAGTGAGACAACGGCAACACTAGCCCTGCTTCTATCTTCCAGCAGCATTATGAACTACATCTCCCTTCCTCCAGCATTAGCTTCTCCTCCCCCAACTCTTAACCCTAAGACTTGCCTTAATAAAACCCTTTGTGTCAGACTGCCACTGCATAGGAGACAAGCACACACATCTATACTATTAAATAATGCTAAAATATACACACACAAACAAAAAACCTATCCCCGACCTTAACCTGACTCTCACACACATGCACAAATGCTCTCACCCCTAACAAACCCATTCACTTTTCTCGATAAAGCATTCCCTTAACATTTTGACCATTTGGCTATCCACTCATCTCCCTTCGATTAAGTGGATGTTCGACAAAATGACAGGAACAAAGACACACACACACACACGTATATATATATATATATATATATATATATATATATATATATATATAAAACATCCAAAATAAAGTACCTAGGAACCAGCAGAACAAAGCCACCAACACAGCGTAGAAAGGAGCAAAAAAATCTGTTTTATTTAACGTTGAAAAGAGACATTTTCGTCCTAGTGCATCCAGGACTTCATCAGAAATAAGAAGTACATTGCAGTCCCTCCTTATATACCTCCTTCCTAATTACCTAATCGTGGTAATTAGTCCCAATTAAATAAAATAAAAATTTAAAGATATAGTAAAACACTCATACTGAAATTTCTATAACATTAGTTCAATAAATACAGTACTAATACATTCTGATCAATACATCCCTCAACATTTGTATAAAAATATATAAGGACATGTAATAAATATAATAATTAATTCAGAACAATTGCATATACATCCACAGTAAGCAAATACCTGTACATAAAGGTAAAACAGAATATCACCCCCCCCATGTTGAATAAAACCTAAAATGCATATGTGTACATAATGAAATAGGGGCGTCCTAAAAATAACCTAACAAGGTAAAACATTTAATGTGGCTCAATGTTTTTTTTTTTTATATGTATAAAATTAGTTGTAAAAAAATTAATTTTATAAAATTGGTTCTGTAAAGCATACCCCTTAGCCTATTCCTAGAGCTTAGCAGATCTTAATTTAAGAACTAGTAGCAGTGAAACATGTTTGTTAAGTCCTGGGGGCTTGTTTGCTTCTAGTCTTAACTGCCAGAGATGTTCTTTAAACTTAATGGTGGTCTCCCATGGTCCCCCCAGTGGGTCTGTTTCAACCTTTTCTATTACAAAAAAAAACCAAAAACAGCTTCTGTGCGTTCTTTGCTGTGCTTATACAAGGCATTGTTTATATCACATTTTTTTGAGGTCATTCATGTGTTCATTTATACGTCACTTGAGTTTCCTGTTGGTCTTTCCAATATAGAAAAAACCACAGGTCTTGCATATAACGACGTATATAATTCCGTAAGTGTCACAATTACAATAAAAATTGGTTACCAATTTTGTTTTTCTACCTATCAAATCCACAGAATACCCCTGTAGAATGTGTGTGCATTGTGCGCAAGAACCACATTTATATGTACCCTTCTTGGATCTAGAATTATTCACCTTGTAGTTTTCCAACATTTCTTTTATATTCCTACCCTTTCTATAGGTGAACCTAAATGGGTTTTTAAATAGTGGGTCCAAATCTGAATATCTCGCAAATCTCTCCCAGTTTTGTGAAATTATATCCTTAATGCAACAAGCATTACTACTAAAATTCAGTATAAGGTTACCATTCCATCCAGTTTGGTCAGTATCATTGTTTGCTTCTTGATGGATGTTCAGCTCTGGCCTCCCCAAAACTGGACTAAACCTTCCTTTTCTTTCCTTCAAAATTTCACCTTCCACTTACTTTATCAACTCTAGTGGATACTTTCTTTCCATGGACATAGCCCTTAGTTTACTACTCTCAATAACATAGTCTTGGTCGTTAGATGTCATTCTGCAACTCCTAATAAACTGACCCTTCACTATCCCCTTCTTTTGACTGAAGGGGTGTCCACTAGTGAAAAATAAATAGGAGTTGGAGAATGTCTTTATCGTAAACACAATAGACTTAAATGCCTTCTCTCCTGGTCCTTTTTCAATGAGTACATCCAGATACTGTAACTGGTCATGAGTGATGTTGTGGGTGAATATAAGAAAGGACGTTGTATTATTCAAATGAATTATGAACTCATTTAACGTATGTTCTGGCCCATTCCAAAAAATGACTGTCATCCAGGTAGCATCTATAATAACTCCAATATTGGGAGTAGTCAGAAAGAAACACAAATTTCTCCTCCCAGGTGGACAAAACCAAGTTGGCATACATGGGGGCACAACTGGCCTCCATGGCTACTCCGCTTGTCTGTTTAAAAAATTCGCCCTCGAAGTAGAGAAAGTTGTGTTTGAGTACCATTTCCATCAGTTCTGTCATCAGAATGATAGTATCATTATCTAAGCAACCTTTTGTTCTCAGTGCTTCTTCGAACCAATCCAGACCCGTTTGGTAAGGTATAACATTGAACAGGTCCTGTATGTCTAAAGTAACGAAAATAAGATTTTCATGATATAACCCCTGGTCAGTGCTCCTCAAAAAGTCCCAAGAATCCTTAAGGGTGCCCACCTTGGTTAGCCATACTTCCTTTAGTCTTAAGTCTGAGTACTTGGCTAAGTATTAGAACCTGAAGCGGCTACTATAGGTCTCAAAGGTGGATCAAGGGCATTCTTATGGACCTACGGTATTCCGAAGTTGGAAGGGACTTTGGGTTTGTCAATAGTTAGAAATGATAGTCTCCTGGCTTTATCTCTTGGTCATTAGCCATTTCATGTAACATAAAATCTATTTTCCCATGGGCCACATTGATTTCATTGCAGGAAACTCTAGTGTACCTTTCAGGATTATTCAACATTTCCAACATTTTAGCCGGGTAGGTTATGCTGTCCATAAAATCCACCCCCCCTTGTCAGGATTCATAACCCTCACATAACCATTCTTTCTCAATGAGGCCAACAGTGTATATTCTTTAGTCAAATTGTAAAATCTAGTTTGGTTATTTAGATTTTGTCTCAACTCCATCTCTACTTGGGTCTCAACATTTTTGAGTTGGGAGTGGAGGGGTTGGTTAAATATACTCTTTTTCCTAATAGTGCTAACAGGAGGTCTATTATTAGGCATCATGAGTTCAAGATTTTTCTTCCTCAAAAATAGTTTGAGGTCTATGAGCACATGTCCAATTTGACTTGTACTACTAGGTACAAATTTAAGTCCTTTAGTCAACAAACTAAAGTGCATGGGTCCTATATCTAGAGAACTGTAGTTGAAAATGCTGAAATTTTGATATAAATGTTGGTAACCATCCACTACAGTGCTTTCTTCCCTTAAATTCCCAGGTGTTATATGGGTTTGAACTTCATCTTTTAGTATCCCCCCCTCTGATAACCCCCCCTTTGGGTAGGAATAATTCACTGGATTTTGTTGACTGATTCTCTCCAATCTCCTCACTGCAGGGAATTCTAAAGGGTCATTCAAGTTGTATCCCCCCTGATCCTCACATCTCTGAAATTCCAAGGGTTCCATAGAGATGTTCCATCTTGTGTTAACAGTGTCTCCCCTCTGATTTTCACCCTCTCCATTTTCATAATAATTCCTATATATTCTTCTCTGACTACTAGGTTTAGGGTAAGTACGTTTATCTCTATATGCTAAAACGTCCCTTTCTAATTTTTTACATTTTCTATGGTAAATGTGTTTACATTTTTCTTCTATTTTCGCCTTAACTTTAAAATATTTCACTTTGTCACTTTCCACCGTGAATAGGAATTCTGAAACTATTTTGTTGTTAATGTCTCCTATTTGGTCATATAATACATCAATTTCTTTTTCATTGTTGGATATAATGGCTTGTAAAATAGCCAAGCCGCATTGATTAAATTTTTTTTAACAACCCTTCATGAAAATCACTCCCTTCCCCAATATTGTTAGGGTATTTGAAACGCATAACCCCTTGGGTACTATCCCCCTTTCTATTCATTCTCTCAAATAATTGTCCATATGCAGTATTTTGTATCTTAACATTATATCATGTAAAATGTTAACATTAGTATTATAAGTATTATTGTCATGTCGCCCAGGCAAGGAACTCTTGTCTGAACAGCCTTCTGTAAAATTACATTTGGTATTAAGCCATTTAGTAACAGAATGAACCTCATCCCAACCAACAATCTCAAATACTTTTGCTGTATTGCCGACTAAGTTGTTACTAGAATTTAAACAGTCACCTTGCAAACCAACTTGCCGTCTTTCATCCTTTCTATTCAGAGTGTTAGTTCCATGAAAGTTCAAAGGAGAACGAGAGAATGGATGTATATGCAATTGTTCTGAATTAATTATTATATTTAGTACGTGACCTTATATTTTTTTATACTAATGTTGAGGGATGTATTGATCAGAATGTATTAGTACTGTATTTATTGAACTAATGTTATAGAAATTTCAGTACGAGTATTTTACTATATCTTTAAATATTTATTTTATTTAATTGGGACTAATTACCACCATTAGGTAATTAGGAAGGAGGTATATAAGGAGGGACTGCAATGTACTTCTTATTTCTGATGAAGTCCTGGATGCACTAGGACGAAAACGTGGTGTCTTTGCAACGTTAAATAAAACAGATTTTTTTGCTCCTTTCTACGCTGTGTTGGTTACTATATTCTGCTGGTTCCTAGGTGCTTTATTTTGGATGTTGGTTGTGTTTAAATAAGAAGTTATGTACCTACCATAACGTTCCATGTTAGTTGTCTTCTCTCGCCTTCTTTCTTGCTTGATGGGTTCGGAGCCGATCCCTCGGCTCCGACTCGGCACTTGCTAAGCTCGAGAGTCTCTTTCACCAGCTCGAGGCAGCCCCATATCCCATGATGCAAGGCAGTAAATACCCAGATCTCGTTTGTTGCCAAAGGGCAATAATACCAAGCATAAAATACTTCCCAAAGGAAGAGGAAACTTACAAATGGAAAAAGGACCAGGTCTGAATGGTCTTTAGCATAAAAGTTTCTTATACAAGGTCTGTCCAGGCCAGGGGGAAGGAGGGAGGGTCGCAAGAAAGAAGGCGAGAAGACAACTAACATGGGACGTTATGATAGGTAGATAACTTCTTAATGCTAAGTTGGCAATCTCGCGTGCATTCTTACTTGATGGGACCCGCGTCCTAGCACCTCTATCCTGGGTGGCTCAATGGAACAAACTCTTGAGAACTGTAGAGCCAAAACTGGCCCTGTCCCTGGAGGCCAAGTCCAATTTGTAATGGGAAACAAAAGTGTGAGGAGTGGCCCAAGTGGCCGCTGCACAAATAGTGTCTAAAGGCAGTCTAGCTTGAAAAGCTGTAGAAGTAGCTAAACTCCTAGTTGAATGTGCTTTAGGTTTTGAGCACAGCTGTTTTCCCCTGATCGTATAAATTTCAGTGATGACCGAAGAAAGCCATCTGGACAAAGTCACTTTAGAAACAGGAAGGCCTTTTTTATTATCCGCATAGGAAACAAAAAGTTGATCAGATTTTCTAAATTTTTTTGTTCTGTCCAAATAATATCTGAGCTGACGGTGGACGTCAAGATAATGTAGCTTTTGTTCAGCTCTATCTGAATAGTTAGGAAAAAAACGGAGATCAATGGATTGATTCAGATTGTTTTTGAAGCGACCTTAGGTAAAAGGATGGATTAGTTCTCAAAGATACTCTGTCTTTGTGAAAAATCAAATAGGGGGGGTCGAACCGAAAGAGCATGAAGTTCAGACACCCTCCTGGCAGATGTAATAGCCACTAGGAATAAAGTTTTCCAAGAAAGATATTTCAGGGAACAAGAAACAGCTGGCTCGAAGGGGGGAAGAATTAAGGATGTCAGCACTAAATTTAGATCCCACTGAGGAGGAGGATTCCTGATTGGAGGCTTTAGTAGGAAAATTCCTTTCAAGAAGGCCCTGCAGAGCCTATGGGACATAATATTATGATCTGCTATCCCGACATGAAAATTAGAAATAGCAGCCAACTGAACTCTGACTGTGGAAGAAGAGGAGCCTGCATGAAAAATCTCTGCTAAGAAGTCCAGAACTGCCTGAACAGGGGCAGTAAAAGGATCAATATTTTGGGTCTTAGCCCAATAAGAGAAGCGTTTCCATTTGCTTGTGTAAATCCTCCTGGTAGAGGATTTTAGTGAAGCTACTATAATATCTCTAACTGGGTTAGAGATCAAAGGAAGCCTGGCTAAGGAAGGAAGTGGAGCAACCATGCTGTGAGGTTGAGAGAGGGGATTGACCGGTGCAGCTGACCGGATTGGTGAATCAGTAGATCTGGCACTGGGTCCAGATGCCACGGCTGCACCAAAAGGTGATGATGGAGGAACGGGAACCAAACTTGTCGAGGCCAGTAAGGGGCAATGAGAATCAATTTGGCTCTCAAAACGGTAGCTTTCTGGATCACCTGAGGGATCAGAGGAAATGGAGGGAAGGCATAAAGAAGTCCCTGGGGCCAATCCTGGGTCAGAGCGTCTCTGGGGATGGCCTGATAGAGGAAGAGGCTGAAGAAGTCTGGACATTTGCTGTTTTGGGGAGTAGCAAAAAGATCGCAACATGGACGACCCCATTCCAGAAAAATCTCTTCCGCTATAGATTTCTTGAGAGACCACTCGTGAGGCATGAGGATAGCTCTGCTCAATCTGTCCGCTATAATATTGGTTTTCCCAGGGATATGCGTTGCTACCAGAAACCGATGAGAGGAGATCGCCCATTGCCAAAGTCTGAGCGCTTCTCGACACAAGGGGTAGGACTTGGTTCCGCCCTGTTTGTTGATATACCAAACTACAGACATGTTGTCTGTGTGGACTGCAATTGTCCCTACGGGAAGAAAGTCGTTGAGGGCTTGCAACGTTAAAAGCACTGCTCTCATCTCCAGGACATTTATGTGCAGATGGTACTCGAACGGTTGCCACGTCCCATGAACCATCCTGCCCTGATAATGACCCCCCCACCCGATCAGGGAGGCATCCGTGGTGACAGTAGCTATCGGGGACGGAGGTACAAAGCACCTGCCTTGGTGAACCTGCGACGATGTGATCCACCAAGCAAGATGCTCTTTGCATGTCTGTGTCACCAGAATCTGGTGACGCATTGGAAGTTGCTGGTATGACCACTGTGTGAACGCATCCACTGAAGAAGGCGCATGTAGAATCGAGCCAGGGGAAGAAGAGTAATGGCCGCAGCCATGAGACCTAATACCTTCAGAACCATTCTGGCCTGTATTTTCTTGCTGGCCAGAATGATCCTGACATGAGTCTGAATGTCTGAAACTCTTTGATCTGTAAGGGTAGCTGACATCCGAACAGTGTTTAAGTTTGCCTATGAAGGTAATAGACTGGCAGGGCGATAAGGATGACTTTTCAAGTTGATTGAGATGCCCAAATGAGAACAAAGGTCTATTGTGTAATCCCTGGCTTGTATAAGCTGATGCCTGGTGGTGGCTGACAGGAGCCAGTCGTCGAGATACGGAAACACCTGGAATCCTTGACGTCTCAGGTGAGCCGTGACCACTGCCATGCATTTGGTGAACACTCTGGGGCTGTAGTGAGACCAAAGGGCAGGGCTCTGAACTGGAAGTGACTGGACCCCAGCCGAGCGGAGAAATCTCCTGGAGCGTCTGTGAATTTTGATGTGATAGTAACGCGTCCTGAAGATCTATTGAGCACATCCAGTTGTCCTTCTGTAAGAAGGGCAGAATTGACTGAAGAGTGACCATTCGAATCTTGTCTTCCTGACAGACTTGTTGAGTCTGCTGAGATCCAATATTGGTCTCCAGTCTCCCGTCTTTTGGGGACCAAAAAGAACCTTGAGTAGATTCCGGGCTCTGAATGGTCTATTGTAACTGGCTGAATGGCTCTTTTTTGCAGTAGTTTTGCGATTTCCAACTCTACAATGTCCCTTAGACCGGGTGGTACATCTGGAAGGGAACTTGAGGGGAAGGGACTTTCCTCGAAAGGAATTATGTAACCCTTGGATATGATCGACTGTACCCATCTGTCTTGAGTGAGGGAATGCCAGGCTTCTGGGTACAGTGATAATCTTCCCCCGACTGCCTCCAAGGAGGGACAGCCGGGCAACACCTCAGGGATGCTGAAAGGGCTTATCAGAGAGAGGCTCCCTGTTTCCCTGGTTCTTGGACCCCTCTGCCTCTAGAGCGGCGTCTGTTGTTGTTACCTCCTCTGCCTCTAGGGGTAAACTGACCACGTGAATCCAGCGTGACTCCTTGGGATTTACGGAACCACATCTTCCCGCCCTTCTGTCCTTTGGGATAAGGCCTAGAAGAGGTGGAAAACGGACTCCAACAGCAGAAAGAGTCTTGCCGTCCTGCTCGCACCTGGTCAAGGTTTCCTTCACCTGAGGGCCAAACAAAGCTGACCCATCAAAGGGAGAATTTGTGAAGGATGCCTTAAAGGGATCCGCAAAATCACATAGCCGCATCCAGGCTTGGCGTCTAAGAGCCACACCTGTGCCTGCGGCTCTACTCGCTCCATCCGCAGCATAAGATATCAGTCGCATGGAGGAGTTTGCAATGGAATTGAGGGTTCCTAGCTGAGAAGCAATTTTTTCTTGAGCCCCTGCAGCTGTAGGATCCTGAACTACTTCCCCCAGCTCCTTCAGGATATCCCTTTGGAGTCTGGTGAAGTGACATAGGTAATTCAGCGAACGCATAGCAAAGGTCGCTGATGAAAACATCCGCTTACCGTACCTATCCATGGTCCTAGAGTCCTTATTAGGAGGATGGACGGGCACGGAAGGATCTGCAAGTTCCTTTTTGGTGGCCGCAGCCACCACCATGGCATCAGCAGGGACACCCTTAGTAAGGAATTGTTTGTCGCCGGGCAGTGATAAATTTTGAAGGCCTCCTAGGGACTGGCTCTACAGAGTCAGGAGCTGCCCACGCCTTTTGTGCAATCACCTGCATAAGGGGGTCGAAAGGCGGAGATACCCAGGAGGTGGAGGGCCGAGATCCAAACGCCTCTAGGTATACTGACTCATCCTCAGAGGGATTGCTGGTGGGCCAGTTTCCCCTCTGTTTCAGAAGTTCTAGGATGTCTGAGAAGGAGACATCCTCAGAGGGGGATCTAGGGGATCCCTCTGACTCATCAAAGTCAGTATCCAGTGACAGACTCGGGAGTCTACATGCTTCCTCTTACAAGTCCTCTTCCTAGGAGGATCTCCCGAAACATCAGGAGAATCCTCGGAAGAGGGGGAAATTCCCAATGGGGAAACCTGAGGCGGAGGATCTCTGGGTCCTGTAGCAAGAGAAGTGGCAGAGATGTCAACAGGTACAATAGAGGGAGGAGCTACGGAACAGACTGCTGACTGATACCAGTGGCCAGTACACTCTTCATCACCTCGAATGCTCCCCTCCCAGGCAGGTCCGAGAGAACCCGCTCCGAAGAGCTAGGAACTCCAGGGGCCACCGAAAGGGAAGTCTCCGAGGCAGATGTCGGAGCCGAGCTCACCAAGGCCGAGGCTCCAAGGGAAGCGGGCTCGGACAAGGGTCCGATGCCACTCACCCCTCGGAGGAGACCATGGAAGCCCGACCACGAATCCCTCTAAGGAAGAGGAGATAAGAGTAGAGGCTGAAGGAACAGAAGGGGGTATCCGTCCTCCAGCCGTAGCAGTAACCATTCCCGAAGACTCCAACTCCAAACTCTGTGGTAGAGTTGAAGGAGGAACAGTAACGGGGTGTGGGCCAACAGTCGTCTGTTGAGACGGACTGTGTAACATTTGGGCCAGTACCTGTGACTTGAGTAATCTACTGACCACTCTCTCTAGGTCATGGTCTGATAACCTGGATGACCTTGAAGATCGGCTCCGATGGCTCCGTTCCGATAGAAGAGGTGAAGCCGGCGCCGAAAGTATCGGCTCCAAGGAAGGAGACCTCGACCTCTTCCTGGAATGAGCCATCGGAGCCGATACAATAGATCCTGTCGGAGCCGACTTCTCGGAGCCGACAGGAAGCCTCGATGTATCGGCTCCAGCCGGAGCCGATACAGCCACCAAAGTAACGGTGTCGGAGCCGATCGGAGCCGACACCGATGCCTGTGCCACATGGGTGTCGGAACCGATCGGAGCCGACATCGAAGTGGTCAAAACAGATTCGGCACCGATAGCCATCGGTGCCGAAAGCTTTGTCGATCCAGAATCGGCTCCAGCCGGAGCCGATCTCGACTCAATACGAGTCGGAGCCGAGGCCGCAGGCTTAGAAACAGAAGCCTGGGCCTTGGCAGGTTTAGTTGATTTTGGTGGAGCCGACTTAGCCGGAGAGCCCTCCGGCTTAAGAAGGCCCCTAAGAATCAACTTATTACGTCTCTCCTGCAGGACTCTCTGGCTGAAGGAGTGACAAATAGCACAGGAGTCCTGCAGGTGAAGAGGGCCCAGACAATACAGGCAAGAAGTGTGACCGTCTGTCAGAGACATCTTCTGACAGCACGAGTCACACTTCTTAAAACCCGAGACCCTCTCCTTAGACATAGTGTTGAGAACACAACACACACACACACAACACCAGTCTAAATTAACTTACACAAATACCAAAAGGTATTCTATAAAATCCAACACACACACACCCTAACAGGGGGATGGGATAGGGAAAAATTGACTAACAAAAAATTAAAGGAGACAGGAAAATTCTGTCAGAAAGGGTAGAATATAACTTAAACTATCAATAAAAGAGTTTTTGACTAAAAAAGGGGCTTAAATCACAAAAGTGAACAACTTACCAGGAGCTGGTAAAAAGAAGACCTCCTAAGCGAAGCGGCAAACGAGATCTGGGTATTTACTGCCTTGCATCATGGGATATGGGGCTGCCTCGAGCTGGTGAAAGAGACTCTCGAGCTTAGCAAGTGCCGAGTCGGAGCCGAGGGATCGGCTCCGAACCCATCAAGCAAGAATGAAGGCGAGATTGACAACTTAACATGCACTATTCTCTTTTATTTCTTTAGTTTTGATATATATATATATATATATATATATATATATATATATATATATATATATATATATATACACACACATATATATATATATATATATATATATACATATACACATATATATATATATATATATATATACACATATATATATATATATATATATATATATACACACACACACACACACACGCGCTAAGATTTATATATATATATATATATATATATATATATATATATATGTGTGTGTGTGTGTATGTACACACACACATAAATACAGCAACAGAGATCAGTCACTTTCATCCACATGCTGTCATCCCACCCACCAGACATCACTCGGCTATATACACCTAAAACCCCACCATGTGCGCAAACACACACATCCTTATGCAATAAAAATATAAATAATGGAAAGTCTACTTTCCCCTGTTAGCAGCAAACAAGCATGCATATCCCCATGCATACAAATCATCCCTGTCCTCTGTCTCTCTGAGACTTGCTATCAACTCTGTGGCTGTCTTTCAGCCAGCCATTGCTGTCCTTAAAAAGACACCTTATAGGCATCCAATTCTCCCAAAGAATACAATACAGAATTATAAATAAATACTAGCAAAAAAAGCACTAGAGGAGGAAGGCAAAAAAGTCCTTGCTGGTATAAAAAACTTTTATTACCACAACGGCTGGAACAAACGAATACAGTACACTCCAAGGCACAAACGCTATGTCTCCACACCTGCGTTTTCGTTTCAGACACTTCTTCAGATGCACTACAATCCAATGAATTTTGACATGCCTTATATATACATCAAATTAACTCAATTAACTAATAACAACACCAATTTTGTAATTAATTATCTAATGAACAAATACAAATCCTATTTAAATCAGACTAAAAAGATTTTTGTTTAAAAACTCATGATTAAAAACTGTAACCACACTTCTCTTTACTAAGAGCAAAACAATCATTAAATTTGCCAAATTATAAATAAATACTCAACGGTTCTTCTGTGTAGCATTCTGGAACCTTGCACAGTAATGAAGCACTGTCGGAATAAAAACAGCCTTTTGAGATGTGATGTCTTTACAAGGACAGGTAAGTGTACAGCCCTTTTGAAAGGATTTTATCCTTTAAAAGTACATTTACAAAAAAAAAAAAACAGAAATAACTTCTCATTCGGTAGCTGTTTAAGGGCTCTGCAGCCACCGAGAAGCTGCTTTTAACAACTGCAACCAATCTGATCCATTCATTGGTTGAAGTGGGCCTGATAGATTGTAGTTTCTGGTGACATCAGCAAAAAAGTGAGGGGAGCAGTGTTGTAAAATGCTGGCTCATCTCCTTGCGAACAGGTACTGTCATCTCCGCTATGACAACCAGCCAGCTAATGATCTTCTGTGCTTTAAACCACAGTGGCTTCAGAATCTGGTTGTTGTTGTTGTTAATATGTTTAATTTCTGTGATTCTGGCCACTTTGTTGAAAATTGTAAAATCACGTTCTCTGACAGTAAATCTAGTGATATATTGACACTTGTGACAAAAACAATGCATATTTTAGAGATAATAGGAGTTAACAGAATAAGTGTGTGCATGTATGTATGTGTATAAATATATATATATATATATATATATATATATATATATATATATATATATATATACACACACACACACACACACACACACACACACACACACACACACGTATGTGAAGTGTCACTGAAAACTCGAACTTCATATGGTCGAGACCATATGATCAAGTTTTCAGAAACTTGAAATTCTGAAGTTAACTTAAAAAAAAAAAAAACATTGTTTTTGCAGAGGGGCAAGCCTCCCTGCACCCCCCCACACCCTCCTACTTAAATATACCAACTCCGAAATTGCATTACAGTGAGGAAAAGGGAAATTTCCCATTCCTCACTGTATGCAGAAGTGCAGAACGGGAGATTTCCCATTTCCTTACTATAGTGCGATCACGGAGATGGTATATTTAACTAGGGAGGGTGCAGGGGGGCTTGCCTCCCTGCAAAAACGATGTCTTTGTTTTTTTTTTTTTTATTTAACTTCAGAATTTTGAATTTCTGAAAACTATATATATATATATATATATATTTATATATATATAAAAACACACACACACACACACACACACACACACACACACACACACACTAAAAGTATACTAGGAATATAACAAGTCTCACAGATGTAAAGCAGGTACTAAATATAAAACGAGTAAGAGAAAGATGACAGGAAAAGTAAAGCGGTTAAAGAAAAAATGACAGCTTATTATAAAAATAAATGAAACGATCCTAGTTTTTTTGAGGAGAAAAGGGTGCACGTTGAAAGCAGTTAATATGAAATAGTTATTTGTCCTTCAGTTTCTTATCTTTATCATTAGGTTACTAGCCACTTTCTCCTGCCTATATTTTCACTGAAGCTACATACACATTTAATTCTTTCCTGAGGTCTTTCATATAAAACTCTCTCTGATTTTAAGTAACCCTCACTTCTTTTTTTCTAACTGTTCATTCTTCTACAATATAATCTTATAACAGAGGT
Source organism: Protopterus annectens (assembly GCF_019279795.1). NCBI lineage: Eukaryota > Metazoa > Chordata > Ceratodontiformes > Protopteridae > Protopterus > Protopterus annectens. The sequence goes on along the minus strand of NC_056731.1, from coordinate 1,023,378,479 downwards.
ATAGCTAGGAGAGGGTGAAGGGCATGGCTGCCCCAGATACAAGATGTCATGATCAGGAGATCCCAGTGGTGTGGTAGTGAGGTGCCAGCATTCAGAAATGAATGCCAGTACTGTTTTTGTGGTCACTGCTGAAGCACTGAAGTACTTCAGGTGTTTTAGTATAAATGTAGTAAGACACTTGATTATGCAGTTAAAGCGAAAAACGTCAACCACAGTGCTATCAGAGTCAGCAATAAGGCACAAACCAGTAACTGAGGCAATAAATTTAATCCATAAAAAATACACAGACTTTTTTTTTTTTTTTTTTTTTTTTTTATGGATTAAATTTATTGCCTCAGTTACTGGTTTGTGCCTTATTGCTGTCTCTGATAGCACTGTGGTTGACGTTGTTTTTTGTTTTAAGTGTATTCCTAGATTGGAGTTTGGTTCGACTATTTTACAGCTATGCAGTTAAAGCGCACAAGCGGTTTTGGTCTCTAATTTAGAGATGAAGGGAACTGCACGAGGATACCAGTTAATTCTAGAGTCAGTTCTGCCTTATACTTCTCACCTTCCTAGCTTCACTTTTCATGTCCATATAAACTTTTTAAAATGTTTTCTTTAAACTTTGTCCAACGGTATGCCTGTGTTTTGTAAAAGAGTACCTTTAATTCATATTCTTTCCACATTTCTCTTGCACTTCAGTTACCTACTTTTACTAGCCTCTCCTGACAAATTTTTAATACCTTTCTCTTTTTTAACAACTCCTTAATTTTCTTCTCTCTCTGTTTCCATATTCCAATTCCACCTATAAAAGAATGTTTTTTCCTTGTGTTCAGTTCACCATATCTCATTACTTCTTGGTGTTTCTGTATCCTCAGTAATCTTCCCTTTAGTTTTCCTTAAATTACAGTTCAAATCCCCCAGTGGCATCATATTCATATTTACCATTACATATTGTTCCATCTGTGTGGTAAAAGGAGATACTGCCAGCCCAGCTGTCTGGAATTATGCAAATAAGTATATGTCATTGGTGAAAATTGAAGTGATGTATACAAGATGCTTGTGTTATAGATTTATTAGAACTGTATGTCATGTGTATCAAACTGCTTGTACAGATGTCTGTGTTGAAAGGGTTTTTGCAGAGTGCTGTTTGAAATGTAACCACAGTGTGCCCTACTGGAAAAGAACAGAAATGTGCATGCACTATTGTAACTGTTTAAATGTATATGTTTTAATAGTGGAAAATGGGATGCAGGAGGTTAGCCTCAGTCTAGTAAATTTTAGAAAAAATACTGAAATTAAATTACTTTATGGTTAGGCCATAAACAATGGCATCTTACAGTTTTCAATGCAGCAAAAGACACAATGTCTGTACTAGGAAACTTTTTGTATTGTCTTTAGGATGGACTAATTACTAGTCTTGAAAGCATGAAGGAATGTAATTGTTTTACGACTTTCAGCATCTGCCAGAGATTTGAGGAGAAGTCCTTGCCTGTATAGTTTTACAGGTAGATGATAAATGCTGCCAGCTTCTAGCTATGGGGGGGTTGGGCCTGGGAACTAAAACTCAGATGACAAAAAATGTCATTCTGCAAGCTATCTCAGTAATAATATTTTAGATATTAATTTGAGAATTCTCTTAGTGAGACATCATCCTGCTGTATGTCTTGGACCTGACAACAAGAAGATCCACTCCCCACATGCTGCCTTGCTCTAATGAAGTAAGTTTCTAGGGTATTGTAATTACTTAGTCAAGAATATACTAAAACTTAGTTTAGATATTTTCTTTTTTTATTTGAGACTGTCCTGCAATGTTGTTTTAAATACTTCCTGTGGTTTTGAACTCTGATGTCACTGTGAATATATATTTAGTATTGTCTTATTCTTTTACTATTTATTATTAAATATATTTAAACCTTTCATTGTGGCTTATCTGTGTAGAGATACTTGCATATGTATTTGGTGACACAGTGTGGGCCACTGCTAATAGCCTTACTCTTGGTCTAACTACCATTTGTGTTAATATTACACATTAAGATTAGACACCCTTTGTTAATGGCCTTAAAGTAGCTGATAAGGAGTTGACTGGTGGCAGTGATAACTACTTTATAGTCTGGGCAGAAGAGGGCATAGGTAGTAAATCTGTGTCAGCCTCTCCCAGTTGTGTGTGTGTGTGTGTGTGTGTGTGTGTGTGTGTGTGTGTGTGTGTGTGTGTGTGTGTGTGTGTGTGTGTGTAAATCAAACCACAAAGAATGTGTGTGTGTGTGTGTGTGTGTGTGTGTCAGCTACTTGGGCAGGGACACAAAGCAGCACTGGTTGGACAGAGAGGGTGCTGGAGGTCTTGGTTTGGTCACCCAGCTGAGATCTCAGCTCTGTAGCTGTGCCAGTGGGGAGTCTTATTGGGGATCTAGAGAAAGAGAGAGAAACCAGCCCCTATCTGACTCTGGTCTCTGTGTGCTGTTAAGGGAAATTGCACTTGATGTAGAGAGCTGCCCCTGGAAATACTGCATATGTACTTGTTACCCTCCCAGTGTACGTCCTCCACTGTTGCCAGTGGCGAGGACTGAGGCTCCTTGATTACTGGCTCAGTGGTGGGGGCATCACAGTCTACTCTGCTTTTTCTTTCTCTGCCATTGTTGCATAAACTACTATAGATCTTGAAGGATTTGAACTTTCCTTTACAAAACATAGTGCGTCTTGCTGTAGCCTTTACTGTCTTGCCCATATGTTTTTATCTGCTGCTGCTGTTGTCACAGTTTTAGAACATGTTTTGCCCAAAGGTCCGTGTGATCTCTTTACACCATAAACTACTTTATCTTTTCACCTTCTCTGAAACTGTAGTATCAGCCTCTGTTTTTATACAATTATGCCATTCACATGCTATTTTATGCTGTTCATATTCATCACCATAATATTAATGTTAATTTCCTTTCTGTGCAAATTTACCCCTAACGTTTGTTCGCTTGCACTTTATCCTGGAAACAATTTTGTACCACCGTCTTTTTCCATATTCATTGCCACTCCCACTGCCTTCAGTAGCTAATTAGCATTTTCTCATTGACTCGTTTCTTTTCCAAATTTAAGTACATTACCTGATCAAGAACAGTAAAAGACATCCAAAAAGGGCAAAATAGCTTCCTGAAGAAAGTGAAAGCATAGTGAAGGAAGGGATAGAAAAGGACAAAGTGAATAACATTAGACAGAAAGAATAACCTCCATTGCAACAGATAGCAGTAACTCTAGCCTAGGAGTTGCATTGCACACATATGCAGCAGCATGACTGTGGCAGGCACTGTTTGACCGAAGAGGTAAATCTGAAGATGAGTAAAATACTGCAGGAATACAAATGTATATTAATATAGAAATGCAACAACACAAATAGAAGTCCAGTTAAATAAAGGCAACAAGTATGCCATCAGCTTAATAAAAATAATGGGTGTGGGAAAGCATTTCTGCTTTCATATCTGTTTTTTGGTTCTTGGGAGTTTCCAACAAAATGGTCACCCCTACGAATATTGTTAGTGTACAGTAAGCATATCATCAGCTAAACCAACAGAAATGATGGTGCTTTCACCGTTTCCATGCATGTGTCTTTCAGCTCTTGCAGTTGCCATCAGAATTACTCTTGTGATTATTTTTGAGGGTCTGTAACATGGAAAACAGTATAGATATTTGTGAAGCACAGTGCTAATGACATATAATTCCCCTCACTGGAATCTCTCACCTCTCAGAACATATAACAGCTCACAGCAATTTGACACAAAGACCCTTTAAATTTCATACACAGTTAAAAAGTTGTAACCCTGAACAACTGTTTCATTACAATGGAAAGAATTAATTTGCATCAAAACACACTACAAAACATGCAACTGTTGTACATAAGCTGCTAAATATTAAAATTCAGACTGCAGAAAAATACAGATACTCATTTTATAACTGAATTAAGTCACTTGAAGGTTTCTGTGGTACAGATATTACTTCATGCCCAATGACTGCAAAGCATTACTACATCTTGTGGTAATGTCTGTATCAGGTACACCCCATCATACCTTATTGCTTTCATAAGTGACCTCCTTTACATATTATTGAATTATCAAACGAAAGCACAAATGGACCAACAGAATCAGGGACATGGTTGTGGGAAAAAGAGATATTGAACAAGTCACCAATTTTGTTCAGCAATTTGGACATTAGCTTTGAGAACATTAATCTGGTAGTTATTGCTAATTCACATGGTGATTTTTTTTTCTTTATAATTATTCTGCTGAACTTTTTGACATTGAAACAACCACTTTGTCAAGTAAAGGGTTTTTGTTTCTGCCTACACTAAGGTCTTTAATAGACAAACTAGTCATAGATTTCAAGCTCTGTTTAAGAAAGCTTAATTTGAAAATTTTATTCCATGAGAAAGACGTGCCTTATGAATCAACAATTTAATTTGCAAAAGTCTGTTTAATACCCCTCTTGTACCTGTGTTATTGTTATTTGAGAAGATGTGCATGTTTGACTTTAGGAAGCTTTTACAGTCGAAAGTCAGTGTTGATACTATTAACCTCACCTCAAATGAGTAGGTTTGTTAGAGGTCAAGTAGTGACAAAAACATTTGGGTTATGAATCCCAATAAAGGGGGAGGAGGAGTTATTATGACTAAAACTGATTAAACCAAATGAGTGTACAATAGGTTCATAGGTTAGTACTAGGCTATCGGCCCTAGGGCCTATACAAGCCTAGCCATAACAATTCCCAGGCTTTTCAGGACTTTAGTATCTTCCACATGTTTTGGAAGATGATTTTTATGAGGACGTTTCTTTGAAGTATGTGCAGGATTGTTACTAAAAAATCGAGTACTTATTGCAAGACATGGTTCTACAGGGGCAGATTAGTGGTGAAGATTTTTACTTTTTAAATGCAAAGTAGCCCACTATAACCTTCCCTTTTTGGTATTCCCAAGATCCACAATGACCTCATGGATCCCCCCATGAGGCCCACTGTGGATGCAGGAAAGTCCAAAACATATTCACTTGCCAAGTATCTTGACATTAAACTAAAAGAATGTCTAAAAAAGCTTGTCAGGATTCTTCAGACTTCCTGCACAAGTTAAAACAAGAACAGTTTTCTGAGTCTATGATTTTTCTTACAGTGGACATAGTAACTCTTTCTACTGTCATTCCTCATTCAGAAGGTTTACAGGCTTTTCAGGACTTCTTAGTATCTTCCACAAATGTTGACAACAATGAAATTAACACTTTACATTCTCTGGTGGATATGGTGCTAAAATATAATTTTGTATTTCTTGGGCAATATTTTTTGCAAAAAAAAAAAAAAGGAGTGGCTATGGGTGCCTGTTATGCCCAGATTTTTGTTAACATTGTAATGTTACAGTGGGAACATGAGTACATATTTCAAGTATTCCAGCCACCCCCTTGGTCATTATGCATCCATTATCATGATGATATATTTATTGTATGGGAAGCGTTTTGGGCAGTTTAGTCACTTTTATTGAGTACATTAGTAGTACCTCTAGTTTCCTGAAGTTTACTCACACCTTTAACCTTTTACACATTAATTCTTTAGATGTATCCATCACCAAGGATGTGACCCACCAGAGAATTATTAGAGACATCTATAGAAAGGACACATATTCTAACAGCATATTACAGAATGAGAGTTGTCTTCGTTAGCTTCAAAAAAAGGGGATCATGAAAGATAAATTCATCTGGCTAAGCACTTTATGGTATCAGAAGATAGGGCTTTTTTGTTAGAATACGACACCTTGTCTTCTGTGTTTACTGTTCATGGCTACCCTGCCTCTTTAGTCAGTGATATTTATGATGTAGTTAAAAACAAGAGGGAAAGAGGTATTTATGTTCCTATTCTTAAATCTCACAAGTTGCTTCCCTTAAACAAACATAAAAACCATGATTGTTCCAAATTCATTGATGCCTTTGTGACTAGGTATACAGTAGATATTCCAGGAATAAGTGATATTTTAAGAACTAATTGGAAATTGTTTTCTTGTTTTGACAAAGATTATGAGTTCCTGCATAGAGAACCTAGACTAGTGTACAAAAAAGTAAAATCTTTGAAACAATATCTAGAAAGTAAGGCTTTGTTGCCTGGTAATTTTTACACTAATAAGAAGGGCACCTGTAAATGTGTTTTTTATTCCCAGTGTAGAAATATACTTGAATGTGATACAGAGGTGATTAATGGCATTAAAATCCCGCCTGAGTTTCACTGTAATTGTAATATGTCTGGCGTGGTTTATCTTGCCCAGTGTCAGAATCATATATGTTTCTGTGTGGGAAAAAAAGAAAATGAAAGACAGAATTTATGAACATTTTTTTTAGAAATTAAAAATAAGACACCAATGCACTATACAAGCACCTCTTGAACTTTCTTTCTCACAAGTTTCTATTTTTTGGTTTACATACAGTGGCTAAGAATACTAGGGGTGTTTCTGGGGATTACTTCTTTGAAGTTTGAGTTAAAATGGCAAATAAAACTTAATGCATGTCTTTACCCAGGTTTAAATAATGCTGTGTCTATGGGGAGTGATTTGTGAAGCACTGTGCTATTGACTTTTAATTCTCCTCATTGTAATCTCTCACCTGTCAGAAGATGTAACAACACAAAGCAATTTGACACAAAACCCCTTAAACTACTACACTGAATCTCATGCCAAAAATTCCACACTGTTAAAAAGATGTAACCCCTGAACAGCAATCATTTAATTACAATGGAAGGAAGAATTAATATGCATCAAAACAGTCTGCAAAACATGCAACTGTTGTACATAAGCTGCCAAATGTAAAATTTGGACTGCAGAAAAACATTGATACCTGTTTTCTGAATGAATTAAGTAACTTGGAGGTTTTTATTGGTACAGATATTACTTTGTCCAAAGACTACAAGGCATGAATACATGCAACTATCTATTAAATTGTATATATTTTCATCCTTTGTACTTCATTTTACTCTGTGAATAATGTATATACCATGCTTGAAATTATGTTTATAATTGTCTTTGAACTTGTATATCTGTATTCAGTTGTCTATGGAGCTTTTCTTCCCAGGCCTCCACTGAAAACGGGCTCTCCTTGGCCCAGTGGACTTCCCCGGTCATCAAACTGAAATAAATAAAATAAATCTTTCTGTAATGCCTGTACCAGGTACACCCCCCCCCCCCATGCCTTACTGCTTTCATAAGTGACCTTCTTCTTTATCAATTAGCATACATTACATACATTTATTGAATGACCAAATTATCCACACTGTCAACATCTTTTTTTTTTTATTTTTATTTTTTTTACTCTCTGCCACACAACCTTTAGCCCATTGATTTGCCTTCATTTAGGCAGCCACTAGGAGTAGTTCAGTGATATTTTCTTCTTGCTCTACCATCCACAGGGGCACCCAGCTTGCAGAGCTGAATTGGGGCATGAAGTACTCTGTCTTCTTTTTATTGCAGTCTTAACTCAAATGCATTACATCTCCACAGGAAAACGAAAACCTGCTTCTGGTTATCCTCAGTACTTAACATTCCATTTTTGTCATTTATTATTATTACATTTGATAAATTGTGTCTTATTTAAAAATTGCAGTGAGGCCTATACCTCCCATGTCATAGTTCTTACTTTTCTGACCACCATCATTGTACATAATCAACTTTTTGAAATTGCTGTGAAAAGTCTCAGTTTTGTGTCATTCATTTCAGTAGCTCTTTTCAAGTTCATATTAATGATAAATGTACTCATTCTGTAGTTTGCAAAAACTTTGTCACATCCAGTGACACTTTTCTGCTAAACTGAATTTTTCAAAAGTTGTTTCAAAAAAGTTTTAGTCCACATATGAATTAATGCCCTTGCATCCTCCGCTGTAAACCTTCGTCATTACAGTTTTGTCCCAAATGTAATACCTATTAATAGTAGATCAGTATTTTTCTTCATTGCCATTCATTGCTTTCACCACAATACTTAATCAGTCACACCATGTCTGCCCACATATTTTGTTTCCCTTCACTGCAACTGCATACAATCTTCCTTCCCTTCAATGTGTTCTTCTCCACATAAAGATGCTGTTTCCACAGTTCTGAAACATGTCTTATTCTCTGTTGCCATTCTGGAGTTCATGTCCTTAGCTTATCTTCTTGTGACATCCCCACACTGGGCCAGTAATCAAGGAGACTGAATCCTCACCACTGGCACTGGAGAGGGAAGTTCACTTGGAATACAAATTGATACACTCAGTATTTCCAGATGCAGACCTCCGTGCTCCAAGCACAATTTCCCTTAAGAGCACACAGGGCACACACTCCGCTCTGGGTCTTGGTGTTTCTGTCTCCCTTCAGGTCCCCAGTAAGACTTCCCACTGGTGCAGATGCAGAGTTAAGTCCTCAGTTGAGTTCCCAACCAAAGTCCTCCACCACTCTCTCTATGAAGCCAGTGCTTCATGTCCCTGCTCCAAGTATCTGACACATGCACACTTTGAGATTTGATTTGCATGCACCCAGACACACACCTGGGAAAGGCTGACACTGGTGTACTAGGTATGCCCCCTTCTACCCAGACTATAAGGTAGTTATCACTGCCACCAAGCACTAGAAAGCCAGCTACAGAAGGCTCTTGCTAGGGTACCCAATTATACTGAGTGAAGTTAATATTAATACAAATGGTAATGTTGACAAACAGCCAGGCTTTCAGGAGTGGCCAGAGTTATCACCAAATAAATATGTGCAATACTCTCAACGCTTAAATATTTTCTAAAAATGACCAGCAACAAAAGTTTTTAAATATATTTAATAATAAATAAAAGAACAAGAAAATACTAAATATCTGTTTACAGTAAACACCAGTGTTTATCACTGGGATTGTTAAAAATAACACAGCTGAAAAGTTTCACACAGTTATAGGAAAAACAGCATTTCTAATCTCACTATATTTTCCTTACTATTTTAAAAGAATTACTATTCCATAGTTAAGTAAGATAGTTTAGGTGTGTGGTCCTTGTCAGATCCAAAACAGAATGCAGAATGCTCAGTCTGCCTGAGAAACTTCTCAATATAATCTAAATGTTCTTTGAGTTGATCACGCAATGACATCACATCTGGTCATCTGACTCTGTTTCCCACAATCACCAACACTAGAAGCTGACAGGATTCTAGCACCTGTATGTTACCATACTCACAGACAGAGCCTTACTCAGATCTCCTGGAGGTCATAAAACCATGGAACACTTCCCTTGTTCCTACAGGAGCTACCAACTGTTCTCCAGCACAGGAGTTGTATGCCTGGCTCCATTCAAAACTGTAGGGATAATATCTTTATTGCTTACCCCATAAAGTAATTTAATTTCAAGAATATTTTGCAAAGTCAGGTGGATTAAGATTAACTTCATCACTTCCAGTATATGCTGTTACAATGTGTACATTTAAACAGTTATAATAATGCATGTACATTTATTTTCTGTCTGGCAGGAAGCACTGTTTATACATTTTCACACATGCAACTTTTCAAGTACATTTTCAAACACAAGCATCTGTATAAATCAGAGTGATACACAAGTGACATAATTCTTTACAAAATTCCTGCTAGCTGTGCTAGCATATGTTACACACCCAATGGCCACTTCTCCTGGCATGACTGGCAGTACCCTCTATCGTCAAACCTCTGACTAGGCATGACTCCCATTCCTCTTGCTTTCTTTCACTGGAGACTACCTGCATGCTCTGTTTGCTCCTTCTATCACTGCTGATATCATCATCAGTAAGCTCAGTAAAATTTAAGTACAAGCTACTGAAACATGTCCACTGCTCCACCCCCAGGATAAAGCTTCCTCATCAGTATGCGTGATCTTATTCATCATATGCACTAACATTGTGTTATCTAATCCTGCAGTTACAGTTGCAGTCATTTCAAGACCCATTATCTTGCTCAACGTCCAGCTTCACCTGTATAGTTTAGCCTTCTGGGGTACAGCTGCTGTTTTTGCCACTACACTTTTCTCTGAACAATAACGGGCACCTGCTATTATCCAAAAAAGTGTAGAGGAGAATTTTATTTATTTACATCATATCAACCATTTTTTTTTACACATAACATGTCTTTTGATTTTCTTGTATTATAATACAGCAAATGTTATATTTCATCCCACTCATCCATTATTCCACAAATATTTTTTGTAATTCTATTTAATTTACATCTCTGTCCCAGCCCTTGTTATACAGTAATACTTCACATCAAGCATTCTGTGTATACCATATTGTTCTAACTGTTGCTATTCCAGAATATGAATCCTTCCCAGAGTTTTGCATAATATCATTATTTCATACATTTTAGCATCTGCTTTTCTGCAACTCGGCTGACATCCTTATACTGTCTAAACATATTATATCACATTGTTTGACATCTTTCCAAAACTAAAATCCATTTAAAACTATTTTTTCTCTGGAAATTTTTATTTTTTTACTTTTTAGGACTGGCAAACTGTATTAGTGTTTTTTTACTGTATTTTTATAAGGAAAAGGTATCTTTTTACAACTTAAATTTTTTACTGGCCTGTGCTGCTTGTTTTTCCCTAATAAAGAGGAACAATTTTCACAATGGAGCAAATCTCCAGTACTATGTTCAGTCCTCCTTTCAACCACAAAAAAAAAAAATTAAGCAAATAGCCTGTAACACCACAGCAGGCTAGCAATTTGCCTCCGTTACAGGTGAGTGACTCTTCTGACTCCAAAGCTGGTTCCTCATACCACTCCTCTTTCTCCTTGGATACTGTAGTGTTGCTCATACAGCCACTATGGACATACGGTTAACTACATCCTCTCTGGCTGTTGGGGTCCCATCAGTGGAAAGTGGAGAGCCATTTTTATCTGCCCTGAGAAAAGGGGCTGGGAGGTCTTCCCTGTTTAGTCAGAATGGTGTGCCTAGCCCTGGGGAAGCTGCTGATGCATTTAATAACCCAGTTCACCCTAATTTTCCTGTCAAAAAAAGAAACCAAAAAGTAAACTTGTATTTCTTACTTCTCAAATTTCCCTGGACAGGAGAAGTTTATTATATCTGGCTCATGGTTTAATTCAAGCTATTGATGCTCCTTATAAAATAGTTTCTGTTAAAAGAAAGAGGAAGACCTCTTTTCCTGAAGAGATGCAAGATTCTGAAGCTGGACAGGAAGATGATGGGATAGATGCAGGCTTATCTTGTCAGATTTCTGATTCAGACTCTGATGAAAGCATGGTATCTGACTCTCACTTTATGAGCTTTTTGATCTCTGAGACGGTTTCCAGAATGTGCTAGTGTTTTCAGTGGAAGAATACTGAGGTTTCTTAGTCCCTTAGAAAATAGCATGAGCTGATACAAAAGGAATTTCCAGAACCTTCCCCATCCCTCCTGTAGTGTCAGCATTGCAGGATGTGTGTATCACACTCTGCAGTTTCCATGATAGTCAGCCTGCTGCCCCTAAAAAGGCAAATTGTATAAAGTTCCTCAGTTTTGTAATATCTTGCATACTCATCCCAAAACTGACCCAGCAGCTATAGCATTAATTAATCCTACTACTGCTAAACATTTAGTTAATCCCAATCCTTTACTTTGTGACAAGGTTGGTAAAATAATTGATTCATAGGGGGGGGGGGCAGAGTATATGCTTCTGCAACTTTGATTTTCAGAATTTTTAATTGTCAGGCTCGTATATTAAAATTTATTTTGAACAGTTGTAAAAGTATGATGGATGTTTTGTTGGTAGTTACTTCTTGTGTGGAAAACTGCGTTAAATGTTTGTTTCTTCAATTTCACAGTTTGCCACTCATTGTGTGTGTATGACTCTGTTGATACTTCTTCCAGGGCTGTGGTGACTAGTACTGTTATGTGGAAGTTTGCCTGTCTGTGTTCTCAGAACCTCTCAGAAAATGTGAAAAATAAGATTTTAAATTCTTCTTTGGGCAGAGTTTGTTTTTGGACTCTGCTGCAGAGCTGATAAAAAAATACGAGAAGTAAGTTGATTCCTGGAATCTCTCAGATTTTTCAGCCCTCCTTTTCCAAATTTTTCAAGGGATCCTCTACCCCCTTGCCCACTTTTGCCAAAAAAAAACAAAACAGTCTCAGTAAAATGCTGGTAAACCCATATTTAAGAAGCAATGGCAAGGAAATTCTGAAAAGTCTGGACCCCCCCCCCCCAGAACAAAGAGTTTAACAAGTCAGAATGACTATTTAATGGGAGCATCCCCCCCCCCCTCCTCACACACACACACTGGCAGTTTTCTTTTCCCTTCTGGAAAGTCTAAATCCCCGTTTCTCCCTTTGAGAGCAGATAGTTCCAGACAAGTGGGTTCTGAACATAATTCATCAGGGTTACAGATGGAAGTGGGACAAAATTCAACCCTTTCAGGGCATAATTCCTCATCCACCAAACCAGGCTCTATCTCCCCATCCTTCAACATATAAGGTCTCTGTGAGTAATAGAGCAAGTTCCTCTTTCCTGGTTTGGAAAATGTTTTTATTTAAGGATGTTTTGGTGGTAAATAAAGAAAATGCATGTAAACCAGTTACTGAGCTTTATTTCGTAGACTAATTTGTGATGGTGCCCAAATTCAGAATGCTGTCACTTTACAACATGTTACCTCATCTTCCTCATTTAAGATTTTAGTAATTCTATATTTAAAAGATGCCTATCCCATCCTTAGTCACAAAGACTTCTGGTACTACTAAAGGTTTTATATGTTTTATATGTCTGGACCACATTATCAGTTCTCTGCCTTACTCTTTGGACTCCATTGCACCAAGACTATTCACAAAACTATAGCTCATTGCATGTGACAGGGTATCCACCTTTTTCCATATTTAGACAACTTGCTTATTTTTATATAGTCTTTTAAAGTATCTGGAGTCTGTCTCTCTTGGGTAAAATAGCTCTTAAACAGGCTGGGATTCCAAGAGAACATTTAAGTCTTTTTGACTCATCACATAAGATTGTGTTACTGGGTTGTCTGCTAGACACTTGGGTTCAAAGAGCTTTTCTTCCACAATAAAAAATAGATCTATATCTAGATTTGTTTCTAGGGTTTTCCAATTATATCATGGTTCTGCAAGGAAATACTTCAGGATTTTGGGTGTCGTGGCATCTGTGACTCAGATGATACTCCTAGCAAGACTCCACATGAGAAAGATACAATGATATTTGAAGTCTCTCTGGTCCTAGCACCAACACCTATTATCTTTAAAAATGCCAGTTCTGAATTTTGCCACAAGAGAAATCATTTGAAGACAGCGTATATCCCTAAATCCGTCCCCCTTCCCCTAAATCAAAGAAATCAGTCACCACAGATGTTTCAGACTTTCCTTTGGGAGCAGTATCAGAAGGGATGAATGTGCATGGTATTTGGGACACCAACTAGAGATGCAAGCACATAAACTTAAGAGATGCTTTTTCTAATTAAGGCACTAAACTCTGTAAATCATATTTGGTTCCATGGATCTCTTCAAGTTGTTACAGGGAATACTACAGTCATGTGATACACCAGCAAGCAAGGGAAAACCAGGTCTTCACCCTTTTTGCAGACTAGCTATGTTAGCTGGGGATATAGCTTTACAGCACAGTCTCACTCAACAGGCTTCTTGCATCCCTTCAGAACAAAACTGTAGAGAAGTTGAGGATAGCAAAGTCACACCCTAACAAATGGAAGCTAGATCAGGGATGTCTTTCAAGATTTGATCTGTTTGTGGGGAGTTCCTCAAATAGACCTTTCTGTTTCCTTTCTTAACTATCAATAGGCAAAATCTTCTCTAGGATTTCATGCAAGAAGGCCTGGAAGACAGATGCATTTCTCTTTCTTTGAACAGGAATGTTCCTGTATTCTTTTCCATCCTTTCTACTGATATCCAAGATACTTCTGAAGATTCAGAAGGAATCCCCCAGAATCATTGTTGTATCTCCCTTCTGGTAAAAGCAGCAGTATTTTTTCCTTCCTTTCAAAAATGGCCAAGGGCAATTACCACAAGCTTCCTCACAGAATGGATCTACTCACCCAAGAACAGGGATGTTTGATAAATCCTGATCCTAATCAATTGCAACAGACTGTCTGGATGATAAGGCCTTAATTCCCTTTACGGACCTATTTTCTGATTTTCTAGTTGGTGCCAGCAACATAAACAGCACCATTTCAGGTCTAGTGTTTCTCTGGTTTTACAATATTTATGTGAATTACTATCTTATAACTTCCGCGGTGGTGCAGCGGTAGCATTATTGCCTCACAGCAAGAGGTACTCCCATTCGATTCTCGGCTTGGGTTGGGAGTGCCTTTTGTGTGGAGTCTGTATGTTCTCCCTGCGGTCGAGTGGGCATTCGAAAGACCTGCGTTGAATGGGCGTGCCTTCGTTGAAGGTTGGGCATCGGGCTGGCAACTCGACACCATAAAAAAAAACTGCCAATCATTAGCGGACCGGAGTTCCGCTGTGGAGACCCCTAACCAGGTAAAGCCGAAAGACGAACAACAACAACTATCTTATGGCCTATCTAACTCCTACATTAAGATTCATCTGTTGATCATTTCAGCATGCCAACCCATGATTTTCTCTGTCATGGTTTCCTTTTTGCGTTATTGACCTCCAAGAAAAAATGGTGGCTCCACCTTGAGATCTGAATTTTGTGTTGGAGAAGCAAACACTTGCTCCATTTGAACCAGCTCATCTGGCTGACTTGAAATTCTTAACATGAAAAACTGTGTTACTGATTGCTCTGAGCTCTAAAATAAGAGAATCTGAGTTGCAAGCTCTTAGTTGACTCAGTAATACCATAGCTACCTGTTAAATGCTCAAGTGGTTACTTTATTGGGTTGGATATCAGAGTTGCATGTAGTAAACGCCACGATTCAGTAGCACGTGTACTGTTTAGCCTTAGACTCACATTAAGGTGCATTTTAGACTTTATTGTACATGATAAAGCTGGTGAACACTGAATAGTTCCCTCTTTACATCCGGAATGCAGTGTTAACATAGCGCTCTAACTATTCTCACCCTAAATATGAGGCATTCTGAATTTAAGACTGTAAATGGTAATGTTATCAGCCATGTTGGCTTACTCACATTGGCACTACAAATGTTACAGATGTTATCTTGGATAAGAATGTCCTATGTTCGAGTTGAGCCTCCATTTGCCCACACACATGCTGTACACCTAGTTCCTGACCTTATAACTGATGTATACTACCTGTGTGCCCAGTTTTTTAGAATCCTACTGCGTTGGCTTCATGACAATGCTAGTTGCAACTGGAATGTGTTTGCTATGTAAATGAATCTACCCAACCTAGTATTTTTACTTGAACCTCAATATATTGTAGAATAGCTACCAATAATACCTTGTGTTTGTACTAGTATGTGCATTACCTTAAATGTTTTGTTACCCAATATCTGTGCTTAATATCCTACTTATCTAACCTCTTTGTTTCTCTCTCCCTTCATGCAACCAATTGCCCTACCTGCTCGTAAGGCACTATAACTGTGGAACTGCCCTGTCCTGTTGGCCAGCAACCTTTTGCCAATAACTGCCATCTTCACCCCAAACTAAGGATTTGCCTCTTTTCTTGCCCTGAGAAACAGCCCCTCAAGGACAATACAATTGAAGAAAGTATGTGTTATACAACTTCTGACAATAGAAGTAACATTGTATAATTTATTGTAGCTCTTAAAGTATACTTCCCTGCTAGGGCATCCAGCAGCCACTACCATCCTTTTCCTCCTTCGTAGCCCACTTTCTCTCCTATACCCTTCTAAATACATAATATTCTTCCCTCCTCCTCAAATTCCAATACCTGCTACCTCCTAAAGGGAACTATTGTAGCTAAACCGGCGTTGGCCACTAGGTGGCGCCTTTGTCCTGTAACTATCATTCTGTCTTGAAACTCTTCTCTACAGAATATAGTATCTCTAGCTCATAGAGTTATAGTCTTACTCTATTCCTCTATCTTCTTACTCTGTATCATTTAGCTATACTCCCTCTATCCCTACTATCAAGGCTAACATCTCTCACCTTTCTCCACCTTCACTTACCTTAACAAACAGCTCTCCACTGATTGTTCTCCTAGGGCTCACTCCTTCTGTGACTCTACCCACTCTGTTCGCCCTGCGGGCTCACTCCGCTCCCTTACCCTGCCCCCAAATCCCACTCACCCCCAGTGCTTCTACAATTATACACACTAACCACACCCCCTATCAATACAAGCAATCAC
This sequence comes from Protopterus annectens, assembly GCF_019279795.1. Classification (NCBI taxonomy): domain Eukaryota; kingdom Metazoa; phylum Chordata; order Ceratodontiformes; family Protopteridae; genus Protopterus; species Protopterus annectens. The sequence goes on along the minus strand of NC_056731.1, from coordinate 1,023,362,278 downwards.
ATAGACCAACCCCTTAAAGTGATACAACCTACGTGCCACTATTCATTATCTATCAGCACCCATCCCTGTATACTAACCTACACACTAATTCTACAATGTCACCTAACACTGTCTATATATACTTTAAACCCTTACTCCTACTATCACTCCTGCCTATTTTAGCTATAACCTATCTACTTACTATGAACACCTCAACTACCTACACTTTCATAACCCCATGAAACAAACCTCCCCACCAACACTCATCATCCCTCATAGCCACAATTACACATCCTATCCACCAAAGTATTTATCAGCCAAATTTCATAGGCTCACTCGCATCACATACTACAGCCCTAGAGCTAGAAACCCCCCAGAACCTAATATGTAAAGGTTTAATACTCACTCTGGCAATACAAGTCCACTCCCTAATTGATAGTGACATACACCCAAATCCTGGCCCAAACTCTGCCACTTCCATAAAGCCTAGCAGCCCAAATTCTACTAATGCACATCTGGTCAACAGACCCTCCAACTCTCTCCTGATAGCCCATCTCAATATTCGAAGCATAAACAGTAAAGTTGCCCACCTACACGCCCTCATGGATGTACATTCATTTGACATCCTCTGCCTCTCTGAAACATGGCTCAAGCCAACGATACAAGATACTACAGTTATTCCCCCAGGTTACAGTATCCTGAGACTTGACTGTAACTCTAAAAAAGTGGAGTAGTAGCTATCTTATAAAAATCTGAATTACAAGTCACCTCCTTTGACTCCAAACCTCCCCTAACTAGCAATGCAGAAATTCTTATCTCCAAAGTTCAACTTAACAAATATAAATCCATTTATGTAATCTGTATTTACCTTCCCCCAGGCAACAATATCAACTCCTTAGAGGCTATCCTAAGTTGGCTGTCCATCACCTACCCAAAAGAAACCATAATTCTTGGTGACTTTAATATAAATGGGATGTCTTGCACATCAGAACAGCCTTCTACCCACATCAACCTACATGGTTTTACACAAACCATTACAGCCCCCACTAGAACCAATAAACATAATAATAATGAGAGCACCCTAGATTTGATTCTCACAAACAGTCAAAACCATTCTTACAAAGTAGGGACCCTCCCAGAAGATATAAGTGATCACTCACTCACCTTCTTAACCAGATATACAACTGACACCCCAAACCCAACAATTCATAAGAAAATAAGGTCCAATAAAAATTTTAACCCTGACAGGTTTCAAAAAGAACTTGTAGTCTGCGACTGGTCACCCCTGAAACACCTACCATTAGAAAAAGCCGTTAAATACTTCTAAATTTTTAACCATTCTAGATTACCATGCCTCAACTCACATAGTAAGAAGTAGGTCTAAACCAGCCCCTTGGCTCTCCAAAACTACTAAACAAAAAATCGTCCATAGAAACAAACTCT